>NC_087265.1:12406428-12707142 GCF_015220805.1 Pogoniulus pusillus
TAATTCATCCAGCCCTGGAGGAGAGAAGATATCATGGATGAAAAATTACTTTCCAGGTGCCCTGGACAATGCATTGGCTGTGCTGGCTCAAATAGCTTGTTATGCTCAGTTCTTGAGCTAATTGGTGTCTCCATCCAAGTGATGGCCAACCCCATAGTACGGGGGTGATCACAGTGGCAGGTGAAGAGATCTGCCTTCTGGCCTCTTGTGGATGTGAGGCACCACACAGAAAGGATGAGCATCCTGGTAGAGACACAGATGGCCTGGTGTTCCTGTATGCTTAATTGAGGTGGTTCTCCTGCAAGGGATTGTAGTTTGGTACAACAGCTGTGGTGAGGACCAGCGCCTCATCACAGACACTGATGAAGCAGCAGCACTGCAAAGAAACAAGCACATTGTGAGTTACGACCACTAAACAGCAAGGCAACAACAATAAATCTTAATCTGAAGGCTGATAAACTGTAAAACACAACATAAAATATGATGCATGGGTTGATGTTGAGACTGTGAGTCTCTGATCTGTTCCCACGAGGGAAAGTTCTGGCTGATTTTTACTGATGGAGCTCAAAGTGGGCCAGCTGCAGTCACCCAGGCTAAAGCTGGCCTCATGGCTCTTATCTAAATAATTCCTAGTTATTAATAACTTTTATGGTTGATACGTGGGGCTGAATGGTGTGTGCTTTTTCAGTGAGGATAAACCATTCAATCACTTAAACCCTTGCCTAAGAGATGTTGCTACATGAATCATTTAGGTTGATTGAGGGCTGTGTAAGTGATATATTAAAGATGTGCCAAGCAACATTCCTTGATGGGGAAAATTATGTGTTTTCTGGCAGATTCATAAGCTAAGGAATTCATCTGTGGGTTGTTAAGGAGATTATTGTCTGGTATGTGTCTATATACATGGGAATGGGAATACCAGTCAGCCCAGTTTAATGGATATCCAAAATAATCTGGGATTGTTGAAGTGAAACTGTCAGCCTGAGCTGACGCTAGGTAAAACTTTTGACTCATCAGATCAAACTGATTCTTTCTGTAACTCCTATGCCAAGGAAGAATTGGGTCCTTGGGCTTCAGAGGCAGAAGCTTAGTGGGACATGGCTGGTAGAGTTGATTCTGTGATCATAATTCCCCTTTGTGTTAAGAGTATTGCATGCTAGGACCAGTGAAAGAATGGCTAGGTATTTATGTAACTATAGCTAAGTTTAGGATTGAGTGAAATGTGCAAGAGTTATACCTCTTTTTTTTGAGATCCATACATTAAAATTTACCAACAACAATCCTCTTTCTAGTGTAGCCCAAACAGGGAATTAAAATTGAGTAATTCCAGGGAGGATAGAATTAATTTCAACAACACAAGAAACTTTTGGTGCCTGTGATGCCATCCCAAGACAAGACCAAATGTGTGCAGCCTCTCCACCACTGTTTCAGGAAGGTGTATATCCAGACGAGTACAGCTGAGGATAGGGTCCAGCTGGTGGTGATGTCTAATCTCACAGTACCAACAAAACAATAGCTTTTGCAAAGGAAGCACAAGACACCTGAAGTGGTGGCAGCTTGGCATCTACCAATGCTTACATCTAAGTCAGTTGAAAGGAGAAAAAGCACGATCAGAGAGTATATATTGCAACATACACACGTTTTAAAACACATACAGCACTGATTTGTTGTCTTGTGATCTCTTCTGTAGAATTTCACAGTTTGTTGTTCTTATTGTTCCTTCTCTTCATATCATACAGTGTTTTTATCATCCTCCAGCTAGGGATTTGCCTGGCTTCTGTCCTGTACCCTCTATCCAAGGACACAGGGCACTCATGTGCCAGTTGCACTCTTCTCGCCAACTGCAAAAGGAGGGCAAACTTTATCTTGGCATGTTTCTCCCTAATATTTCATCTTCTTGTTTTACTCTACTTCTAACCACTGTGCACAGGCTTCAGCCAAAGACCAGAGGAGATCTCCTCTGCTCTTGCTCAGAGAGCACTGTTCTCCTTGGAGATGAGAGAGGCAATAATTAATATTAACTGTGTCTCATGGACAAACTCATCTTAAGAAAAGCCTGGAGAGGTTCCTCACACATGGGAAGCTTATAGTAACATCAGTCAGCTGAATAAGAAAATGAGAGAAGCAGATTCTTATGCCCATTTACTCAGGGCTCAGTACTCTCCAGTACTCAGGTACTTTGTCTCTCTGTGTGTTTTATATGGTTATTGTGGCCATTACCCATTATGGCTTTGAGAGATGTTTAAAGTGAACTTCAAAGAAAGCTTAGAGTTGCTTAATGCTGCAGAGGAAACTTTAATGGCCAGTAGCTTGGGTGAGATTTAATCTTCAGAGAAGTAGACTGCATTTGGGTATGACTCCCAGACCAGGCTGCAGACCTGGTCTTATGCTGAAGAAATTGACATGGTTTAATATTTCTCCAACAGGAAAACAAATCCTGGTATGGCTGCAGCCGTGGCCACTGAAGGGATATTTTTCTGGCTTATACCATGAAGAGGATGCAAGGTGCAGATAACAAGATTAGATCTGCCTGCACAGAGGACTCTGTCAGCTGGAGATGGACAAGCCTTGTGTGATAGCTGTTCCTTCATGGTGATATAAGTATAAACATACTGATTAAAGGCTTTATGTCTGAAAGACTGTAACTACCTGAATGGCCTCCCAAACAATACTTGGTGCTTTCCCAGCACCACAAGAGTGATGATGCTGAGAATCTCTCCCCACATCTTTCTTCTCAGAAAAACATAGCCCAAAGGACAATCAAACTCAAATAAATGTATCAAGCAGTTTAGCATTTGCCTGGGCATAGAAACTAGTTGCATGCTTTCAGTCAGCCTCCAAAAACCTTCTGCTCATCTAAGCAGACTGAAGTCCTCAGCTGGCTGAACCAAATAATGTCTTTCAGCTACTTGTTGCGAGCACACATTCCTTGGGAAAGCTATGATAAACCTGGCACTTAACAAGGCCCACAAACCAACTAAACAGCTGTGAGAGACATTTGGTGCGCTTGACAGTAAAGAGAGGAATGCTTTGAAGACCGAGCTTGTAAGGCAGAGCTCTGTCAACTAGCTCCGGATAAACCCAGTGAGCGTTCGAGGCGTATGGAGCAAGCTCAGCCTTTATGACTCTGCAGCCCTGTGACTCCCTTCCAGGCCGGCGTGCCCATGATTTATCCACTCCACATCCTGGGCTGCTTTGCTGTTCTTGCTCTTGCATTTTCCAGGGCTCTGTTTCGCATTAGCTCATCAGCAGGTTGCAAAGTCGGCATGCCCAAGGAGAAGCTTTTTAAGAAAGACCCTGTAGATCATTGTCTCTGCTGCAGACGGAAGTGGGAAGGAGGAGGTCATCTGCTGATCTGCCTAGCCAACAGCTTCTCCATTACATGGATGTGCATTGTGTGGAAGAGATGTAAGAGGACTAGTCAAAGTCACTGATGGCTTTATGTCTTTGCAAATTATTTCACTGGAGAAAATGCAGCCCTGGGCTGCCGGGCATCTCCCTGAATTTGTTACAGACAGTGTGTGCAGAAATAGACTGGGGGGTTGGGGTTATTTTTATTGTTACAAGATACAGTATTTTGCCACCTTCCCCTGAAGAACAAGGACTGAAACAGTTTTGTCTTAACATAAGACAGGAAGATGCAGGGTTCCCACCCACATTTCCACCTTGCCGTGTTTCCCTCTCTGCTGCCAGGAGGTGCTGAGTATTTTCCTATGTCTGTAGTCACAGGGCATATGCTAGGGACTGTGCAGCATTTGAACTGGGAAAGGAGAGACCAGGCTTAAGTTATCCTCCTACAGACGCCCTCAGAGACTGAAGAACAGGAAGGTCTTTGAAAAAAATATCTTGTTTACTCTGATTTTTTCATTTTAAAAGGAGACCTTACACTGTCACTTCATTACAGATAATGGATTATTTCACTGCTCTCACTAGTCATCAGTGGGCTTCAGAAATACTTGCTTTGTCAGAAGTCCACTGACTCCTCACAGCACTAATGGAGGAACCACAAATGGCTATGTCTTTTGTCTTGCAAAATACACCTTCAGTATAGCTCTCAGATCACCTCTGAGACTTTTTCTTGCAAATGCAATAAAGGAGGAGTTATGTAACACCTTTAAGTAATTTCTAGAGATAGTTTGGATTTTTATGGTACCTATTTAGGTACCACAACCACAGCCTTCATCTTTCTAGAATGGAAGATTTCAGCGACATTACATAAAATAATGAAAAGGAGGGGGGGGAAGGGAAAGGAAAGGAAAGGAAAGGAAAGGAAAGGAAAGGAAAGGAAAGGAAAGGAAAGGAAAGGAAAGGAAAGGAAAGGAAAGGAAAGGAAAGGAAAGGAAAGGAAAGGAAAGGAAAGGAAAGGAAAGGAAAGGAAAGGAAAGGAAAGGAAAGGAAAGGAAAGGAAAGGAAAGGAAAGGAAAGGAAAGGAAAGGAAAGGAAAGGAAAGGAAAGGAAAGGAAAGGAAAGGAAAGGAAAGGAAAGGAAAGGAAAGGAAAGGAAAGGAAAGGAAAGGAAAGGAAGGGGAGCGAAGGGAAGAGAAGGGAAGGGAAGGGAAGGGAAGGGAAGGGAGGGGAAGGGAGGGGAAGGGAGGGGAAGGGAGGGGAAGGGAAGGGAAGGGAAGGGAAGGGAAGGGAAGGGAAGGGAAGGGAAGGGAAGGGAAGGGAAGGGAAGGGAAGGGAAGGGAAGGGAAGGGAAGGGAAGGGAAGGGAAGGGAAGGGAAGGGAAGGGAAGGGAAGGGAAGGGAAGGGAAGGGAAGGGAAGGGAAGGGAGGGGAGGGGAAGGGAAGGGAGGGGAGGGGAAGGGAAGGGAGGGGAAGGGAAGGGAGGGGAGGGGAAGGGAAGGGAAGGGAGGGGAAGGGAAGGGAAGGGAAGGGAAGGGAAGGGAAGGGAAGGGAAGGGAAGGGAAGGGAAGGGAAGGGAAGGGAAGGGAAGGGAAGGGAAGGGAAGGGAAGGGAAGGGAAGGGAAGGGAAGGGAAGGGAAGGGAAGGGAAGGGAAGGGAAGGGAAGGGAAGGGAAGGGAAGGGAAGGGAAGGGAAGGGAAGGGAAGGGAAGGGAAGGGAAGGGAAGGGAAGGGAAGGGAAGGGAAGGGAAGGGAAGGGAAGGGAAGGGAAGGGAAGGGAAGGGAAGGGAGGGGAAGGGAAGGGAAGGGAAGGGAAGGGAAGGGAAGGGAGGGGAAGGGAGGGGAAGGGAGGGGTAGGGAGGGGAAGGGAGGGGAAGGGAGGGGAAGGGAGGGGAAGGGAGGGGAAGGGAGGGGAAGGGAAGGGAAGGGAAGGGAAGGGAAGGGAAGGGAAGGGAAGGGAAGGGAAGGGAAGGGAAGGGAAGGGAAGGGAAGGGAAGGGAAGGGAAGGGAAGGGAAGGGAAGGGAAGGGAAGGGAAGGGAAGGGAAGGGAAGGGAAGGGAAGGGAAGGGAAGGGAAGGGAAGGGAAGGGAAGGGAAGGGAAGGGAAGGGAAGGGAAGGGAAGGGAAGGGAAGGGAAGGGAAGGGAAGGGAAGGGAAGGGAAGGGAAGGGAAGGGGAAGGGACCCAAATCATATCCACCCCCCAGAAAACCCCACAAACAAACAACCAGACCAACCAACCTAAAAACCCCGAAACCTAATACAACAAATCTTCCCTCGTGTACCCAGGACTTTTCCCATACCTTTTAGTGCCTGTCTAGAAGAGGCAGAGCATATGCTTACGTATGTGTTTGCAATGGCAGGGGCTTGAGGTGGGCTCACACTGAAACCTGGTGCCCAGGCGTCCCCAAGTCCCCAAGTCGCGCAGAGGCGACGTGGAGCCGGCAGCTCCAGACGCTCCAGGGCCGCACCACAAGGTGGGGATGCTACAATGCTGAACGACAGGACCGAGTGGAGCTAATTCATGTCCGTGTGAGAGAAGCTTCTAACAGTAAATCTAAACCATCTCTTCGTCATTTATCGCTGTGTACCTTGCTCCATGCTGCGGAAACTTATGCCCCATCGCATCTCCTGCATTAGCACAGAGTGAAAGGCTTCAGAAATCGTTGGTGCAAGTGCAGTGTGGTCCTGGGCACTCCAGCGCTGTATCCGTCACTTGGAAAGCCAGCACCGAGGCTGCTCCTGGGGCTGGGCTGGGCTGAACTGGCAAGACACAGACATGCTCAAGGGAGAGAGGGGTAATCAGATGTACCTCTTTTTTCCCTTCTTCTTCCTTTCCATGCCAGGGCAAGGTGACACCACTGTCATAGAAGGCTGATGGATTTCAAGCAATTAAAGGAGCCTCTTCCTCCAGAGGCTCAGCTAGGCTGGAAAACTCAGCTCTTTGTGCTCCTGCAGTTTCACTTGGTTTCCAAAGAGGCAGTGAGAGTTCTTTAAACACTGTAAGAAAAGTTGTGGAGCCCTGCCTTGAAGGGCAGTGTGCAGGCAGAAAGACACACAGGTATCTCCTTCACGTATCTTTGACCATCACTGCCTGTTTCAAAACTTCTGCTGCTGGGAGGTGACAGCAAAAGCGCAGCAAGCTCAGGCCTGTGCCTGTGATTTCCCCTAGCAGTGATGGGCAGACTCCTCTGCCTCTGCCCTAGTTCAGGCACCATGGGCTTCCAAACATTTCAGACTGCAAGAGCAGCATCAGCTGGGAATGGATCATCTGGCATAATGAATATAAGTAAATAGCTGTGATACTTCTTGGATTTAACAAGGTATTTGATAGCAGGAGCAGGCTTGATGTTTATGTCAAGGTTTTTCTGTACATGCATTCTTTCTGTTGGACTAGGAGTGCACAGGGGAAAGCATTGAGTCTTGGTCTTGTCCTAGTGAGGCCAGTGGGAATTTGCTTTTGCTCTGAGAGAGCACAGGGTGGGATATGACCTTTCCTAAGCCTCAATTCAGCAGTGGCCTTGGTCATCCCAGTAAAGGTGTGTGAGTGAACACGGTCCCATATTGTCAGGAACACTGAAAATATTCCCTAAAGTGGGAATTCCCTAAATCTCTAAATGATCACTCTCACTGGGACATGAAATGACAATATTCTCTAAGACCCACATCAGCTGCTTTATGGAGCAGCTGACAACCCCAGAATCATGGGGAGGACATCATCCAGGGCCAGCTGGGCTGGCATTGTTTGGCCAAAGGAAGTAGATGGCACAATGCAAAGAGTGACAGTGCGAGTTCATTTGAAAAAGAACTATGTCAAGAAAGAAGCAAATAACTGGGAATAACAGCCAGCCAGATCAGGAGATCCCTGAGCTAAGAATGACTGCAGGCTCAGAAGATGGTTGGGAAACAACATAAATATCCCTTTCTTCTACTCTTTCTTAGACATCCACTTTTGGCAACCCATAAGGCTTCAGGTCATCTCAGAGAAGGTGTTCACTCATACTCTTCTGTCAAGAGTGGAGCTGAGTGGAGCTGGAGAGAGCTCAGCAAATTACAGGATTTATTCCCCTGAGTAGGTTCTCCTCCCACAGGCTGCAGAGGGGAACAAATGTTTCAGCCTTCTGAGAGCACACTACCTCTGCTTAGTTGCCTTTTAGAGACACTAGAATATTGTCCACAGATTCCCAGGCTGAGGCCTGAAGGAAAAGAAAGTGGATGGGTTCTGCAATGAGTTACTACTGTCTCTGGCCATTTCTAACCCAGATGAAAAGCTGGCAGCTAATATTTGACAGAGGCAGCTCAGAAGAGGAAGGCAGTGCTCAGCCATGGGGAAGCAAGCCTGGTCACAAGAGGCACAAGTGAATCAGGTGGAGATGATGAAGAGAGCTTGAAGCATGAGAAATAACATGGAGGATGTATCAGAAAGGTCATTAATAGCTTCAAGCTGATAAAACATCCATATTTTGAGGCTTTATTTTGGGGATGTAACAGAAAAGTTGCATTCAAACAGCAAAGGAAGAAAGTCAGTTCTACCTGCAATTTCATCTACACAGAGCTGATGAGATGAAAGTGTTCACCTTATCTTGAGGTCTGTCCATCTCCAGTTGAAAGATCATGTACAGCAGTTTATCTCTCTGTTATTTCTCTCACTCCTGTGGTGTGAAATACTAATGTCATGACTGGAATTAACTGCTTAAATTTTGTCTTTTTATCCCTTTCAGCAAACCAGTGAATGATATAGACTTCATTATTATTTTCTTTTTACAACCAATGATCTAATTTCTCTCATTAAAATATTCCAATTAGCCTTAAACCAGCACATAAGCACATGCAAAGGAAGAGGACCTCTCAGCCTTGCTGCTGTTCCTGTTGGGGAGCACTGGCAGACCTACCTCCAGCTGCCTGAGAGGATCCCTATCCCTAGAAAGTCCTGTTCCACCCAAGGCCAGACATTGCTGTGAGGGACCACAAGACTGCAGCTTACCATCTGCAGATACCTGGGGCTTATGCACACCCCAAAAAGCATATTTTTAAGAAAGATGTTGAAGTGCTTGAACAAGTCCAAAGAAAGGCAACAATGCTGGTGAGGGGGCTGGAGCACAGCCCTATGGGGAGTGGCTGAGGGAGCCTGGGGTTGTTCAGCCAGGAGAAGAGGAGGCTCAGGGGAGATCTTATTGCTCTCTACAACTACTTGAAAGGAGATTGTAGCCAGGTGGAGGTTGGGCTCTTCTCCCAGACATCCAGTGACAGAATAAGAGGACACAGTCTCAAGCTGTGGCAGGGCAGGTTTAGGCTGGATGTTAGGAAGAAGTTCTTCACAGAAAGATTTGCCATTGGAATGGGCTGCCTGGGGAGGTGTTAAAGTCACCATCCTTGTAAGTATTTAGAAGGAGATTGGATGAGGCACTTAGTGCCATGATTTAGTTAATTAGAAGGGTTAGGTGATAGGTTGGACTTGATGATCTCAAAGGTCTTTTCCAACTTGGTTAATTCTGTGATTCCATGGTATTCCCTCAGCCATGGAGTTTTCCCACTGTGAGAAAATCTCTGGGGAAATCTGATAAGAGAGTTGGGGCTTCTCTTTTGGTCACACTTAGCTGACTGAGAAAAGCGTGGTGAGGGCAGAATGAACTTGTTTGTTCAGTGATTGTTGTAGAGGTCTTTTCATTGTTGTAAAATTATTACTCCCTTCTTTAGAGCTGCCATGTGGATGTTTTATTGTTCAATGTACATGAAATCAGCAATGGAAATATGCCAGCACTGCTCACTCACACAAAGCAGAACATCACTCGATGTGACTTCCTTACAGATGGGCTAGCCAAGAAACCAGAGACAACCCGGTGGGTTTGCAGAGCTTCCTTACAGTGGCTGGCCATGGCCAGGCAGCACAAGAAAGCAGCTGTGCATAACCATCACTGTGGCAGAAGGGAAGCTCAGAAAGTAATTTTCACTAAAATGCCCATCACACCTCTGTGTCAAACATGGCCAGGTCCACTATGGCTTTGTGGCTTCATGTGGGGAAAATCCCGCCCGTGCAAAGCTGCTGGGACACTTCTAGTCTCTGTGTTGAGGTCTCCTACACTAGGCTGCATATGCACTAGGAGAAAGCCACAGCTTCAACCCATAAACCCAGCACAAATCACAGCATGGCAGCTGCCTGCACATGAGTAGGCAGAGCATGTGACTGAGTGATAAACAGCCGTTGAAAAACAACAGCAAGCTCAGTCCTCCTTCATCTCAGGCTAAGTTTGCCACTGTGGGACAGAGCTAAATCACAGTTAGAGACTGCTGTGTCCAGTGCTTTGAGAAGTGTCGGTGTTTAACACATGCTTACACTCAGGACATAAAGTGGTGAGTCTGAGGACATAAAGTGGTGAGTCTGAGGACTTAACTATCAAGGTGTACATTTGCAAGTGAGCCCATCACCTCTGGCTGGAAGTTTTTGTTATTCAGAACATCGTTTACAGGGAGGATTTGTGCTATGGAGTCACATTCTTTTGATTGTTTCATTTGTAATTACAGAATGGTAGAAGTTGGAAGGGAGCTCTGACGATTATCTAACCCAAACCCTCTGCTAGACCAGATACATCTAGAGCAGATTGCCCAGGATTGAATCCAGGCAGGCCTTCAGCATCTCCAGGGGAGACTTCACAGCCTCTCCAGCAGTCTGTTCCACTGTTCTGTCATCTTTAAAGTAAACAAAGTTTTTCCCTTATGTTTCAACAGAAGCAAGGCAACTTCAAGAAGGTGAAAAATAATTCTTCAAGAGCCCTACCAATTTGTATTCAAATCTTGTCATCATAGCACTGCAAATGTGTGGTATGGATCTCACCAGGCACCTGCAGATTTGGAAACCTGTGTGTTGGAATTTCTGAGGGGAGCAATACACCAGAGCAGCTGCTACACTGGTGGTAACCTGGCAGAGGTCTTCTGTGCTCCCAGCTCATGCCTTAGGCACTCATTGAAACTTCATAAAACATTCATCTCTGGCACTGATGAATGTGAAGGAGCCCAGAAGGAAGACAGAATTTAATTGCTCTAAACAAACAAACTGTTGCAGAGCACTTTCTCTTTTGTGTTTTTGAACAAACAAACCAAACCAAGCCACAAACCACCACGACTTTAGCAAGTGCCCCATCAACAACTTCTCATCTCAGCTCCTTTTCCTTCTAGTGCAGTGGCACTCAGGAAAGTGATCACAGAAGATTTCTTCCTATATCAAAACTCTCAGCAGATGAACAAGAAGAGATAGGCAAATTGGAAATTTTACTTATTTCTTTGCACCCAAAATC
This sequence comes from Pogoniulus pusillus, assembly GCF_015220805.1. Classification (NCBI taxonomy): domain Eukaryota; kingdom Metazoa; phylum Chordata; class Aves; order Piciformes; family Lybiidae; genus Pogoniulus; species Pogoniulus pusillus. The sequence continues at coordinate 12,417,060 of NC_087265.1, forward strand.
TTTATCCTTTCTGTAGCTCCAGTAGAAATTATTTTCTCCTGTTGCCTCGTTGAAGACAGAGGGATATGCAAACCTGAGCAACTCTCACATAGTCAGCCTCAGAATTTTGCTCTCCAGTGACAGACAGGAATGACCATTGGACAGATCTTGGTGCTAGAAATTCAACAGGCCTTGCTTTTTCTTTCCCAAAATTTGGATTATAAACTATACCTAAACTTCATACCCAGATTTTTCAAGGCATGCTCACCCACTAGCCTAATTCTGCCCTCTGCACCCAACTAAAAGTAATTCAAGGAGGTTTTCTAGTCTTAGGTTATTTTAAAGCAAGATGGCCCTTGGCAGGGCAGGCATAAAAGATAATAGTGTATGAAAGAAGAGTGGGAGGGAAGGTCATTTGCCTGTTATTTGTAGCACAATACCTGATAAGAGGTCATTAGTCATTCAAAGACACTGAATGACTTCAATTAAAGTTTGAACTTTGAGAGCTTGGTACTGTCTGCTGAACAGACTTTCAGGGCAAAAAGAGAGGGAAGAAGAGTGAGAGATGACTAAAATGACAATGAGCTTAACTAAAGCCAGGAGGAAGCTGGCAAACTCTCATTGGGCCCTCATGGCCAATGCATTTTGGGGTGCATTAAGAAAAGTGTGGCTAGCAGGACAAGAGACATTCTCCTCCTGTTCTGATCTGTCCTTGTGAGGCCACAGCTGGACTACTGTGTTCAGTTCTGAACTCCCCAGTTCAAGAGAGACATGCAACTATTAGAGGGAGCCCAACAGAAGGCCATAAAGATGATAAGTGGACTGGAGCATCTCTCTTACAAGGACAGGCTGAGAAACCTGGGACACTTTAACTTGGAAAAGAGAAGACTGAGAGGGGATCTTATCAATGCTTATGGATATCTAAAAGGGTGAAAGTCAAGAGGATGGAGCTGTCAATGGTGCCCAGTGATAGAACAAGGAGCAAAGGATACAAACTAGAACACAGGAGGTTTCACTTGAACTTAAGGAAAAAATCTTTACTTTGAAGGTGCTGGAGCACTGAAGGCTGTCCAGAGATACTATGAATGTCCTTCTTTGGAAATACTGAAAACCAGCCTGGACATGTACCTGTGCAAACTAATTTGCCATTGGAATGGGCTGCCCAGGGAGGTGGTGGAGTCACCATCCCTGGAGGTATTCAAGAAAAGACTGGATGAGGCACTTAGTGCCATGGTCTAGATGACTGGCTAGGGCTGGGTGCTAGGTTGGACTGGATGATCTTGGAGGTCTCTTCCAACCTGGTTGATTCTATGATTCTACGGTTCTAATCTAGGTGTACTTGTGTTATCAGGGATGTTGGAGTAGATGATCTCCCCCTACCATCCTGTACTTCTGTGATTCTTTGATTCTGTGATTTCTGGGCTTCTTGGCTGGGTTTTTACCCTTGTGCTCTAGAGCTGCATCTTCCTTAGGTCTGCCTGGCATAGGGACCACAATTCTGGGTGTCCAGGCTTTGGGGGGACATTCCTGGGCTCTTCCCCAAGGACTGTGTAATTTATCAGTCAGTGCAAAACGTGGATTTTTTCCCCCCAGGATGTTCTGTGTTTTCAGAAGTAATCAAATTGGAGATTTTCTGCTTTGTGCCCATCCCCTTTCATTAGGGAAAATTAAGACAGAAGTGTGTGGATGGGATGCTCAAAGTCAGATTTCCCAGAGCTGTTGAGGTTTCCTGGCAGTCCTTCCTGCACTGGATTCAGGATGGTGACAGGCAAAAGGACAACTGGTGCCATAAGAGAAAAAACCTTGCAGGAACTGTAATCAAATTTGCATTGAAAGAGAAGGAAATGAGAGGTTGTGAGGAGAAGAAGATAGTTCTGCATTGTTTAAGAGTAAAATTAGGACTTCCTTGCCACAGCTTCTCTCTAGGGTAACATCTCCAGCACCTCTGCACTTGTACTGGGATGTTGAGATGAGTTGATATATGTGCCCTGAACAGCTGCAAGGCAGACTCAGCCTGTGTCTCACACTGTGAGAATAAAGGAGGAGGTTTGTCCTCTGCTATTTGGTATATGCAACATACCATAGTTAGGTAATGTGAGCTTGCTGCCAGCCTGGGGCACCACCACAGAACTGGGATGTGTTTATTTAGTAGGACAGGAGATATTTGTAAGTTAATATTTTTATTTATATATTTTTTTCTCCTTTTTTTTAAAGATTTGTGTGTGTGTGTGCTACAAATGAACCTTACAGGCACTTATTAGTGCATTGAAAACCTGAACTTTGAGTGAAGGCTACCCAGTGTACCCACTGTGAGCTGCCAGCTGTTGGCTCCTTCCCATGCTGGGTCACTAGTGCACTGGAGACCTTCCTGGGAATTTCATTTGTGTACCACAAGCCTTAGGACTTATACTCGCTGAGAGCTTTAGTTATGCCAAATCAGACAACAGACTCCGTGTCTTGCCCCTCATTTCTACCACAGGACAGAGCTGAAAACCAGGTACAGTGTGAGTCCTCCCTCCTCCAGCCACCAGCTGCTCAGGCTCATGTCCAGCTAGAAGCTGCATGCAGACCACCAAGGGAGAAGTTATTGGCATGATATATCCTCTCCTGGTAAGACCATGCCACTGGAGACATCACATGAGAGTCTTGCATGTACTAATTTAGGACTTTTTTTTTCCCAGCAGAGCTACATCATCTTTACTAACAATGTTGCTAGGCTGACAAAACATTATCTGAAAGAAAAGTTTTCTTGGCTCAGCTTTTCATCAGGAGGTGTGATGGTTTTTTGCTCTCCAGCCAACATATCTCCATGAGAAACACATTGCACTATATACTGAGCCCTACTGCTAGTGCAAAAGGCAGCCAACTTAGACCAGTGCCTAACTTCCCATCTGCTTGTCATTAGTCTGGATCTTCACGCTTTCAAGCTGGAGAATGAAATCTGTGACCTTGATCCACTTTCTTTTCATTTTGCTTTAGGATTTTGCTGTTCTTCTTAGTAGTCTGGGGAAAAGTTTTGGGGTGAATTCTCAAAAGTCAAAAGTCAATCCTAATCCAGAGCTTCAGGTTGTCTGTGTAGGGAAAGAAGGGAACAGTTAAAGAAAACTGCACACCCAAGTCTCTGTGTAGATTTGAGAGCCTCCCTGGGTCTCAGTCATCAAATATCTGGCCCTTGACTGGTTGAAGGAATGAACTCTGAAGGTTACATGACATTCAGAAGCTTAAGCTCATTTCTACTTTGATCATTTTTTTTTTCCTTAATGATATGAGCTACCAGAGTGTCTCTCTCTCTCTCTAAAACACCTTTTTTAGCTTTTGCCTGTGGACTAACACACAATGCATTTATTTCTGGTACACAGGTTTATTGGCATGTTGACATACTTTAAATAATATTTCCACCTCAGGCCACTCCATCAATCCACTCTCTTTAAGCAGAGACTTTTCAATACACCAGAAAAGAGAAGTCAGGTTCATTCTTTTTCGTTACCTAAAGTGGGTCTGTTTCCCAGGTTTCTTCAGCTGCACACAGAGGTTCATGCCAAGCCAATCTGAATTCTCTTTCAAAACTCAAACTGTGTTTAATGGGAAAGGTATGATTTCATAAGCATATCTGTGCAAGACTGATGTTGTGCAGACAAATCCTATAATGATTAACATGTGGCACCTTGGTACAGTGCTCTTAGCTCTGCACTTCCATTGCAGTGAGAGCTGCTTACTAACTTACTCACTTGGTGCAACTTGATTAAAGTAATTAGGGTAGCCAGAAACCCACTGCAGTTGTCACATGCTTTATTATGACTGAGATCTCTATTTTTTTCATGTATTTCTGCTATTTTTGGCAAGGAAAGAGTCCAAAAGCTTCATCCCAAGGTCTCTACAAATCCCTTTCAGATGTGACTTGGACGGGAGCAAGAGTCAGGCAGCTTGGCTTGGCCTTCCACCAGCTGGGCTGACCTTGCTTATCATAGAATCATAGAATAAACCAGGTTGGAAGAGATCTCCAAGATCATCCAGTCCAACCTAGCACCCAGCCCTAGCCAGTCAACTAGACCATGGCACTAAGTGCCTCAGCCAGGCTTTTCTTGAACACCTCCAGGGACAGCAACTCCACCACCTCCCTGGGCAGCCCATTCCAATGGCAATCACTCTTTCAGGCCACCCTCATCCAGCCCAGTGCTGGCAAATACCTTGAGTTCCACACATACACCCAGGCCCTTGGTTTCAGCACTGAGATATAGGTGCAGTTTTAGCCAGAGCTTCTGCCAGATCCTCACAGAGAATAAAGGGGTATGATCTTGGAGGTCTCTTCCAACCTGGTTGATTCTATTCTATTCTATTCTATTCTATTCTATTCTATTCTATTCTATTCTATTCTATTCTATTCTATTCTATTCTATCTGAGGCACCTGTTGAGTCCTATGGTGGCCTCAATGCTGTTGACAAGGTGTCTTCAAGGAGCACCCAGAGAGCTTTGGGGATCATCACATCTCCCAGGGTCTCCTAACCATTGTCCTCCAACTGTCGTGCCCCACCACCTGCTCTGCTTTAGCACAATAACTGCAGCTCCTTTCATGACTTTCCCTGGTCCTATCTGACTAGAAGCCTGCTGACATATCCCAAAAGCTGCCATTTGACACCGAGACCCTTTGAGTGAGGCCCTAAATCTGCACATGTCTTGGGAAAGTTAACCAACCTACTGTGTGAACATTTTCACCGGCTCAGTTCATTTGAACACAACGATGAATGTAAATCAGTGGCTTCCATGCAGAATTTCTCAATGCCATCAAGAGTGCAGTGCTGAATCTAAGATATTAGACTCATTAATAAAGGCAAATAGCGACAAGCTGATCTTACTATTTTATTGGGCTTCAGTTAAATATTTGACCGATAATGAAAACCTATTTCCAGCTGATTTCTCCTTTTCCTCTTCAGTGTGTTTCTTTTAAAGTACATACATGTCTGTGGTTTCAGTGTTTGTTTTTGCTTAAATTGTGCCCTCTGCCAGATTTCCTGGTGGCTAGAGCAGAAGGAAATTATTATGAACCATTCTTCTTTCATTTCAGTGATTCCATTCTGCTGAATGAGCCTTCAATGGCACTTGTTTATTCTTTGCTCGACCATTACAACTGCCAACACATCATGTGAACCTATCTTCCTAAACAACATGTGGAGGACACTCAGATGCTGTGGTATCCAGAGCCCTTTTGAACAAGTTTCTGTCGAATGTCTGCTCAAATATTCATAGACAGGCAAGAGAAACATTACTCCTGCATGAACGGTGTTGAAGGCTCCAGCTGCTCAGCCCAAGCCTTTTGGGTCTTTTACGCAAATGTGAACATCCTAGAACCCCACTGATTTCAGTTGCTTTTGAAAAGTAAAAGAAAACTAAGCAAACCAACCAAACCAGCCAAACAACAAACAAACAAACAAACAAAAAACCACAAACAAACAAACAAAAAAGGAAAAAAAAAACCAAAAACAACCAACCAAACCAGAACAGTTTAATGGGAAAGGTAGGAATTAGGCAAGGGTCAGGGCTGTAGAGCAAATTCTAGTTTGAGTCATCAAAGTGCTTCTGCTCTTCCTAATCTGTCATCACTTCTATAACAGGGCTATGAGGATGATTAGGGAACTGGAGGGCATGGCTTATGAGGAGAGGCTGAGGCACCTGGGGCTTTCTAGTCTGGAGAAAAGAAGACTTAGAGGGGATGTGATAAATGTTTATAAGTAGCTGAAGGCTGACCAGGAGTGGGCGGACAGGCTCTGCTCACTTGCTCCCTGTGATAGGACAAGGAGCAGTGAGTGCAAGTTGCAGCAAAAGAGGTTCTGCCTCAACACAAGGGGGAATTTCTTTACTGCAAGGGTCACAGAACACTGGAACAGGCTGCCCAGGGAGGTCATGGGGACTCCTTCTCTGGAGACTTTCAAGTCCTGTCTGGATGTGTTCCTCTGTGATCTGTGTTAGATAGTATTGTCCTGCTCTGTCAGGGAGGTTGGAATCGATGATCTCTTTGGGTCCATTCCAACCCCTAACATCCTGTGATCCTATGGACAGAAGGAAGGGAATTTCCAGGTAATTCCCACAAGAAGCTGTGGGCTGATTATGGAAATAAGCACAAAAGCATGTAGGTCAGTACAGATTTTTTTCCCTAGAAAGATTTGCTCATACCTCAGGCAAGATAGTCACAGGCAATGTCTGAGTATTGTGTAATTCTCTGAACACTTCCACGCAGTTTCTTAGAAAGAAATAAATAGTCTAAAAGCAACCAAAGGAAGTCATTTGCTCTGCTCTTTTGATATCAGCATTAGTCCATTTTGCAAACCACTCAGAGGGAAGCATTGAACCAGGACTTTCATTTTGTTTCTGAGTGGGAAAGATGCACAGTAGCAAATGTTATCTATGAGGAGCACCAGCCCACTTCTAACAGGTAAGAAAGCAAATCCAGATTTTTCACAAACACTCCAAACACACCACCCATGGTGCAGATGGCCCCAGACACTTAGATCTATTCTCAGCATTGCAGGAATGATATGCTAAGCTAGAAGCATCCACTGCACCTACTCTTCTTCCATCCTCTTGCTGCTTTGATAAGGGTCTCCTCTCTGCCCCAACAGATGCATGAACTCACTCTTGCCATCCTTCGCCAATTTCTTGTTCCCTTTCTCCAAGTTACTGGGTTGCATCTAAATAAGTGTGATCATCAGATTGAGGGAGGTGATTCTGTCCCTCTACTCTGTCTTCTGAGACCCCACATGGAGCTCTGGAGTCCTCAGCACAAGAAAGTCATGGATCTGTTGTAGTCAGTCCACAGGAGGGCCACAAAAATGATCAGAGGGCTGGAACATCTCTGCTTTGAATAAAGTTGGGGTTGTTCAGCCTGGAGAAAAGAAAGATCTGGGGAGACCTTATTGCAGCACTTCAGCACTTGATGTGGGCTAAAAAGAAAGATGGAGATAGTCTTCTAAGCAGGACAATGTTTAATGGCTTTAAAATAAGAGAGTGGATTCAGAATTATGGTAAGGAAGAAAGTTTTTACAATAAAGGTGGTGAGGCACTGGCAGAGGTTGCCCAGAGAAGTGGTAGATGGGATGCCTGGAAACCTTCAAGGTCAGGCTGGATGGGGGGGTTGAGCAACCTGCTCTAGTAGAAGATGTCCCTGCTTGCTGCAGGGTGGTGTTGGACTAGATGACCTTTAAAGGTCCCTTCTAACTCAAAATATTCTATGACATTTCCTTAGGCAAACACCTTCATGCTGAGGAAGAGCAGAGAATCCAATGAATTATGAATCTGTTATTGTTGCTAAAAACCATAATGGGCAAGTAGCAATCAGTTTTTGTCCTTAAGTAAGGCAAAACAACCAATACTGAGGTAGAGGTGAGACCTGTGGGTAGTGGTGTTCCGACTGCAACTGGCTGTGATTTCCTGTGGCTTCATCAGAAATGGTAATAAAGCTCCCAGTAAAGGCATCTTTCCCTTTCTGTCACTTTTTCTCCCACATGAGAGTGCTGAGAGTTTCACACTCAAGCTTATAACTTCCTAGCAGGAGATTGAGCAAGCTCAGCCTTGCGTGGCTGTCACTGGCAGGCGAGAAAGTCACCAAACGGGAATGAAGGTTTTCTGCAGATCTGTGTCGAGCAGACAGGAGCAGCATGGTCATGTCAGCACCCAGAGCTGCACAGCAGGACAGCAAAGGGATGTGAAAAAAGAAAGCAAGTGATGAAGGAAAGAAATTCAAGGGCAAGAGCCACGGTGTCTCTGGAACACCATGTGTCACCATAGCAATTATGGGAGATGAGTTGAACAGCAGAGCTGGTTGTTGCTCTCTAGGGACAGCAGCAAACAGAGAAGCAGGGGAGTCTGGAAGATTTTTGGGGCCTGAGCGTTAATGCACACATGTTTTACAGGACAGTTGCTTTGAGTTAATTCTGTATGGACTGCTGTCAGTGAGGGTTTCAAGTCTGTGTATATAGCTGCTCACACACATGTTTGCTCTCTGCATTCATTGAACAAGGGGCATGGGTTGGTTACAGGTTAATGGATTTTCAAGCTGAAGTGTTTGCCAGTAGCATTCAGGACATGGAAATTGGGACCAGAAACCTTATCAGAGACAAACCATTCTGTGGTGTACTTCAGTGGAAGCTCAAGTATTAACTCCTTAAATTGTTTACCCTGAGATAAACCCAGAGTAATGCATTGATGTGCAGGCAATTAAGTGGGATATGCCCCATTGCAAGGACAATACTCGATAATAAACCTCTTTAGAAATGTCCTTCTGAATGATCTGCTGACTATCTGTCTATTTTAATATCTAAAACTAAAGTGACCCTGAACCTCACATAATCCCAGAGGTTTTCCTGGGGAAAAAAAAAAAAATGATGATGGGTTAAGAAACTCCTTGCCTGGCTGAGTTGGTTGTGGGGCACACACCTGGGCAGAGGGGAGTACAGCAGCACTTAGAGCACTATGTGATGTGGCTGATAGATGATTTGCAAATCTTGAATTACCTGAGGATTTTAGAAGCTGGAGGGATGAAGGAAAGTAGAAATGTGGCTACACAGTGAGCTGTGTTTAGAGAAGCCTTTTTGACCTTGTTGAAAGCATGGGATGAACCAAAGGATCCCAGCAAAGTGGAGTGTTAGGGAACAGCTGATCTTTCTACAGCACTGAGTTGCTACACGCAGTGCAAGCCATGGGAGATGCCTCACTTCAGATCCAATTGTGCTGTTTGTTTTAACAGATCTAACTCACTATTTATGTGGCTATTTTTTTTTCACAGCTCATCATCCCTCCTGTTTGTAAGCAGCTCTAATCCCTAGGATCATCTCTTACCTGAACAGGAGACAACTGTCTCTGGGTGACGAGCAAGACACCGTACAGGAACCTTGCAAACAGAATTGCCCATCAGGAACAGCTGTGTTGCAGAACACATTTTTTTTTCAACTTTGAGGGTGGCCTGCTTAGCCAAGCCATGCTGCAGAGGCTGCCCTGGTATTAATTCACCTCAAAGAGCAGGTTGAAGTCATTAAAATATTTTGCAGGTGGTTCCTTGAATTCATGGTGCAGCTGGATCCAGCCTAAAGGGAGGGGGGAAAAAAAGAAAAGGAGGAGAAGAGGCAAGTTCTGATGAAACACAAATTAACATAACTCATAGAAGGGAAAGAAAATCTGTTTTTAATCTCTACAACAAAGCCAAGCAACACATCAAGCTAGAAAGGAGAAATGTCAGCCAGGCAGTGCTGGGGATTTTATTGCTTTAGCACAAGTTCTGCTCTATGGTCCCAGAAGTAACCAGGTGCTACTGCAGCAGCTGGACCCCTGAGCATGGCCCCAAGGGACACAGGGGGCTTCACAGCAAGGCCCCTGTTCTCATATGGATCCAAGCTTAAGCTTTGCTTTAATGCCCTGGCACAAATCACCAGTGTTTAGGTTTTCTATGTTGGACTCAATCTCTCTTCTGAGTGGAAAGAGATCTAGGACTTCCATGAGCTGCTGGTAGGCAGATCACTCACAAATTGGTGATGCTTGGATAATTGGATGCTTTGGCATCCCCTGATCCAGCAGTGCCACCCCATGCCCACAGACATCAAAGTCCTTGATCCTTCCTTAGGGAGAACAAATAGTTTTTACAAACACCATCATACTGGAGAGCTATACTGGGCCTGACTGGGGTGGAGGTAATGTTCTCCCAAGAAGCTCAGCACAGTATGGTGTTTCGCTTTGGCTTTGTGGCTGAAAGTGTAGATTATACACTGATGCTTTGGCTGTTAATGAGCAGTGCTTGTACAGCACCACAGCTATGAGTAGGCTGGGGTGGGCGAAAGGCTGGGAGGGTACACAGCAAGGGCAGCTGACCCAAACAGACTATAAAGGTGGCCCACCCCTTATGACATCGAGTTTGGCAATAAAAATTCAGGGAAAGAAAAAGAAACAAGAGATATTTGTGGTTAGCCCAAATAACAATCATGAGTGCTGAGACCCTGCTTCCCAGGAAATGGTTGTCTGATGATGGGAAGTAGAGAATTAATTCCTCTTTCTGCTTTGCTTACAAGTGCAACTTTTGCTTTCCCTATTAAACTTTCATTGTATTGACCTGTGAGTCTTCTCATCTCCCTTCTGTTTTCTTATTTTGTGGGAAAGAAAGCTGAATGAGCAGATGGGTGGTTGGCTGATGCCTAGGGTCAATTCACCACAGAAGATGACTGATATGTCAAAATTCACCAACCTTGTTCATTTAAAAAAAAAAAAAAAAAAAAAAAAAAAAGAGAAAAGACTGAAAAAATAAGTAAAGTAGGGAAAAAAACCCAATCCAAACAAAAAACACACCCCAAGGTAATTTTCAGACAAATCTACCACAGCAGAGACAGTTGTACAGCTCTGGCCACTGATGGCTTTGCAGTGTGCATCTGTGGGCTGTGTCCCAGGTCAAACCAGAAACCTACTTGTTTCTCTAGGGTGAGCAGTGTGGTCTGTGGGTGGGATTAGGGTTTGGGCTTTTGAAACCCTTCTGCAGAAACTTGAGTGCAGGTGTTTTCATAAGGGGCTGAGCGAGCTAGATCAAGCATCATCTTCTCTGAGCTAGGACACCTTCTCAGTTAAAAAACAAAACAAAACAAAACCAAAACAAACCAAGCTGAAACAAAAACCAAACAAACTTTTGTAAAATCACTAATTCTGTTCTGAAAGTGTTTAGCTAATGCCAGGTTGGAGTTCTGTCTTACACACCTTTGATCTGCCATGAGCTTTTAGTGGTGCCATCTGACGGCAGCTGGCAACGATGGTGAAAGGAGATGAGAAAGATGGCAGGGATGACCAGGGACCAAACACTTTTTTCCCCCTCCACCAGCAGATGCCCTCAGACCCATGACTTTGTGTTGACTGTGGTCTGTTTATAAAAATTGGTTCAGATGTGGTGCACCATTGTAATGGGAGCATGAGGAGCACCTGCTGCTGACACAAGCCACTGAAGTCAAAGCATAAGAAGGGAAGACTTGAGCCATGGGAATATCGGCTCTTCTCTAAGATGTTGACAGAGCATTCATGGGAGGTAGGATAAGCAGCATGAGGGAGAGGGATGAGAGCTTCCCAACAGAGAGCATGGAGGGTGAGGCCAACCACCCAGCAGACATGTCTCATAATGTACTGGAAACTGCTGTTCTATTATTAATCCCATTGTTTCAGCAAACCTTCAACCTAAGGAGACTGCACTGAATCAGCAGTTTCTTTTCTTTTTTTCTTTTCTGATTTAGTAACCCTGATTGCACAATCAGAGTCAGTTTGTTGCTGTAGACAGTGATGGTGCAGTGAGAAATGAAAGCAGGGTGGGAGCAGCAGCAGTGAGCACACGCAAAAGTTGAGTGAGCATGTTGGTACATGATTTCATGGTCACTGGACCCCATTCAAGAAAGATGTTGAGGTGCTGGAACATGTCCAGAGGAGGGCAACAAGGCTGGTGAGGGGCCTGGAGCACAAATCCTATGAGGAGAGGTTGAGGGAGCTGGGCCTGTTTAGCCTGGAGAAGAGGAGGCTCAGGGGTGATCTTATTACTGTCTACAACTACCTGAAGGGGCATTGTAGCCAGGTGGGGAGTGGCCTCTTCTCCCAGGCAACCAGCAATAGAACAAGGGGACACAGTCTCAAGTTGTGCCAGGGTAGGTATAGGCTGGATATTAGAAGAAGTTCTTCACAGAGAGAGTGATTTCCCATTGGAATGGGCTGCCCAGGGAGGTGGTGGAGGCACCGTCCCTGGGGGTCTTCAAGCAAAGCCTGGATGAGGCACTGAGTGCCATGGTCTAGTTGACTGGATAGGGCTGGGGGATAGGTTGGGCTGGATGATCTTGGAGGTCTCTTCCAACCTTGTTGATTCTATGATTCTATGATTCTATGATCTCTGATGTCAGTGTCATGACCAAGACCCCTGGCACCAACCACATGCACAGGAAAATCTGTCACTTTTTTGGAGAGATTGGAATACAGATGAAAACAGCACCATAATCTCAAACAGCCCAGTGCTCACCTGGCAGATGAGAATGTGGCAGCACGTGGAACTGAGTAGGGCTAGAAATAAGGGGAGAATGAAGTTTGAGCATCTGGGTAGGCAACCATAGCAAAACAGGATGGGATCATAACTTTGCTATCAACCTGCCCAAAACAGCTAGGTGAGCAATTGGATTTTGAACCCTGAAGCAGTTCAGATCAGGACCATTAAAATCAAGGGTCTCTACCACTGCTTTTGCACCCATGTCACTGAAAATGGCACAGCCACAGCATGTTCATTAGAGGTAGGAAAATGTACCTCTGAACTTCTTTCTCAGGAAAGGAGGGTAGAAAGATCTCGTTGCAATTTTTGCCTTTTAGAAGAGCTCTTGAAAACTACAGCTGCCAGATTCTTTTCAGTGGTCTTGAGATAAAACAACTTTGCCTGGAAGTGTTGTTAAAAACCTCTCTGTTGTAAATCTGTGCTCTGAGTTCACCTGAATCACATCCATCCCCATAAACATCCTACTGGTAACACAAAGGCAGTCATGTCCAGCTCATCCCTGGCCCAGCAGGAGCAGATGGCTTCAAGATTGAGCAGAGTGGTCAGCTGAACCACACAAACCATCAGAAATAGTCTGGATATGAGGCTTTACCCCACTAAGGAGGCCATTCCACGAAGGAGTGCACAGATAGTTGTACTATGGCTCAGCTAAAGAGTGGAAACTTTTCAAACCACTATAATTCAAGGGAGTATCTGAGCCCTTCACCACAAAGCAAATGATCAGTTCCTAATCAGTGTGTAGCAGCATACACGGTAATGGAAGATTCCTTTTCCTGATGGTGCCAAACCAGGTCACAGCTGCACAAGCACATTTGAAAGGAGAACACAAAAGCGGATTTAAACATCTCCATCTATTTTCAGTTAGACCTTTAAGAGCTCTGTATGGCAGGTGCAGAATAGAGGGCTTCATTCTGCATTGGGCTGTCAGAGTGTGGATTTCCAGCTCATGTCTACCTGAAGCTTGTGCTGCACTTTGTTTCACAGTCATGCAAAGTGATGAGGACCCAGCAGCGCTGCAGATGAGCACAGACTCACAGCCCAGCAGACTGTCTGATGGTGACTGGTTTGCACCTAAAAGAGGGCTGCATGTGGCGGCAGCAATGTGGGTGCAAAGGGCTTTGCCCGGCGTCTACCAACGGCTCTTGCCCTTGGGCTTGGGTGAGTCACTTCACTTTGCAAAATCAAAATCAACTCCAGCACAAATAGAGATGACAAAATGCTTAATGCCACAGTGAGGTGTGTAGGCATGATGTGGGCAAAGAAATGATGAGGTGGTAGGAATTGTGTCCATGTGTGTGGAAAATAGATCAGAGAAGAAGCAAGGGCTTGGAGAGACCCCTATGCTGCAAGTGTCTCTTCTCCATTACACCCCAAATCCATCTGTACATGATCATCCCCTATCCCACCATCATTTGCTCATCTTTACAGCTCCTCCTGATTGTTTCTTGCACTTCAGTCATGCACCATCATTAAGTTGTCACCTCGGTGCAAGTTTTTCACTACCATGCAGTGCTTTACCTCCCCTCACAGGGAATAAATTCCAAGATAATGTTGAATCTAGGATCTTCTTGACCACATCAGGAGGTTTGCTTGCATTAGGAGCAAAATAGCCACCTCATGTCCAAACTCACTAAAGTGCAGAAGTTAAGCCTCCTGCAGGATCCTTCGTGAGGCTCTGTGGACATGGTGTCTCCAAAAGAACGCACAAGAGAAGCTGAACATCTTAGCTGTGGGATTTTTTTGAGGAACTGTTCAAATTACCACATCAGACTTCTCACAAGTCTATAAAAACTGAGCAGATAGGGAAAACATATCAGAAAGCATATAAAATCAGAAGGCAGATAGGAAGTGGCTTCAGTTCACTATTGTCTATATAACCTGACAAGACTTTAGATTAGCCACAAGAAATTTGTCATGAAAATCAAAGACGGATGCGGGGAAGATGGACATGTGAGTGATAGGAACTTTTGCAGTATTTCAGACAAGATTGGTCTTTCCTCAGCTACTACCACAACCTTTCAGATAAGTGGTAAGATTTCTTTTTTATTAAATGGATTGTTATGGATTTTATCTGGTCTATGAAGAAAGCATCACATAAAAATGAAATACTGTATTTATACTGCGCATTAAATGCTTTTTGTAGTGATTTTGCTGGTAAATTAACTGTCATTTAAAAAGAGAAGTATGTGAAAATGTCCTTTCTGGCCAAAAGCTGATGCTGAGCACTAGAAAAAAGAAGATTATTTTCCTGTCTTAGAAAAGGTTTAATTTCACTGAGTAAAACTTCCATGTCTTAATAGCTAAGATACTGAAGTCACCAGATCTGATTAAAAAAGAAAAGTAAATTTATGAATTTTTAGCTGAATATAAATATTTCATTGCTGACTAAACCATTCTATTGCAAAACTAATTAAATCATTGTACCCTTCTAAAACCAAGGCTTTAAACTCCTGATCACATTACTTTGAACAAAACCTCAATTAAGAATAACTTACTGGATGTTTGAAATAGTTATTAATGCTTCTGAAGCACTTTTTTGCTCCCTAAAGGCGAAAATTTGGCAAAGCAGTTCATTTGTTTTACACTTAGTGGTGACAATTTGTTTTAAATGCTATGACTTGATTTCATTTGTTCTGCAGTTCAGTTTATTACTGAGTTTTCATTTCTTTTGATGCATGCATGCACCCTTGTTGGGATCACATATATGCAGAGCTCTGGATGGGGATGACATATGCATCCCCATATGGAGATGAGCAACCCTCAGTGAGTGACAGCAACCCTCAGTGAGTGGCAGCCTGGGACAGCTAAAAAGGAATGGAAACAAGGAGTTTATTGATTCGGAAAGTGGAGAATTACTACATTCGTACTGTTATAGGCTGGAATAAGTCTTGATGGAAGTAATTTGGCTAAGGAGGAAATTGCCAAGGCATCTGCAATGCAAAGCCTGGGTGAGAGGAAGGCAGCCTGCTTTGCTTGCAGGATCTGGCTGTGTTGCAGAGGGACCTTGCTGCTCCTCACCTCTGAGACCACTGCTGATTTGGCATGGCTGAGACTGAAATGGCTGGAAGTGAGTAGAACTTGCAGCAGGAGAGATGTGAGAAAATGTCAACCCTACTTCTGTCTGTTTTTAGAGCCTCGAATCCAAAGAAAGCCATCCACACATTGTCGTCTGGCAGCCCTTGGATTCTACCTGTTGCTGCTGACGGCTGGCCAGGGGTTGCTGATGTACAAAGGTAATGCTGCAACCTTACTGCAGGCTTTTCTAGGAGCTTCTGAGTGGAACAGATGAGCAGGGAAGAGCATGCACATAGGAAATCTCTGGGGAGCACAGACTTCCTCCTCACTGCTGCAGGAAATCATTCCCTCACACCATATATGTGCTTTGCATTTGCAGAAGCACTCCCGGCTGCAGCAAGGACTAGCTCATGAAAACTACCCCCTAGTGGTATTTAATCCTGGGTGTCCTCCGTGTGTGCTGAGTTGATGCTCTACCCAATAGGCATTTCTCAGCTGGATTGGGCAGGGAGTGTTCACTGCATGGGCCTTTTGCTTCCTCAGTGATCAAAATGCAGAGAGAGATACTGAAACTTCAAGAACAAAACACCACCTATAGAGAAGAGATTCTGAAGAGTTCCTTTGCCAGCAAACTGAGCATGGGTCATGAAGAAAACTGGCGGAAAAGCTTAGAAGAGGAAATCACCATTATTAAAAGCAGTAACGCGGATATGATGATGATGATGAAGAACATCACTCTGGTTGCAGGTATGGCTCCATTTCTTCATGATGGCTGTGCACTGGGGAGAGCTGGTTTCTCTGCACCAATGGCAAAGTTCAGATGAACAAATAACTAGGGCAAGATTTGAACAAATAACTAGGGCAAGATTTGGTCTTCTTGTTAGTTAGTGATGCTTCACTGCCCAGGGTGCCAGATGCCTTTGCTGGGGAGCTGGACACACCTAGAGAAACTGAAACACAGACCTGTGTGTCCCCTCTGGATCCTGCTGCAGCTACACATGCAGCTGCAGGCTGCTCTATCCTTCCATAACTTTGTAGACTTGGACTGTGGGTGCCACTAAAAGCATCATGTTTTAAGCATAGAGCTCAACCCTATCAAGTCTATTCTGGTATGTTCCTTGCTGAGTGCTGACCACTAAAAAATATGCACGTCCTTTTTGTTTCAGGGCCTCCTGGACGCAAAGGAGAACCTGGTCCACGAGGTATGTTGGTAAACGAGCAGTAAGCAAGTTTTCTTTTTTTCTTTTCTTTTTTTTTTCCCTCTGTGAGAGGCCTTGCCCTGGTCATGAGGAAACCTGCTGTACCTTTTGACTGATCCCTTGGGAGCCTCAGCTTGTCCGAGTGCTCTCACAGAGGTTAGTGACCACCACGGAGGAGTGTTTTGACTCTGCCTCCTCACTGCCACCCCACCAGAAAAGCTCAGCAATTGTGCAGGAGCTGCACCTGGTTATTATCTGCAATAGCAATTCCAAATCCTCATGTGAGACAAGAGAGGACATGCATCTCACAGCCAGTGGATAGCTGGGCTTCCTGCCCCAGAAATAGCAAGTCCTGCTGTCTAACTAATTTTGAGACTACTGAAGGAGACCTCCCCATTCCTTATTCTCCAGGGTCTTGTCTGAACTGTGTAAGAAACAATGACAGACTTGGGATCTTAGCCACTCTGTCCTTGGGGAAACAATGACTTGGACTCAGGAATGAGCTAGATGCAAGTTGTCCCCTCCTCAATCATGCACAAGCTGCCCTACTGTGTACTTACTTGGAGGTGTGGGGCAGAACTACACCTCCTGTAGGAGATAAGTGTCTCCAGACTGTGAGGATGTAGTAAGTGTTGATCTAATGTTGGCTTCACTTTGAAGAGAGGTTGGACTAGGCAATGTTCAGAGAAATGAGAATTTCTATGATCCCACAATGATGATCTAAGATGCATCCCTTGTCAAGTCAGGTCTGCCTTTCATCCATTCCTAGTTCTTGGCTACATTGATGAACCTTTCTGAAGAAGGAAAAAAAAATAATATGTTTGGGTTTTGTTTTTTAATCATGTTTTCATGTCTTCCTGGCTACATTTACAACACTGAAACAGCACCTCCTGCCAAGCACCATTACTACACATCAGAGTCTAACAGTTGAGTGCCTTTTCAGGGAAGATCTCCCCAAAGATCCTCATGAGCTGGACTTGGCTGGAGGACAGCTGGCCCCTGCCCAGCCGCACACTCAGCTTAGCTCCACAGACTTTGTTCAAGTGGCTGTGCTGGTTCCTGCCAGCTGAAGGTTGGCCTCAGTGGTGGCCGGAGGGGCGTTCACAAAGGATAAGTTACATGCACAAGCATCTGGATGTCAGTCCTCACTTTACCAAAATCTCTTTCTGAGAATTTCACAGCTTAAATTAGCCTAATTTTTATATGCCTTAAGTAGAAGAGTTATGCACTGTGTTTCTCCCATGTAAAATTCATTAGTGGATATCTCCTGGAGAACTGTTATACAGTGATCATAGCATCATAGAACCATAGAATGGTTTAGGTTTGAAGGAACCTCACAGATCATCTAGTTCCAACCCCCGTGCCACAGGCAGAGGCACGTTCCGCTAGAACAGGTTGCTCAAGGCCTCATCCAACCTGGACTTGAACACCTCCAGGGAGGGAGCTTCCACAACCTCCCTGGGCAACCTGTGCCAGTGTCTCACCACCCTCACTGTAAAGAACTTCTTCCTAACATCTAGTTTTAATCCCCCTTCTGCCAGTTTAAACCCACTGCTTCTCGTCCTGTCATTACAAGGCCTTGTAAATTGTCCTTCCCCAGCCTTCTTGTAGGCTCCCTTCAGATACTGGAAGGCTACTATAAAATGTCCTCTACTCCAGGGGTCCTCAAACTTTTTAAACAGGGGGACAGGTCACTGTCCCTCAGACACTGTCGGGGGCCAGACTATAGTTTGGTTCCAGCCCAGTAGTGTCAGGGGCTGGACTATAGTTTGGTTCCAGCCCAGTAGTATCAGGGGTTGGACTATAGTTTGGTTCCAGCCCAGCAGTGTCAGGGGCCAGACTATAGTTTGATTCCAGCCTAGTGGTGTCAGGGGCCGGACTATAGTTTGGTTCCAGCCCAGTAGTGTCAGGGGCCGGACTATAGTTTGGTTCCAGCCCAGTAATGTCAGGGGCTGGACTATTGTTTGGTTCCAGCCCAGTAGTGTCAGAGGCTGGACTATAGTTTGGTTCCAGCCCAGTAATGTCGAGGCTGGACTATAGTTTGGTTCCAGCCCAGTAGTGTCAGGGGCCAGACTATAGTTTGATTCCAGCCCAGTAGTGTCAGGGGCTGGACTATAGTTTGGTTCCAGCCCAGTGGTGCCAGGGGCTGGACTATAGTTTGGTTCCAGCCCAGCAGTGTCAGGGGCTGGACTATTGTTTGGTTCCAGCCCAGTAGTGTCAGGGGCCAGACTATAGTTTGATTCCAGCCTAGTGGTGTCAGGGGCCGGACCATAGTTTGGTTCCAGCCCAGTAGTGTCAGGGCTGGACTATAGTTTGGTTCCAGCCCAGTAGTGTCGGGGCTGGACTATAGTCTGGTTCCAGCCCAGTAGTGTCAGGGGTCAGACTATAGTTTGGTTCCAGCCCAGTAGTGTCGGGGGCTGGACTATAGTTTGGTTCCAGCCCAGTAGTGTCAGGGGTCAGACTATAGTCTGGTTCCAGCCCAGTCCCGGTGGGTGCTGGGGCTGCAGAGGCTGGTGAGTGGATTAAGTGGCAGGCAGTGGCTGCTTGGTTTCCCCCCTAACCCCCATGGGAGAGGCGGTACTGGCAGGGCAGACTGAGGGCCCTGGGGGGCCGTACCCAGCCCGCGGGCTGTAGTTTGAGGACCCCTGCTCTAAGCCTTCTCTTCTCCAGGCTGAAGAGCCCCAACTCTCATAGCCTGCCCTCATAGCAGAGCTGCTGCAGCCCTATGATCATCTTTGTGGCCCACCTCTGGATTCACTCTAACAGTTCAATGTCATTCTTGTGGGGGGGTCTCCAGAACTGCACACAGTACTCCAAGTGGGGTGTGACGAGAGCAAAGGGGAGAATCCCCACCCTTGCCCTGCTGGCCACACTTCTCTTGATGCTGAGGACATGGTTGTTATCTGGGCTGCATGTGCACACTGCCAGCTCATGTTGAGCTTTTCATCAACCCAGACCCCCAGGTGCTTTTCCTCAGAGCTGCTCTCAGTCATTCACCACCCAGCCTGGAATTGTGCTTGGGATTGTGGCAACCCAGGTGTAGGACCTTACACTTGGCCTTGTTGAATTTCATGAGGTTGGCCTGGATCCACCTCTCCAGCCTGTCCTGGTCCCTCTGGATGGATCCCTTCCCTCTAGCAAGTTGACTGTGCCGCACAGCTTGGTGTCATCTGCAAACTTGCATACAAACTGTAGCTAGAAGGAAAAGGCTGAAACCAGGACATCAAAAGAAAGCAAATTTGTGTGATGCAGACCAAGGAGAAAGTTGGACAGGTTGATTAGAACTTCCTTAGACCTTCCATCAGTTCCCCAAGCTCTAGTGTGCTCATAAGCACAAGTTGTTCCAGAGGAGAAAAGTGGAAGTAGGAGGAATACCAAATGGTGAGGACATGGGGACAATTCTGTAGCAGAAAGATGGACTTGATGATCTTCAGAGGTCCCTTCCAGCTCCTGTCATTCTATGATTCTGTGATTCTATATCAGCCTTCAAACAAGGCACTTGCAGGTAATTCAGCTCTTTTGGAGCATGCTGGTCACACCTTCAGAGAAGAGAGGGCTAAAGGAAGATGTGGCAATTCCCTGGAAGCAAAGGAGTGGAATATACCATCTGGCATCTCCACTGGCTAGGAGAAGGGAAGGGTTCAGACTGCAGTAAAGGATATTCAATTAGAGAAGAACACATTCTAGTGGTAGGGGAGTGACTGGGGAGGTGTCATGGCATTTCTGCAAGTCTATAACAGCAGGTCAAACATCTGGCCAGATCGCCTGGCTGAGTCAGAGATGGCTCAGATAGACAGAGATGCCATCCAGCTGTGTTCTCTCACATCTTTACAGAAATGCAACTGTTTGGTAAGCACAGGTGTGAGGATAATCTCTGCTACTACTGCAGCTAGATAGAGCTGTCTGCTGACTGCAGAGACAACAAATGTGGGTGTTTAAATTTACGTATGTGTGCTGTGCTGTTTGGTAGGTGTCCAAGGACAGAAAGGCGAAATGGGCAAGAAAGGAGACCCTGGGCCCCGTGGACTCATGGGTCCTCAGGGACAGCAGGGAGTCCCTGGACTACCAGGCTTCAATGGTAAGTGCAGAGGATACAGTGCAACCCACCACCAGCATAGGTGTACCATGGTGGAGGGCTGCTCTTGCTGAAGTGTTTGGCTAAGGCTTGTTAGCACTTATGGTAGGATGTTTGTTACAGGTAGCACGGGGGAGCCTGGACGTCCTGGGCAGAAAGGAGAAACAGGTAAGAAGCAAAGAAGGTGCAGTTTCTTCTAGAGATAAGAGACCAATCTCTTTCTTCATGACAAGAAAAACTGCAGCCAGGCTAGATACAAGCATGGGTAAGAGGAGATGATGAATAAAAGAAGAACCCATGCCTATATGTCAACAAACCTATCCTGCAATCTTGCCTGTCTCATCTGGACCCCTTCTGCATGAGAGGGAGAGAGGGGTCCTGATACCATGGAGGGCCATGTCCTCCTTCCTGATGTGTGCACATGCAAGAGCAAAATTTTGCCACTCTTTTAGGAAAGCACTGTTGTCTCTCAAGGCTGACAGTCTGAGGACATGGGTCCACTCAGCTTTTCACTCCAGACCACCACTCGCTGCACTGCTAAAATAAACACTGCCAGAGAGGGACTGCAATTCAGAGCAACTCAGCATTTGTTTTGCCTCTGTAAGGCTAACTGCACAGTTCAGGGCCTGCCAACTGAGCTGTCTTTCATTTTTCTCCCTCATATGTTATGTTTAATTTCACATGTGCTGTGTTTGCTCAACCTCAAGGTGAAATTGGACAACGTGGACCTGTGGGAATTCCTGGCCCTGAAGGCAGACCTGGTCAGAAAGGGGAGAAAGGGGACCAAGGGCCCAGTGGTAGTCCAGGTACAGCACTGTTCAAATCCATAACTCGCTGACCTCCTACTCTGGCCTCACTTTGTATGACAGCTTCACCCTTTCCTCTTTTTTTTTGGTTGGTTTGTTTGTTTGTTTGTTTGTTTGTTTGTTTTTAGGACTGCCAGGCACTGCAGGACTCAGAGGTGAAAAGGGAGACAGAGGAGAAAGAGGTAAAGGCAAATAAAATAGTCTGGGATCAACAACATGCATCTTGCAGAGAACAGAAAGGGATCTGCAACAGTAAATCTGTTGAGTTCTGTTCTTGGAGCCCCAGTGCATCCCAGGATGCCATGATGGCCCTGGACCTCTACCTGACTGCTGTGAGGGTAGCTGCTCATTGAAGGGGTTATTGCAGCCACCTGCAACATGCAGGAGGAGGTGATGCTGTCTGCATGTTTGTAGAAATAGAAACCAAACCAACCAAACAATGTGGCAGCTAAGATTACTCAAAGAACAGCCTCCTTACCATGGGGCTACAGACAAATTTCATTGGCTGTAAATCTGATGGGGAAGGATATTCACTAGCAAGCATCTGTTCTAGCCTCTTTAGCATTGCAGGAAGAGATATTTTCAGAGGCCAACTTAGAGCACATAACCAAGGCCTTTTCTTTGACCTTCCTTCTGAAGAAGGCCACCTCTCTCTCCCAGACATGTAAACAATAAGGCAACATTCTGCAGTACAGGACTATTATGGTGTATTGATCTTGAATCAATGTTTTTAGCCCTGAATTTATATAGTGCACTCCAGCTCTCATCTCCATCAGAAGGTAACAAAAGTGATGCACCTTTCTGCATTCCTAGATACCTGAGTGATAGGGACAGGAGTCACTGTCAGGGCTGAAGATTATGTGCTTGCATATGTTTTAGGCACTTGCCTAGGCTCTCTATTCAGTCAGTGAAGATCCATCTGGATCCCATCAGTGGATTTTAGGATATGTAATAAATGACCAGGAGTTGATCTGCTTCAGGAGAGGACAATCCTCCAGGAAGTAAGACAGTTCAGGAACAGATGCTTATAGTGTAGACAGCTAAACCAAACTAATTTGCATAAGCTTTTATAAATACTTCTCTGTTTGGTTTAATTATCTTAGGTCCTCCAGGGCAAAAGGGGAAAAAGGGAGACCAGGGACCACCTTTAACAGCACAATTTACTCTGATGATGCAAAGCACTTTTAAATACCACCATCCACTTCTCTGCATCAATGTGAAACACTCATCACCTTTTTTTCCTTGGGAAGCAATGAAGACAATGAATTTCTTTTTTTCCACCCAGGAATCCCAGGCCAAAGTGGTGAAAAAGGAAGCAAGGGTGATCATGGCAGTCAGGGACCAAAAGGAGAACCAGGAGAAAAAGGAGCCAAGGGAGACCGTGGTTCCACTGGTAAGGGTGTTTGCCATGGTGTCTGTGGAACTGATGGTGTACTTGAGTTTGGGACTGTACATCACAGACAGGCACAAGCTGCTCAGGGGCATGTTTCCAGAGATTGTTTGGAGGAACTCAATAGACAGATCAGTCTTCTCAGAAGATAAATGTGCAGAGTGTCACATCAACGCCTTGGAAGGTGTGCTAAAATGCAAGTAAACAGATGCATTAGAATTTCACAAATCTCTTATCTGACAGAATACTGAAACAAACCATGTTCTTCTGCTTTGTACTGAGGCATCCTGCAGCATACCACACTGCTGGGATAAATCCCACACAAACGTGGCAGTCAGGCACAGAGAATCACAGGGCTGTTTAAGTACATCTCATTACTTGTAGAACACAAGAACGGTTCAAAAGAGACACCACTGCAGCTACTCCCCATCCTTATGCCCTCTCTTCCTATCACAGGATGCTTCCAAGACCTGTAAGACCTACTGTTAAACAAACAAACAAACAAACAAGCCCAAAGAACTTAAAGAGTAGTTACGACAGACCACAGGAAGCAACCAGTGCTCCAGATGTGCTTTCTTTTAGTTGCTCACCCAGAACAGTATGAGAGTCTTCACAAACAAGACAAACTAGAACTTGTGTAGTGCTGCTTCCCCATGCGCTCCTTTTATGAAGCTTTGCCTCTGGAGGAAGGGGGAAGTGTAACAGACGACCCCAGATCGGGGACTGCCCTCTGGGTGAGTCTCATCTCTTAGTCTGCAGAAGGTAACAGCAATGTGTGCTTTGTGGAGGTAGTTTCTGGGGGAAGTGTGCACTGGTTTGTTTTTTTTCCAACACTCCTACTGTCAAGACCAGGTCACCACACAGAAATAGGGACAACTGTTGAAAGTGGTTTTCTGCTTTTCCCATGGTAGCACTTGGAGAGCAAACCCCACAGTATAGATCTTCCCACAAGTAGTTTAGGGGATATCATATCCACTTCTGTAGAGCCCAAAGGCTGAGGTGTCATTTTACAGGTAATAGTAGGAATCAGATATATTTCCTGCAAGTGGTAGGGATTTTGTAAGTGGCTCATTATTTTTTAGGTTAAGAACACTTTGTTATATGTTATCCTGCTTTTCTTGTCACTTTTCCTTCACTTACCCTTGGTTCCTTCAGTGGGTCCATGCCACAGTGAGATGGAGCCCTCCTATGTCTGACTCACCCAGACATTCAGAAAAGTTAATAACTAAATTTTCTCCTAAACAGCTGTCAAATATTTGCCTTTTTTTTTTTTTAAATTTGGAACAGGTTCCCCAGGAGCAAAAGGGAGCAAAGGTGAAAAGGGAGAAGGTACTGGATTTTTATTTCTTCTTCTCTTACTTATCTTCTGGCATTGATGCTGTCTGAGATCAGGACCAGCATTCATCCCTACACATGTTGGTTGAGCAGTAGCACAGCTAACAGAACAAAAAGGTCTATAATCTAAGATGCAGTCTGATGTCTCCAAACCTAGGAGAGGGTCTTCAATTGTTTAGATTTGTGCTGTTAGTAATTTCTGGTCCCAACCTGGCTACAGCTGCAGAGATGGGAACATTTCATTGAATCACAGATTTGTTTCAGCTGCAAAAGCCCTCTAAGATCTTCAAGTCCAAACACTGACTTACCACCATGGCCATTAAAGCATGTCCCAAAGTGCCACGTCTACACATTTCTAAACACCTCCAGGGACAGTGATTTCATTGCCTTCATGGGCAGCATATTCTGATGCCTGACACTTTTCCAGTAAACATATTTTTCCTAATATTCAATCTAAACCTCCTCTGGCACGATTTGAGGCCATTTCCTCCTGTTCTGTTGTTTGATATTCGGAGGAAGGGATTGACCTCCACCTCACTACACTCTCCCTTTAGGTAGTTGTAGAGCAATGAGATCTCCCCTCAGAACCTTCTTCTTCAGACTAAACAACCCCGTTTCCCTCAGCTGCTCCTTTAAGACTTGTTCTCCAAGCACTTCACCAGCTTCATCATCCTTCATTTTATAGAATCATAGAATCAACCAGGTTGGAAGAGACCTCCAAAATCATCCAGTCCAACCTGGCACCCAGCCCTACCCAGACCATGGCACTAAGTGCCTCATCCAGGCTTTTCTTGAACACCTCCAGGGATGGTGACTCCACCATCTCCCTGGGCAGCCCATTCCAATGGCAAATCACTCTCTCTGTGAAGAACTTCCTCCTAACATCCAGCCTATACTTCCCCCGGCACAACTTGAGACTGTGTCCCCTTGTTCTGTTGCTGGATGTCTGGGAGAAGAGGCCACCCCCCACCTGGCTACAATGTCCCTTCAGGTAGTTGTAGACAGCAATGAGGTCACCCCTGAGCCTCCATTTGTCCGGTTTGAGTGATCACTGCTTCTGTCTTTCAGTGTGTGTTTTCCCCTCATACCTGTATAACTGGTAGAGTTATTTCTTCTCCTCTGAAGTGTCACACAATGAATACATACGAATTGCCGGAGGGAGCAATAAGGGTCGCGTGGAAATCTTTCACCAAGGGTCCTGGGGAACAATATGTGATGATGGCTGGAGCATCCAAAATGCCAATGTGGTCTGCCGAATGCTAGGATACAGCCGTGCGATCTCTGCCTTCACAGCCACAGCAGGTGAGTCTGCAACAGCCTTCCATCTCCCCATGCCCACTAGGGGAGGTTATACACACCCAGAAAACACATAGAAAGGTCTTCTACACGAGCAGCAGGAGAGAAAAGAAGATATCCTCAAAGGGCCAGCTCATCCCAAGGGGAATGAAGGAGCTGCACTGCTTGAACTGTGCCCAAAGGCTTGATTTCCAAGGAGCTAGCTGTACAACTCAACACATGCCTGCTATCTACCTAGGTCTCTTTAGAAAAAGAAAATTCACATTCCTCTTTCTTTTGTCCAAGAGTTTTTCTGTTTCTTTCTGTTTAATTCATCTTCTTAAGGCACTGGACGAATTTGGCTTGATGACGTGAATTGCCACGGGAATGAACATACCATTCTCGACTGTCCAAAGCCGGACTGGGGTGTGAACAACTGCTCCCACAGTGAAGACGCTGGGGTGGAGTGCAATTGATGCTACCTAAAGGCTGCCCTTGGAGCTGCTGCCTGCTTCTACTCTCCATGGCGCTCTTCTTCGCAACGCAAACCCGGTTTCATAAGGCTGTGCTTGTAGTCTCATCACCAGGTCATAAAAACACTGATAGAAAATGTTGCATTCCCCGTAATTTGGTAAGAGTTGCAAGACTCACAGTCAAGCTAAAGCACTCCAGATGAGAAACAACTGGAGCTCAGGCACACGAGCTGGTTCACAACTTTTCCAGATACCTGGCATGAGCTCATCTGCTGCAGCTCACACAAGTGTGACCTGTAAGTCCACGTAGGAAGAAAGATTGTCCACTTTAGCTAAGTGAAGTGAGAGGAAACAGAATCAGCATGCAGAAATGGGCAGTTACTGCAGTCGAGCTGGCTAGTTCATCTTCATCACACAACAGTTGTGAATCTAAGCCTAAAACCTCCAGGTGAAGTGCATACACCCAAGAGAGCAGATGCTCAGAAATCATCAGATGGTCTCTCTGGCATGCAATTATAAATGTTCTTCAGAAAGGATGATGATCAGAGATTAAAGTGCAGAAATAAGTGCCTGAAATCTAGATGCTGCATTATGCTGGTTTAGCATAGACTGTTTTGACCTTGGCCAAGTCCTCTGCCTTCTCTGTCAGTGTTTCTTACCCTGTCCTCAGAAGAAATACCTCTTACCTTATGTGGTGTATAAAGCTAAGCGTTTCATACCTGTAGAAATTAGATGTCTCAGTAAAGAGACAGAATAATGAATAAAAGCAGTAATGGAAAACTATCAGCTAATTAAAATTCCAGATTGAAAATACAGAGCCTAAACCAAGGCTTCTACCTTAACTGAAAATCTTATATGTGCATGAGATAATAACTGTAAGACTTCAAGACTTCTCTTCCTTAAGGCCTAGGTGTTTGGCAGGACATTTGGCAGATGACAAGCAGCCCTTGTACATGTAGCTGGGCACATCACAGCAACCCAATCGCAACCATTTGATTTAAAATGACAGAAGTACATGTCAGTGACCTCATATCTCTGCCTTCGTGTTAGAGATAATTGCATTTATCTACACAGCTTTGCAACTTGTTTTTTAGTGCTTAGAAATCCAGATACAAGTGGGGGGAAAAAGAGCAGTGCTGTAAAGAGCTGCAAACAAGGGGGTGTGCAGGGCTGATGTGAGTGAGAAGATCCAGCACTGTGCAGGGTGCAGCAGTCTGAAGCAGAGCTCATCACTGTTTTGAACCAGAGGAAATGTTTGTTATGGGGTCTCAGGCCTCAGGAAATAACTCTGGGAAATCCCCAAAGTTTTCCAGTATCCATTATGATGCGTTTTACGGCAGGAAAATGAAAAGAGCTTTTTATCATTCCTGGCTCTGGTTTAGAAGAGGCAAGGAGCACCTGCCACAAACTGTGGGTAAAACCTGATGAATGACAACTATTTCAAAACTAGTGGAAGAGTACAGTGTCCCATCTGCTTGAGAAGAGGCAAAAGCTTTATGTCCTGACAAGGAGCCTTAGCAGAAAGCCAAGTATGGGCACTTGGGCTTACACAACTTTCCACAGGTCTCCCACAAACAGAGCTGAGCCTCTGCAGATTTCCTCCACCTTTTATTAGAGTGGCAGTGTGTAAAGAAAGCTTTATAGGCTTTATAAGGCTTTATAAGTTGTATCTTTGTCTTGGTATGTCAACATGTGGTGCTTACGCTCCCATTTTCTCAATTTTCCATGCTAATAGGCCATTTTTCATGCTTAGATATTTGATTTTTACATTGGGCAAAAATGTCACCAAAGGGAAAGTCATCTTGTCCCCACTGATGACCCTTTGTCTGGACTTAAATCCCCATGAGTGTCCACTTTGGAGAGTGGCGTTTCAGAAAATAGCACTTATGCCACAACTGATGCCAAGACACCAGGGCTTAGATTTGCATGTCCAAGGCAAAGGATACAACATTCCATCCCATGTAATTCTAAGTCCAGAAAGAACCGGTTGAACCTAAGCTGCTGTCCAACACTGTAGTCAGAAAAGCATGTCAGAGCATGATATGCTTAACCAGAATCATAGATTCATAGAATGGCTTGGGTTGGAAGGGATTCTCCCTATCTTTTTCGGAGCAGGTACTGAAAAGCTTCAATAAGGTCTCCCCAGAGCTTTCTTTTCTCCAGGCTGAGCAATCCCAAATGTCTCAGCATGCCATCATAACTGCAGCCCTCTGATCAATTTTTTTGCCTCCTCTGGATCTGCTCTAGCATGTTCAGAGGAGCTGTGGAGGCGGTGAGGCTGCAGGCTTGAGTCCTGCAGGAGAGAGGAGTGCAGGTGTCAGACATAAAACTCTGAAGTCCAGTTTTAGCAGATTCGAAAGTTCCCACAAAATTCAAATGGCAGATACCTGCGGCAGCTGCTCACCCGATGCAACCTTCCATACTCATTGCTACACTGCCTTTTGGCAGAGCTAAGAGAAGCTCTTAATTTCTAAAAAGGAAAACCAAAACCAAAGCAGGAAAAAAAAAAAAAAAAAAAAAAAAAAAAAGAACCAAACTCAGATTAATTTTCAGAACCACTGCATGGAACTAGCTTGAGTGCAGCCGGGCCCGAATTATGCTGATGTCAGCGCTTGTGTCAGAGAAAGGTATCACACACAGTATCACACAGTATCATCAGGGTTGGAAGAGACCTCAGAGATCATCAAGTCCAACCCTTTACCACAGAGCTCAAGGCTAGACCATGGCACCAAGTGCCACGTCCAGTCCTGCCTTGAACAGCCCCAGGGACGGCGACTCCACCACCTCCCCGGGCAGCCCATTCCAGTGTCCAATGACTCTCTCAGTGAAGAACTTTCTCCTCACCTCGAGCCTAAATCTCCCCTGGCGCAGCCTGAGGCTGTGTCCTCTCGTTCTGGTGCTGGCCACCTGAGAGAAGAGAGCAACCTCCTCCTTTCCCATCGAGGGCAAGGGCCGGACGTGTCCTGTCGAGGCTGGCCCCGGACGAGCCCCGGGTACTTCCCCAGCGAGCCAGAGGCGCTGCGCTGCTGGGACGCGCACAGAGCTCTGCCTGTTAAAATGCTCCTTCTCGACACTAGGGGGAGCGCAAGGGCCGCCGCCTGCTCACCGGCTGCCGGCTCGGCTCGGCTTGGCTCGGCTCAGGGTCTGCCCCGGCCCCGCTGCCCCGGGAAGGCTGCACTGCCAGCAGCGCGTCTCTCCTCCCTGCTGTTGGTCATCTCTCCTTCCGTGGCTCCCGCGCATCCCGGGAGCTGGAGGTGCGGCGGCAGCCGCCAGGTCCCGTTAGTGCAGCCGGAGCGCCCCTGTGGTGCCCCAGCTGTGCCACGGCGAAGGGCACGGACGTGGCTCATTCCGATACATGGATTGAAGGCAGACACCAACTGAAGCCCCAGAGCAGGGCACTCTGTCTGAGGCGTGAGACAGGCGGTGATGGTTTCCTGGTGTTGGGTAACTGCAGCTGTGGGCAAGCAGTCATCCCGGAACGGGATCTCCTAAAAAAGAGTGGAAGATACCTTTGTGATTCAGTCTCTTGCGCCTGCTGGTTTACGGGAGACTGCCAGACAGGGGGGACAACTGTACACGGCTTTCTCTCCAGCCTTAATAGCCGCAAACACACTTTAAAGGCAATTCCCCAATTTTCGTCAGCGTGTCAGAGATGTTCCCGCAGGAGAGAACAGAGAAGGGACAACTGCGCAGCTCACTGCCAGCCTCACTGCTTTCAGGGCTGGACACAAAGCATAGCAGTGGCTACTGGGAGGCTGAAACCCAGCATGGGGACCCTTGGCCAGGAGGTTTGGGGAGCATTCGTGCCCTACGTGTCCCCTTCTCTGGTTTAAGGAAAGGTTCTCCGTGGCAGAAAGAGTGCCACAAGTCACCACAGGATAGTTTGTGAGCAACTATGAAGTTGTGTCTACAAAAATGGGTGACCATGGGATGCAGAGGCTGGCTCACATGCCCCTGCCACAATATCCAGCTCGATGGCATTCAACCCCAGCGCTCAAGACTCACAACTCCCTGTCCTGCACTACCCTACAATAGTAATAGCTCTTAAGAAATTGTACAGCTTTGCTTATCATTCACTCCCAGCACCAATTAAAAAGATTTAGTTAAGCAAAATGCAATTACACTGTCATGGATAAAAGGGATACAATTAATTAAAAAGGAATACTTTCCCTTAGGAATGGTGTTATTTCCAGATGCTCCCATTCCTGTTCCTGGCCAATTCTCGTGATCTAAAGAAATGTGGTGGTGGGACAGTTGGGAAGGAGGTGGTGTGTGAGTTTGCTTAGTTTGTCTAGCCATCTTGCTGACTCAGATACATTTCTGAGGTAAGTTAGACCCTTGAGGACACAGATCTTCTCCAGAACTCTAAAACATCATTTCCAGTTTAGCTGACACTGTTCTTCCTGCTTTTCCAAGGAGATGGACATTTTATGGAGGCTACAAAACTGGTGAAGGGCCTGGAACACAAACCCTCTGAGGAGAGACTGAGGGAGCTGGGGGTGTTTAGCCTGGAGAAGAGGAGGCTCAGGGGTGACCTCATTGCTATCTACAACTACCTGAAGGGACATTGTAGCCAGGTGGGGATTGGTCTCTTCTCCCAGGCAACCAGCAATAGAACAAGGGGACACAGTCTCAAGTTGTGCCGGGGAAAGTATAGGCTGGCTGTTAGGAGGAAGTTCTTCACAGAGAGAGTGATTGGCATTGGAATGGGCTGCCCAGGGAGGTGGTGGAGGCACCGTCCCTGGGGGTCTTCAAGAGAAGCCTGGATGAGGCACTTAGTGCCATGGTCTAGTTGACTGGCTAGGGCTGGGTGCCAGGTTGGACTGGATGATCTTGGAGGTCTCTTCCAACCTGGTTGATTCTGATTCTATATGGCACAGGACTGGGACTTCTTTCCTTTTGGGGAGAAAGTTGGTATTTCTATCAATTGTGAAGGAATGGGGAGCCACCAGAGAGAGGGAGAAAGGTACTGTGGCTGGAAGAATTAATCAGAATCTTCAGGAAAGCAGTTAAAGTGCAGTTTCCAATCTGCTGTCCCTTGGAAATGGAGGAAAAGCATGCCACCCCTCCCAGCCCATTACAGGCACTTGCGTTGCTGGCTTCCCAGCCTCACGATGTGGAGCTATTTGGCCCCAGCCAATGCCTCTTCCACAACAATCAGGCCCAGAAAGCTCAGCTCTGCAGCAAGGTGCAGATTTCCCAGCACTGGAGCTTCAAATCATGGGAGATCCTATTGAGAATGCGCATTGACAAATAAGGAGTGTTTATCTAATCTTTGCCTTGTCTCAATATGGGCATTACTGTCAAACCACAGAAAAAGGACACAGAGGAGAAGGTTGCAGATTGCCTGTGGAATTTGATTGGGTGCTGAACACAATTTTCATAGTATCAGCAGAAGTCACATGCAGTTCAAAGCATCTCTGAGGCACACAGAGATGCTGAAGAGCAAACTGTTTACTAAAAGCCGTCTCTCCAGGTTTCCAAAGCCTGAATTTTGTGCTGAATACATCCATAATGCATCTCACTATAGCAAAATAATTGAAGATTCCAGTTGCAAATGTAAAAATGGCAATTTCATTTGACTCACAGCTAAGAAGTTCTTCTGTCTGAGGGTTGTTGTTCCTTAAAGTTAAAACAAATACAGTAATTGTCAGCTGTAATAAGGGAATGATTTCTATGCTCATATTACAAACAGGTGAAAATTTGAATACATGTGTTGGCTGTGTCTAAAGATGAGATTCCTCATGTACTATGTGGACCACTAACTGTATTTTCATCCCTTGTCTTCTGAAATCTTCTGTTCTCAGAATGTGGTCGAGTCACCACAAATCTGCCAACACATTTCTTAGCTTTTTCTGTGAAACATCATGGTGGAAGGCAGCATCTGGCCTCAAAGCTCTCAGATATTTTTTCTCTTTCACTTAGTTTCAGAACTGGTCATGCTTTGCTTGGTTAACTCTCTTCCCACTGGCACCGTCCAGTAAAGGCTCAGTCAACCATCCAGTGCAGCACACAAGCCTGAGCTACAAGTGTTTCTGATCCAAGCAAAGGGGCCAGTTTTGCTTTCCCTGGCACCAGTACAAAGCTGGAGCATGCATCAATGCAGGCAGCTGCTCCGCCGTGATGCAAAGCTGAATTTAACCCAAAGTATTTAAACAAACCCTTAGTGGTAGCTCCAAATGATTATCCATTTATTTCAGTATTTGTCTTTTTCGAGTGTGACCTAAAATCTATAAGTAATTAGTTATTGTACTGGCTACACTATTGCCAAACGCTTCCCTTCATTTTTTATTCAGACTCTGAGCTGTAACTCCAGAATCATTCTAGTCACACCAGCCTTCAAAGGTCTAAATGGAGAGGAAGAGGGGGGCTAATGCCTTAATATCTTTGAGATTTGCAAGAATATGTGAGGATTTTCTGGGGATTCAGTGTAAGATGAAAAAAAAAAACCAGTTTTGCAGGCAAATGGAGGCACTTTTGCCTGCAGTTCAAAAGGAAAGACACATCCAAATGGAAGAAGATTGAAATGTTAAAGTGCTAAATAAACATTGCTATTCAACAGCGGTCTTTGTCTTTTGAGTCCTAGGTTAAAACTACTTCACAGGGACTATAAAAGCTTGTTGCTCTCCTTTGTGGAAACTAAATGAGTTTTCACAGTACACCTTCCAGAGTGAAGAAGAATTGCCACCTGAGACTCCTCCCAGCTCATCTAGGTGCCACAGCAAGGGAAGGAGAGGATTTGGGGAGTTGTTAAATAAATATGCGGTGTGAATAGGAAAGTAGTACACAAACTGCATTTATTCTTGGTCCACTTTTTGATGTTTCATGTAAATCTTAACAAGCAGGTAGCATTGTGAAGGTGCTGGTTCCGTGCCATTAGGGCAGCAGCAGCATGACCGAGCACAGGTCTGCAATGACCTTGTATCCCACTGCCTTAAGAAATCCTTCAGAAGTCAATGGATTCAGAGGGCTTTCAGGCTTAGGCTATGAATCACTCAGGAGATGACTTAGTGCCTTATTAGAGCAGCTTCATAACTGTAATTCCAGATAAATGCACAATTAGTCTGATCTTTTCTGATAACCTGCCAATTAAAAAAAAACCCAAACAACACATAAAACCCCACCAAAATCATCTCCTAGTAAGCTGAATAACTATTCAAAGCAACTGCAGCAAACTTCCACAGATGTTAAGACCAGCAGGACCACTGCAATAATCTTGTCCGACCTTCTGCATGGCGCAAAGCAGAGGAACTCACCCTGGAGTTTCTGCAGTGTTCTGAAACTATAGCTTGTTTTCTAGGAAGGTGCCTCATTGTGATTTGAAGTTTTTTGAAAGCAGAGAATGCATCACTTTCCTGAAAAAAATACCATGTCCTTGCTGTGGTATTTATGCTGACAGCTCTCTCTCAGTAACTCCACTCTCAACCTCTGCTGGGACACGTGGAGACAGTCGAGGTCCTTGAGCCAACAAGTGCTGCTCCCTTAAATTTGTTCAGACAATATTTAAGAAAGAAAAGACATTTTCCTCAGCACAGTTAGCTCCACTTGGCAGCATCAGGCCCACAGCTGGGTTTTGGAAGAGCTGTTGTACCAGGCAAGCAGTACACCTATAAAGGCATGCTAACATTCTTGTTCAAGTTAAGAGAAAAGAGGAATGTACAGCATGTGGCAAGGTCAAACTGCAAGTGACCTTAATGGTTCCACTCCTGTTTGGCATCTGAAAGAGAACTTCTGGAAGGTCTTCACCACAGCAGATGGGGCTCAAACAAGCATGGGGACTCTGCTGTTGGTCTGATTGCAGAGTCATGATGATTTTAAAGGAGGTCATTTGACTTTACAGAAAGAAGCTGGGGTGGAAGGTGCTCAGCACACTTCTGAGGCCTCCAGACTCTTTTCTGAGTGGAAATGAGATCAAACTAAACTTAAGTGGCATTGTTTGTACGAGTAACAGGTAATCCAAACTACCCAGGTCTGTGAGATGAGGATCCCTCATCTAAAAGGCGAGGGCTAAAAGAATGAGGACTTTTTTTTCCAGACATGGGCAAAGACTGTTGACTCAACTTGCAGGGCTATAAAATTTCTTCAGTAACAAGCAGGGACAGACTCCTGCAGCAATGCTGGAGGGAAGGGAAATACCCTGTCTCTGAGAATCTATTTATTTCAATCAGCTTGGAAGAGCTGCACAGCACTATAAACAAATCTGGCTGCAGTTGAGGGTAGATGGGTGGAGGAAGAATGCCCTTCGCTTCTTCTGTGTTTATACTCCAAAACTGCAAGATTAAGAATGGGGAAGTCCCTTGCTCTCACTTATTTCTGTAGAGGCCTTTTTGAGTCTCCTGGTGCAAGCTGACATGGAGAAGGCAGAAGATGAGAGAGAAGCATCTCTCTTTTCCGAAGGCTGCTGTGACCACAGTGCTCTGGGGCACTCTAACTTTGCAACTCTTTGTCTACAAAATGTGGGGGGAATGTCACTTTTTCAGCATTTTCCATTTGCTGCTCCTGGACACACAATGCCATTTCCAATTACAAGCCAGCATGTCACTTGCATGACCTGCTCCAGTGCGACACACTGTGACCCCTTGGGGCAGACACAGTGCACTGGGGAAGTGAGGACAAATTATGGTCTATGGTAAACATGTGGGGTCATGTTCAGTGAGGGGGTCCTGGGTGACGAACCCTCAGTGAAACTCCTCCAAGCATCACCCAGCACAGGAGACAGAGCAGAGAGCTGTGACCTGGGTCACATCTGCAGCTGGTAGAAATCACCATTGCTCTGTTAATATCTGGGGAGCTACATGGATTTGCTTCTGCTAATAATTCAGCCTTTTTGTTGTTGTTGTTGTTGCTGCTGAGTTCTGTTTTGCTCAGCTTTCTCAAACACTGCTTAGCTCCTGTAAAAACTCTTGTTATAATAATCAGTGGTTAAGATATTTTACAAGTCCCATCTTCTTTCTCCAGTATCTTCTATTACACACTTAGAAAATCCATTTCTGTGGAGCAGGGACATATCTGCAATGGTGATGTGATTCCTGTGTATGGATTTGGGTGTAGGTCTACACTAACAATGTCCAGACATGCACTGACAGTGACTGAACGGTTCATGCAGTGAGCTGCTGAGGCTCACACAGGGCAGCAATGAGGAGAATATGTCTTTTCCTCTCCTATTCTTATTCAGGTCTCCAGTCTCTTAATGTCTGCTGTGTGCACTTCCATAATCTCTGTTTTTCATCTCAACATTTTTCTCTTCTGGCCAGGCAAACAGCAAGAGTATGAGTAGTGGGAAGGATGAGCCCTTTCCTTTTACAGCAAAGCTGCAGAAACCCACATTCTGTGTAAGAACCAACACAGAATCACAGAATTAACCAGGTTGGAAAAGACTTTTGAGGTCATTGAGTCCAACCTATCATCAAACACCTTCTAATTAACCAAACCATGACACCAAGTGCCTCATCCAGTCTCATTTTAAACACCTCCAGGGATGGTGACTCCACCACCTCCCTGGGCAGCCCATTCCAATGCCCAATCACTCTTTCTGTGAAGAACTTCCTAACATCCAGCCTAAACCTGCCCTGGCACAGCTTGAGACTGTGTCCTCTTGTTCTGTCACTGGTTGCCCAGGAGAGGAGATCACCCCCACCCTCCAAGCCCCAGCCTCCTTTCAGGTAGTTGTAGACAGCAATAAGTTCTGCCCTGAGAGATAACAAATATGACAAAGATGTTGTGCAGAGGAAAGGGCTCTAGAACATCCCTTAAAAGATTTACAAAATTGCCTCATCTAGTGATGGATGACACCAGAAAAGTAAAGGGCGAGGTGGATTTTAGCATCCTTCCATGCTCACTAGACTAGGTGAGCATGTCTTTATCACACAGTATCACAGTATCACAGTATTATTAGGATTGGAAGAGACCTCACAGATCATCAAGTCCAACCCTTTACCACAGAGCTCAAGGCCAGACCATGGCACCAAGTGCCACGTCCAATCCTGCCTTGAACAGCTCCAGGGACGGCGACTCCACCACCTCCCCGGGCAGCCCATTCCAGTGTCCAATGACTCTCTCAGTGAAGAACTTTCTCCTCACCTCCAGCCTAAATCTCCCCCGGCATAGCTTGAGGCTGTGTCCTCTCATTCTGGTGCTGGCCACCTGAGAGAAGAGAGCAACCTCCTCCTGGCCACAACCACCCCTCAGGTAGGCAATGTTTTCTTTGTTCCAGAAAGTCCATATGAAAATATCTACTGGGATGTGTCTTTCCAACTGGTTCTATGCATTTAGCAGGAAAACAGTACAAAGGCTGGAGGTTTTTAGGAAAAAAAAGTTCATCAAATTCATATCCATGTTCCTCATGGAGATATTTTGTGATTCTTCTACTAAAGGAGGCATCTTCTGGATGGTATGAAAATATATGAAAGGTTTCAACATTGAATTTCACCCAGTTCTAGGTATCAAAGATAATGATAAATGACTGTGGGAAGGCCCTGTGAACACCATTATCTGTGCTGGTGTTTCATCTCAGCTAGATAATAAAAAGAGGATTGCAGTCTGATTAATCCAGGCTGGATCTCTGCCAGATCCAGGACTGCTGTTCTTACAAACAAGCCCTCTGCCAACATGAGGTGCACAGTTTCTGCAAGCAGCTGCAGAAGGGAAGTAAGGGTGGTTTGTCTTCTCAAGGAACTCATATAGCTTCTGCTTATACTGAACAGCCTCGTTCCTTCCCTGACATTTTCTTCACAACATTTGGAACTTCCCTCAGAAGGTCTTTCTGGACTTCAGCCCAGCAATGAGTCAGATGCTGAGTGCCTTCCAGGGGCAGACATTTCTGCTCTTTTGAGTTCCTCTGAGCAATTATTTCACCCATAAAAGATATCCTATTCCAATATCTTACCTGTCCTCACAAACACAGAGACTGCTCAGGGCCATGAACCTCCCATTTACCACTCAGCACAGGTCTCACCAGCTATTAGCCCAGAAGCTGCAGCCAGAGCTGGACATCATCAAGGGACTTTCTGGAGTCTACCTTCGTGACCCTTTGGCAGGCATGTTTTCCCAGAGCAGAGCTCACAAAAAAAGCCCACTCAGCTCTTATTTCCCCACCTGCTCCTGGTGCAACTCCATCTGAAAGATCTGAACTGCCCAGCTGTTCCCTAAATCCTGAGGGAGAGGATTCAGAGCAAGACAGGAGTGAACAAAGGTGCAAGAAATAATGTCATGAATCTGGAAAGCACATGGTACCACCAAGAATAGAGGGGACCTGGCACTGAGAAGCCTTCAGGGCAGATGGATTAACTGAAGAGGCATAGCACACTTCAGGAGTCAGAATTCACACCCTTGGACATATTATTGCTGGTTGCTTAAGCATTTGAGGAGGGACTCCCTGTTTCTGCTGTGAACAAACCTGGGAGTCAGGTCTCAGGCCGCTTTGCAGCACACAGGACCCATTCACAAGCCTAGAAGTACACTCATACACCAGCTTTTTAATGCAGAAAGCAGTGGGGACTGACCCAAAATGGTTAAACCATTTAAGGCATTTAAAATTGAGCTGCATCGATTATTAGAAAGCATTGTAATTTTTAGTCTCATGGCACAAAGGTGTTATGAAATTGCCATGAACAGCACTTCATCAATGCCTCTAGTTCCAGCCTTCTCCCACCTCGATAATTCTGCAGCTTAACCATGATTATTGCTGTTTCTCTGCTCACCCTATTATGATGGATGCAGTCCCAAGTCATCCTTCTGACTGTTAAGGATCCTGGTCCTTCACTTGGCATCAGCATTCCTAATGATTAAACGGTTTCTGACCCAGAACATGGCAACAAGAATCTGCAGTCAGAAAGCTGCTCACATTTTACTGAAGCATGAGCATAGAAGACAGTTGCAGAGTTTTCCTACTCATTTCTTTGAAAAGACACATTTGAACAGAAGGAACTCCAGTGCAGAAGGGCTTATTCCCCAGCTAACATCAAGTACCACAGCTAAGCTTATCTAATGAAGTATTCATGGATCCTTTCCTGTACCTTTAAGGTTTCTTACCTCCTATTTAGCTGTAAACTGTTCCAAGATGTTCAGATGATGAATTAGAAACCAGATGATAGCCATCATTTTCACTTGAAGGAGACGAACTCATGTACAGTTTCTGAGGCTTTAACTCTTAATCTTTGTTTTCAGAGCTGCATGTACTGCTCTATTGATATTCCTGACCTTTAGTTTTCAAATATTCAATCTCTTTCAAATAAGATCTTGGTAGCTGGCAGTATCTGAAAACACTGATACTGCTAATCAGCAAAAATCTTGCTGAACTTAGAGAAAGACATCTTGTCTGTCTTGCATGACAAAAGGCTAAGTTAGCCCCGGACAGCACATTAAGGTATGGAGTAGACACCAAGCCTTTGAGGTTGCTTAAGACAGAAAATATTTTAATCATACATGAGAAAGGTTTGCATAGGCTCAGGCAGGTCCTCACCTGATGCAAATAAACTCAGCTCTGTTGAGGTAAAAATGCTTTGCAGCCGCAGTTGTTTTTCCTGAATGAGCTGAACATGGACCAACTAATTTTCTGCAGACTCAAATGGGTCACTTCTCACTAAAAAGTGGAATTAGCAGCCTGAGAGAGGATCTCCCAAGTTAATGCAGGCTATCATTAGCTTTAGAGGCAAAAATGGCTATAGGTCCAAGACCACAAGTTCTTCCTTGTTAAAAGCACAGATAAAGTTTATAGCTGAAAGGAACTCAAAACCTCTCTTTTATTTGTGTGCAGGACATTTGATGCAGCAGAGCACACAACATTTCCAGTATACTGGGATAAATTAAGTGTGTTGCTCGAAGCTCCCCATCTGTCACTTTGAGGGTAGATGAAAGAGTTATCTGGCAATGTAATATGACTAGCACCTGGAGAGAAAAGTGGAGAAGTTCAAAGGGAGCATCCAACTTTCCAAATGGACAGAGGAGAAGAAAATCCAAACTGACTCCATACGAAAGAGTAGCACTACAGAGAACCTCTAACAAACCATCAAAACTGCCCATTCATGTGATACTAAAGGGATATTTCCAGGGAGTCTGGGGTCAAAAATGAGACTCTGCACTTCAGAAGTATTTGTACCACAATCAAGTCAAATTTAAGGAAGGAAGGAAGGAAGGAAGGAAGGAAGGAAGGAAGGAAGGAAGGAAGGAAGGAAGGAAGGAAGGAAGGAAGGAAGGAAGGAAGGAAGGAAGGAAGGAAGGAAAAGAAAAAAGAAAGGAAGAAAGAAAGGAAGGAAGGAAGGAAGGAAGGAAGGAAGGAAGGAAGGAAGGAAGGAAGGAAGGAAGGAAGGAAGGAAGGAAGGAAGGAAGGAAGGAAGGAAGGAAGGAAGGAAGGAAGGAAGGAAGGAAGAAAGGAAGAAAGAAAGGAAGAAAGGAAGGAAGGAAGAAAGGAAGAAAGAAAGGAAGAAAGAAAGGAAGAAAGAAAGGAAGAAAGAAAGGAAGAAAGAAAGGAAGAAAGGAAGAAAGAAAGAAAGAAAGAAAGAAAGAAAGAAAGAAAGAAAGAAAGAAAGAAAGAAAGAAAGAAAGAAAGAAAGAAAGAAAGAAAGAAAGAAAGAAAGAAAGAAAGAAAGAAAGAAAGAAAGAAAGAAAGAAAGAAAGGAGGAAAGGAAGAAAGAAAGAACCGAAGGAAGGAAGGAAGGAAGGAAGGAAGGAAGGAAGGAAGGAAGGAAGAAAGAAAGAAAGAAAGAAAGAAAGAAAGAAAGAAAGAAAGAAAGAAA
Source organism: Pogoniulus pusillus (assembly GCF_015220805.1). NCBI lineage: Eukaryota > Metazoa > Chordata > Aves > Piciformes > Lybiidae > Pogoniulus > Pogoniulus pusillus. Next base: position 12,456,378 of record NC_087265.1, read on the forward strand.
GAAAGAAAGAAAGAAAGAAAGAAAGAAAGAAAGAAAGAAAGAAAGAAAGAAAGAAAGAAAGAAAGAAAGAGCAAGCTCACATCAAGTCTAAAAAGTCTTGGCACTGCATGTATGAGAACTGGAGCAGTGAGAGGTTCTTTTGGTTCTATGGTAAGCTGGAAAAAAATAAATCAAGAACCTGGAGACTGAGCCAAAACACTTTTCCCCCTCTCTGTTTTCTTAGCAAAACTGAAAGCAAAAATACTCCTGTTTATAAGGAAAGTGAGTGTTAAAGGTTTCATCAAGTTTGCTTATCGTTTAAATCAATCCACAGTAATTGAGAGTTGATCCTGACAGGGAGGAAAGCAGCCCTATGTGTCCCACGTAAAAGTGGCCAAAATGAGGAGTTCAGCCCACCTGAGCTAGTATTTATCTGTACCTAATTAACACTGCTTCAGTTCTAATGTCCCCGTACCCACATGGCCAGTAAGGACTTCTGAGCATCCCAGCTACTTTCTAGAAACTTTGTTGATGGCAGCCATCTGTCAGTGGAAAACACAAGAGGAGAGATTAGTAGCAGACTGGCAGGGAATACTGGGAAGCTGGCAATGTATTTACCTGAGGACAGATGTAAACACGATGAGGATATTGTTTTGAAATTAAGGGAAGAGCAGAAAATTTCACAGGGTACTCCTGAGATTGTTTTACTCCTTGCCACACCAGTGGAAGAAAAAAACTGGCGAGTGAGAAGACTAATTATAAAGCATAAATCTTCCACTTTGGGGAATCTCCCCGGGGGTCTGCTCCTCTTCTATTACTGCTCAATTGCCACCATTACTGCTTGTGAGATGCATGCATCCACTGCTGCTAAATGCCACAGATGCATCTCTATTATCCCTGGAAACATAAACTGCTTTATTTAACCATCAATTGCCCCACTCAGAAGCAACTCTAACGAGCTCATTCTGCTTTATTTGTTGGAATTCAGCACAGTTTCTGCTGGGATCAAGACACAAAGGAAAGCACAGAGAAACCACTGAGAAAATCTAAGCGGAGAACTTAATTACTTCAGTAATTTTGATCCCTAAATTAAAGGAGAAAATGTTTCACAGATGAGAAGATTTTCAAAGTCTCTTAATCCTAATGAGAGATATTTCTGCCTAACACGATGATGGTCAAAATATCTCCGAGGCCATGTTCATTGCAGATGAGAAAACCTGCCAAAAACCTTTCCCCTGATCTTGCCTGCACTAATAAGAGTTTGCTAGCACTTTTGAAAGCAGATCTTCTGCTAGCAAAAGCCTTTCCCATTCCCTCACTGAAGGAAGACAGCGTTTTTAGCTTGTGTAAATCCATATACTGGAGGCCCTGCTAACATCAAGATGTCATTAAAACTCACAGCCTGAATACTGCAGCAGGAGAAGTCTCCAGTGTGGGGTAGGCTTTGGCTGGGACTGCCACTCGAGAAGAGGTCTATGTCACTGCTGAGGTAGATGTAGGCACTAGTGAATCCCCCAGAGCAGAGAGAAAAGCACAAAGCCTCATTAACCAGCCAAATCTGCAATTAGGAGGATATTAGGCACATCCACAGATATCATCCACAGAAGTGGTGTCTGACTGGGATCACTCTCATCGCTCTCCGCTTTCCTCTTTTTATCAGGTGTCCTGGGAATTAGCCTGCAGCTAACTGAAGTGATGGAAATGCTTCACTGACTTCAACGGACTTTGGATCAGGCTTTTCATGACATTTTATCCTCTGGTACTCCTCCAAAAGGTCCTACATGATCACCATGCAATGGAGATTTTTAAATCTACTCCCATCACTTTCAACAGAGACTTTTCTTCCACCTGCCAAGACGACCCTGAGCCACACACATTAATAATTAAATAAGAGCTGAGTACCAGGGGAGGGGAAGTGACAAAGCTGCCAAAATCCTTCTGAGATGTTTTGACAATCCTCAGCCTGAAAAGATTGTAAATCAGGGTCTGGCCCCTTGTTGCTCTCACACTTTCTCCTGCATATCTTTAACCATCTCATGGATTACGCATCGTCTATCCTGGAGATGCATTTTGATGTCACAGCAGTAGCTGAGATGCTGGACTACACAGCACTGAACAGCAGGCACAGTGATTAACAACCTTTTGCCACTGTACCTTCCAGACTCTCATCAAAGTAAAATTTGGGCCAATTAATCAAATCCAAGTGTTCTTTGCTGGAATGCTTGTCTGTATCGGGAAGATCTCAAGCGTTCATCCCGGATGCTGTGCGCAGCTTCTAACCTTTCAGTGAAGTCCACTGGGAGCTGCTGCTCATTTGTATACAAAGCGTGGTGGATGAAAGGGCAACTAAACATAATTTACCTGGAAGTGAGGTTAAAAGTGGTTTACTAGCTTGGTAGATGGTGTTTGGCTTGAGAAACAAGACATTAATTAACACCTAGCCATTGATTAATATTGATCAGCTATTTTGCCTTCTGCAAGTTTTAAATAGGTGATTCTGAAATTTATTTTTAGTTCAATTTTCACCTTACCAAGAATATTTTGTCAATACTTTGTCCAAATGTGAGCCTGACTGTCTGACATAGAGATCTGACCCTCCAGTGAGAACTGCAAGTGTTACTGCTCTGAGAGGTCCTCCCACTCTCAGTGGGAAGGTGCCCCAGGACACTCTGATCCAGCACCACAGACATTAATGAGCCTCGTCACTGCCTCCAAAGAGCCTGCATCCAAACCCACACAGCCAAATCTTGCTGCCTGCAAGGCTGGGACTTTCTGACATATTCTATTTGCCTTGGGATCTGTAAGCCTAATTTCACTGCAGGCATGTTAAGAGAAACCCAGCATGAAGACCCAAATCCTTGGTTTCTTTGAAAGGTGTCATATTTGTTTAGCAGTAGTGTCCTCCTGGTGCCATTGCAGCTGCCATGCATGGTATTCACATGCTTTAGGCACCCTGAGCACCCTGCCAGTCCCTCAGACAGAAGTTGGGCTGTTTCATCCCAAATCAGAGTGAACAAAGCTCCATGCTTTGCTGCTGCTCCTGGACGGATGTGACAAGGATGAAAATGTGCCGATTGCCGTGTTACTTCTCATGGAACATGAACTTGGTCTCAATTCATCCCCTGAAAGTACTGCTCTGAAAGAACTTCGTGTTCATCCATGCCACAATTAATTTGACAGCGTTGCAAGCAAAACCAAAGCAAGCTCTTAGCCTGTAAGATGGGGGGAAAGCCTGGGCTTCCATAGGTAACAGATGCTGTAAGCAGGGAAACTGGATTTCACATGAATCTTTCCAAAGTACAAGCAGCATGAGGCTCAAACCTCACCCACAGGCAAGGTCTCCCAGGTCTCAGGAGAGTCCGTTTCAAGCAGGGACATGATCTGGGGGCCACGGTGTGGGGTGTGGCAAGCACAGAATTCACAGAATCAGAATTAACCAAGTTGAAAAGGATCTCTAAGATCATCAAGTCCAGCCTATCTTCTAATTAACTAAACCAGAGCACTAAGTGGCTCATCCAGACTCCTCTTAAACACCTCCAGGGATGGTGACTCCACCACCTCCCCAGGCAGCCCATTCCAACAGGCAATCACTCTTTCCATGAAGAAAAGCTTGATTTTCCTCCAGAAATTGTCCTTCAGGCTGGCCAAAGCCTGTGGAAGTGGCTTCTGCAAAAAGAGCAGGCAAGAGAAGCCTCTAGGAAGCCGAGGCAAAACCTTGAAGTTCTGTTTGCCTTGGCAGGCCTTGAAACAGAGCCTTTTCCTTGGATTGTATTTTTTTTTCCCCAGTGGTTCTTTTACTGGTGTTTGTTTAAAAATGGCCACTTCTGAAGCTATGGAAGACCTCTTTCCAATTCACCTTAGTTTTTCTCAGCCTCCCAAAAATCTGTGGTTTATCATTAATTAATTTTCCACCACTAACAGACCCTCTGCAACTTTGAAAATTGCTTTTATTTCTTTTTTTTTTTTTAATTTAAATATATATTTATGTATTTGAGGCATCTTACTGTCCTTGCCTAGAGGGGAAAATGCGTGTTTGCTAGAAGGGCAGAAAAATCTTGACAGTTACAGCAGCTTCAGGAAAAAATAATTTCTGGGCAATATTTTCCTTCTTTTTTTTTTTTTTTCCCCCTGGAAATTCCAAACATTTGCACAAAGGGATCTCTACCTCCAGCCATAGAAATACTAAAGCATGTGTTTGTTTAAATTCAAGCTATTCAAAGATTTGAATGCGCTGAAACATCAGCCTGTTTGCTTTCTGTTCTCGCCTCCTGTTTCAAAACAGGATGGCTTTGCACTTTTCATTTCAGAGTTGTGCAGGCTTTTATAGGACAGTAGAAACAAGTCCAACTGCAATGTGATTTTCATATGCTGAAAGAATTTCAAATTCTCAGAACACTTCCTTTTGTAAAAGAAAAAAAAATGCTATTTCAGTGACATTGGAGCCAAATTTCCCCTTGACTTGCTCAGCAAAAACAATTATTTGCCTAAAAATCTAAGTATGAACAGAAGATGCATAGAGGAACTTATTGGTAAAAGATCACTTGTGACAGTTTGAGTGTTACCCACCCCCCCACTCTTATGAAATCATCCAGACTAGACTCAGCCAGCTGTAAATTAAGGAATGAAGCTTTATATTTGCAGCTTAGCACAATATACAAGCAGGTATTTAGAGTATATAGAGCTATAGACAGAAATATACAAGTTAAAAGTAATACAGAATCACAACAGCCCTCCCAGAAACCTGAGTCCCCAGGAGGGGCTCCCAACCACCCTCCCACTCTCTTTCCACCCCTTTATCTTATCCCAGACTTTGCCTTACGTGCAAGGTGAGTTTGGAGGATTGGCCAGGGGGGTTAGAAAGCAGACAGATTAGTTACACAGGCAGCAGGTTAGTGAGACAAGTACAGGCTGCAACAGAGAGCCACTGCAGCTGTGTTATCTATGTTTTGTGTTCTTGTTTTTGCATATCTCAGCAAGCCTATGAGTGAAGTAGACATCACTACTATTTCCTTTTCACAGCCTATAATCTAATTTCTTACAGCAGAATATTTCAGCTAGCCCCAAACTAGCACACCACTAGAGTGTACCCAGTGAGCCTGCTGGCTTGGCCATTGCTCATGGTCACCATTTTATGAGTTGGATTGTTTTTAAGAACAATCACAGAGCAGTAACCCAACATAGCCTTGGTCTACTCTCTCCTCCTGCCTTCTAACCACTAAACTAGATTGAGTGTTCAAGGAGTCTGAAATTACCCCTGGCCTAAGAAATATGCAGTATATGGAGATCCCACTCTGAGCCACTTTGCAGGAGCTCATATTTAAAACCATCCAAAAAGCCTCTATAAAAGTCATTCCTCCAAATAGTTTTCAGCGTAGCCCTAAATGCTGAGGCAGCCTCAGCCTTTAGGAGCTGCTTCACAGCTTGAGCTGTTCTAGCTTTCCCATTATCCTTCAAGGGCTTGGGAGTTGCTCACATTTTATGACTGGAGAGAGCTAGTCCTCTAGTGCTCAGATGAGAGATGAAGAGCATCCTTAGTATACACAGGTAAAGAGAAGGATTGATGGTTTAATGGGAAGAAGTTATTCCATTCAGTTGAAGCCTGAAACAGAATGGCTGAATCTGCTGCATCACTTTACAAGCAGGCTGCAGTCAGTAGTTGACTGACACAGAGATTTAGGAAACTCTGTCAGTGATGAGTCACATCCCTGTGGGAGCATCCCTCAGCCCCAGCATGGGCACGGGGCAGTCAGCCTCCTCTCTGGATGCCTGTACAGTCATAGTCATCACTTGAATAAATTGAGCTCTTTGAGGCTCATAACTCAGCCAAATCAGTCCCGGTTTTCACAGGAGCACCTTATTGGCACATACCGGTGGAGCACCTGGGTACAATGACTCTTTGTTCACCAGTATGGTTAGATGGTCATAATCCACTTTATTTCTGTGATGCAGAGACTGATATGCATTCTTGCAAGAGGCGTGCTCCACCAAGATTGGTTACGTAGAGAGGGTACAGGGTTACATGTAAGGCATGGATAGGTCAATAAACCATAACAATCTGAGGGTCAGCTTCTGGGGCTGGCTAACTCTGCCCACATGCAGCTGGCACTCCACCCCCTGCAGCTGCCTGTGGGGGGAACTACCCAGCGTCTGGTATCTTAACTCCCAAGATGGATTCACAGTATCACAGTATCACAGTATCATCAGGGTTGGAAGAGACCTCACAGATCACCAAGTCCAACCCTTTACCACAATTCTCAAGGCTAGACCATGGCACCAAGTGCCACATCCAATCCTGCCTTGAACAGCCCCAGGGACGGCGACTCCACCACCTCCCCGGGCAGCCCATTCCAGTGTCCAATGACTCTCTCAGTGAAGAACTTTCTCCTCACCTCCAGCCTAAATCTCCCCTGGCACAGCCTGAGGCTGTGTCCTCTCGTTCTGGTGCTGGCTACCTGAGAGAAGAGAGCAACCTCCTCCTGGCCACAACCACCCCTCAGGTAGTTGTAGGCAGCAATAAGGTCACCTCTGAGCCTCCTCTTCTCCAGGCTAAACAATCCCAGCTCCCTCAGCCTCTCCTCGTAGGGCTGTGCTCAAGGCCTCTCACCAGCCTCGTCGCCCTTCTCTGGACACGCTCAAGCATCTCAATGTCCCTCCTAAACTGGGGGACCCAGAACTGAACACAGTACTCAAGGTGAGGTCTAACCAGTGCAGAGTACAGGGGCAGAATGACCTCCCTGCTCCTGCTGACCACACCATTCCTCATGCAGGCCAGGATGCCACTGGCCCTCTTGGCCACCTGGGCACACTGCTGGCTCATGTTCAGGCGGGTATCAATCAGCACCCCCAGATCCCTCTCTGTCTGGCTGCTCTCCAGCCACTCCGACCCCAGCCTGTATCTCTGCATGGGGTTGTTGTGGCCAAAGTGCAGCACCCAGCACTTGGAGCTATTGAACCCCATCCCATTGGACTCTGCCCATCTGTGCAGGCGGTCAAGGTCCCGCTGCAGAGCCCTTCTGCCCTCCAACCCAGCCACATCTGCCCCCAGCTTGGTGTCATCTGCAAACTTGCTGATGACTGACTCCATGCCCTCATCCAGATCATCTATGAAGATGTTAAAGAGGATGGGGCCCAGCACTGATCCCTGAGGGACACCACTAGTGACTGGCCGCCAGCTGGATGTGGCACCATTCACCACCACTCTCTGGGTCCAGCTCTCCAGCCAGTTCCTAACCCAGCACAGAGTGTTGCCATCCAAGCCGCGGGCTGACAGCTTAGCCAGCAGTTTGTTGGATTCAAGGACGCTCCCAGCACGGGTTGCTCATGTTTATCATTTTGTGTCCTCTGCTAGCAAGAATTTCTCTAACAGCACCTGACTGCACTCATCAAGGAGATCCATTCCCCCACTAGGATACGTTCACCCACTCCCAGCTGCCTTGTCTGTGTGTTAAAGTTGCGAGGATTGATTGCTAAGGAAGGAGTTAATTTTTGCACTCTCACGCTGCAGACTGGACAGGCCAGGTTAGTTCACAATCTCTCACACCTTCTGCCCCAGCTATCCTGCCATATTCATATGAAAAAAAATACATGACCAAGTGAGAGATCAGTTAACCCTTTTGACCAGAGGGAGGCCAAGGTTGGAAATCAATGCTCTGGATAGGGCTGGGGGATAGGTTGGACTGGATGATCTCGGAGGTCTCTTCCAACCTGGTTGATTCCGTGATTCTATTCTATGAAAAGCAAATTCAGAAAGCCTCTTTAATCACCAAGAGACCTGGATGCCTTTTTAGTTATCCAGGCTGAGCTCCCCAGCAGCCTTGCCTTGCATGAATGCCCAGGCAGGGCCAGAGGGGCACAAACACCCTACTGAACACCTGTCCCAAGTACCTTTGGAGGCCACCTACCAAGACTGTGTAATTTTGGCCTCTGCCAAAAACTTTCTTTTTCTGACACTTTGTATGAATTTCCACAAGTTGCCAAGAAGGATAATTTCTTACACAGAGCATTGACTAAGCAGAAAGACAAAAAGAAATTTAAAAAAAAAGCTCCTTCTCCCTGCATTCTCATTCATCACTAAATCATGATGTGGAGGGCCTATAGGCCCAAAATAGGCTTATACATGTTTGCCTATCAAAGGGACACAAAGGGCCTGGCACCACAAAGTCTGGCCTGCCCAGGGCACAGGTTGTGTAACACAGTTGTGTAAGCCCATGCACCTAGCTTATGGCTTACCAGGTGCAAGGCCTGTGCCCTTCCCATATTTGGGGGAGCCAGGCCTGTGGACCCTGCCTAATATGGTAAGGTTTGGCTAACTGCCATCCTGATTGGCTATTCTTGTGTCCAAAGGGCAATTAATCTTGGCCCACATTGATAAAAGGAGATAGGCAGGTGAACACTGTGCCTTTGCTTTGCTCCTTTGCTTCCCTGCTCTTTGCCTGCTCTCTCTGCTGTGCCCAGCCCTGCTGCTCTTGCACACTGCCTTACTGCTTGCCTGCTAAACTCCACTGTCATGAGTTACCAGGAGCAGACCCTGGATGTCTGCATGCAATTGGCCTGTGTGGCCAGTGTGACATCTTGCTGAGAGTGCACCACATCTGCCTTCTGCATCTGAAGGTCCTGCCTAGAATCCCTGGGCATCTGTACAGATCGTCCAGAAGAAGCCAGGAGAACAAGGTCAGAGATTGTCTGCGTCCTTTCCCCAGAAGCCGACAAGATTCAAGCCTGAACATCCAACAAGACAGAGTCCCCTGAAAGCATTTGTCACTGTCTGGACTGTGGCTAGCCCCCACAAGGGTAATAATAATTTGTGAGTAAATGCTTGATGCCTCTTTGTAATTCTCTACTGCCTTATGCCATAGAGCAGGAAGAGCTTGAGCCCAGCTACTGGGCAAGTGGCGTATTGACCCCAGGCAGCATATTGACCATGGGATTCTCTCTCTCTGTTTATTGTTTGATTGATACCCACCTGAACATGAGCCAGCAGTGTGCCCAGGTGGCCAAGAGAGCCTATTTGGGCCTATGTGGCCCTCCACTACACCGTGTTAATCACAGAATCACAGAATTAACCAGGTTGGAAAAGACCTCTAGGATCATCGAGTCCAACCTACCACCAAACCCTTCTAATTAACTAACACATGGCACTAAGTGCCTCATCCACTCTCCTCTTAAACACCTCCAGGGGTGGTGGCTCCACCACCTCCCTGGGCAGCCCATTCCAATGCCAGTCACTCTTTCGGTGAATAATATAAGCTTTGCTCTTTTCCCACCTCACATTTCCCCCTTTTAACCCCCAAACCCACAGCACTTGGGTGCTGTTGCAGTCTCCTCCCACCCCAGGTGTGACCACTTTGCCCTCCCTGCTTGCTCCCCTTTATAATCGGCCCCAGAAGAGGCAGTAGCCCTAAGCTTGCCAGACTGGGCAGAGGATCCTCCTCCAGTCGCCACTGGTGAGTCTCCTACCTTGGTGTGTGCACACTGGGTGAGTGGTGGAGGTGATCAAAGGCCGGGGGGCCTGGTGGCCCCCCGGCTATGTAGGGCTAGGCTTGATGATTGCTCTAACATCAGCCACGGGTGCTGGCTGTGTTTAGCTGCTGCCTTCTGCTCTCTTGTCACATTGTAGAAAGTGCAGGACTGAATCTGTGAAGCATTTTGTGAAGCACTGAATGAGCATGGAGGGAATGTCTGAGACTCCCTGACAAGGTAAGTGGAACAAAACTCCAATCTCATTGGCACTCCTTTGTGTCAGAGTAGCTAAAATTCTGTTTTGTTTTGTAATGAAGCTAGAACTGGCTTTATTCACAGACTCACAGAACCAGCCAGGTTGGAAGAGACCTCCAAGCTCAGCCAGCCCAACCTAGCACTCAGCCCAAACATTAACAAACAAATATTAATATTACAATTCAGTGGTTGGAGGTGGTGAGAGTTCAGAATATTAAAATTAATGCATTCTATATTTGTATAAAATATCAGCTCACACCAATTAATTTCCCCTACGCAACAGTGAGAAGCGTTTGCAAAGGACACAGACAATCCAGCCCATGTTGTGTGCTGGGTTTCCCACTCCCACATAACCCCACCCCTAGGCAGCACCACCAGGGGCTGATTTTGTGACAACAGCCACCCACCACGTCCAGAACTGCAGGTCTTTACAAACTACTGTGTCCAGTTCTGGGCTCCTCAATTAAAGAGAGATGTTGAGGTGCTGGAACATGTCCAGAGAAGGGTAACAAAGCTGGTGAAGGGCCTGGAACACAAACCCTCTGAGGAGAGGCTGAGGGAGCTGGGGCTGTTTAGCCTGGAGGAGAGGAGGCTCAGAGATGACCTCATTGCTGTCTACAACTACCTGAAGGGACATTGTAGCCAGGTGAGGGTTGGCCTCTTCTCCCAGGCAACCAGCAATAGAACAAGGGGACACAGTCTCAAGTTGTGCCAGGGTAGGTATAGGCTGGATGTTAGGAGGAAGTTCTTCACAGAGAGAGTGATTTCCCATTGGAATGGGCTGCCCAGGGAGGTGGTGGAGGCACCATCCCTGGAGGTGTTCAAGAAAAGCCTGGATGAGGCACTCGGTGCCATGGTCTAGTTGACTGGCTAGGGCTGGATGCTAGGTTGGACTGGATGATCTTGGAGGTCTCTTCCAACCTGGTTGATTCTATGATACTCTTCAATTAAATTAAAAACAGTTCTTGCAATAGTGTAATTCAGAGCATGGGCGTAAGGGAGGATTTCTGAATGTCAAATAATCCCCTGATTAACTCCCCTCCCCTTAGCTTACCACCTCCTGTTCTGAGGTGAGATATTTACACCAAACTTCAGGATGCAGCTATGTCAGCTACAAATGGGATTACTCACAGAAGCTTTTCATTTACAAGTTTTCTGTAGACTTTGAAGATCACACAGTCAGAAGAGCTGCAACCTCCTTTAAAAACAGCAAGGGAGAACACATTACCTTTGCTGTTGCTTATGAGAGGAAACCAGAAATGTCTTTCTTAAATGGCATCAGTTGAGCTGTGCTGATGTGTCATGAAGCCACAAATTGTTTATCTGGTTTAGGTGTTAACTTTTTTTGCCCCTGAATGAGGTTTGTTCTGCTCCACCATGATGGACAAGATTAACACAAGAGCTCTGAAGTGACAGAGCACCCAGCACAGCTCATCTGGCCAGTTAAATGATGTCTGCAGAGGAAAGTCACTCTATCACACACATGCATTATTTTACCATTTCAAGACTAATGACCTGAGCCTCCAGAGGCTGAACTTTGATGTGGTCAAGCTAGAAGAAGCTTTGGTCCCTTCACAGACTCCTCTTAAGACCCTGAAGCTGCAGAAGCCACCACTTGCATGCTGTGCCAAACTAAAGTAAGGCAAGGTGTGCAGCCACATCTCTCCACCAGCCCCAAATCCCCCAGAACGTGCTCAGGGGCTTTCTGCAGCCTCACGGAGGTGACACAGATGCCAGCTGTCTACATGGTTCCTGCTGGCAGTGGCTCCTACCCTCTCACAGGCATGCAAGTGCTGCAAATCTGAGGTGATGCGCTTCCTCCTCTTCCTTCTCCAACCCCAGGCAGTGCTGGCAATGCACATCATGTGCCAGTGGACTCCCAGCTCTCAGCAGGAATGTGATGGAGTTCATTTAGGAGCACAACGAACTCACCTCGGTCTTGCCTCTGGTCTCTGCAGTAATTAGTTGGAGCCCAGAGGACTCCAGTGCCAAAATTCACACATCTGAAGAGATCCTTTTATTTTGAATTAATTTTCAGATTCTTTAATTGTCTCCTTCAGCACATTTCAGTGACATCTATCTTTTTAAAATGTCTTAATTAAATGCTTGGTTGTCAGAACTTTGAAGGATAGCAGTGGAAGTGGAAGAGAGACTCTTACCCCACCAGATACCAGGGAGTTTGATCTATTTGAGAAAAGGACTCAAATTGTCCTGGTACTCAAAACATTTGCTTACACCAACATTTGAACTCCTTGCTGACTAAACCTAGTAGTGTAGCCCTATCTTGGCACAGAAATAGAATCATAGCATGTATGAAGTATCTGCCATGCCAGCTCTGTGCCTGCAAAACATTGCCGAGTGTGTTTCCTGCTTTCTTCTTTCCTCAGGGATTTAGTAACATACCAAGAACACCCAGGCAACCGGATCAGAGGTCTGTGAAGACTGTCTGCCCCATAAGGAGAAAGGAGGGAAACAAATGGCTGTCTCTAAGCCTGTCCTTGATGTTTGATGGGGCTCCCAAAATGAGGATAGTGAGCACTGATCTCACCAAGGACCAATATCCCAGCTCACTGTACACAGAGCCATGAGTGGCAATCCCAAAAGGGACCTGGACCTGCTGGCTGCTCACCTAGAAACCACATTTCTGAAGGAGCTATCTGTCCTTCTAATCAATCACTCCCATGACTCTCTGAAAGCAATGATTTGCCAGACCCACCTGAGGTAGCTGATACTAGCTACCTACAGGGCACTTTTCTCCTCTAATAGCCCAACACAATTAGCAGCAAAATCAGTGAGGGGAAAAAGAAGTTGAGTGTCTGTAAAGAGTTAACCCTCCTGGGGAGAGGTCTTGGTCTTGACCCTGACCTCAGGTCCTCCTGACTCCTCCCCAGGGGTAGGTCTGAGCCTTACTCCAGGTGTAGTGCTTAGCCCACTCCCATTTCCTTTCTAGCCCCCTATAAAAGCAGAGGAACTTCTTCTTTCCTCCTCTCTTGCCCTGCCTCCCTGCCTGGCAGCATCACCTTCCTGTTCCTGCTATTCTTTGTTTTACCAGTGCCCTTCAGTCCACAAGGGTGGACAAATCCCCTTGCCATCAATTTGGTTGTATATATATATGTATAGTATCTTGTTTTCCCTTCCCTATACCTTTGTGTAACTTCCCTACCTCAAGCACCTTTTATTTATTGTTAAAATTTCCTCTTTTAACTTCCAAATCAAAGTGACATGATTTATTTGGGTGTGCTTTATCTTTTCCTCCCTACATCTAATTCCTTTTCTTTGAAAAAAGGGGGAAGAGAGAAAGGCATCCTATAAATGGTTATTGGTTCTATGAACTACATTTGAGTCTCTGGGAAATGTAAACTAGACCCCAGACAATGTCATTCATGGGAGCAGAAGAGCCTGAGCCAGGAGACAGTGACTCCACAAGGTTGCATCAGTAAGCACAGACACACCAAACAGTGCAGGAACTTCTCCAAAATAAGTACCCATTATATGTCCTCCTCCCTGACCACAAATACTCCTCTGCCGGGACAAGAGCTTTCCTTCCCTGGCACTAGCAGGTTTCATAGGCCTGGAGTGGTGACTAGTGCCATCTGCAATCCCAGTTTTACCCGTGTTAAACACCTGCTTATGCTACAACTCCTTGTCCCCATTGTGTGTGAAGCAGCCACCCAGTTTGCCCTGCTTGTTGGAACAGGATACAGGATAACCTTTCCTCAGGATCAGCTGTGACTAACATTCCTTCTGTGATTTGCTTTTTTTTGTCATTACTTCTGACATTCTGGTGTATTACCTTTGTTCTAGGTTATTATCTCCAGGTCTCAACTGTGGGAAAGAAAGGCTGGGTGGATGGAAAGCCTTCTTGAAAGACCACAGACAAAACTGAATGGTAACAGGGTCAGAAACACTGCCGAGCTCTTCCCCTGCAGCACTTGGGTTACTTCTCTGGAGAGTATCAATATAAAGATGTAAAATGGCTTTTGGACAGGCATGTGCAGCCCACTGTAGGGCCTTGTGTGTATTGAAGATCTCAGATAGGTGATCTGGAACAGCTACAAATTATCCTCCTGCATCCAGCCTCTAGGAAAATACCTACCATTAGGAGAAAATGTGATCTTGGCTGGCTTGTTAGTCATGGTGTGCTAGTTTGAAGCAAGCTGGAATGTTTTGGTAGAAGAACTAGATAACGGGCAGTGAAATGAAAAACAATTGTGTCTACTTCTCTCACAGTCATGCTGAGAACTCTGGGAAGAAGAAGAAAACATTCTCCATTTTGTCTCTCACTCTTGCTTTTGCCTTAGACCTGGTCACATCTCATTAACCCTGCTCCTACTAACCTTGCTCCCTAACCTCTTGGCTGCACCTCTCTTCTTCCTGAGAACTGGGGTAAGGTTGAGAGGGCCGGGGGGAGGTGTTGGGGTGGTTTAAAAGCCCCTCCTGGGGACTTAGGTTTCTGGGAGGGGAGTTGTGCTTTTGTATTGTTTATCCTTTGTATATTTCTGTATATAATTGTATATAACTGTATATATTGTAAATAGCTGCTTGTAAATTCTGCTAGCTGTAAATAAATTGCTTCATCTATATTCCCAGGGTCCGTCTGAGTTAGCTGGGGCAAATACAAAAGTGTGGGGGGGCGGGGTAACCCCCATAACCATCACACATGGGAAGACTGCTGACTTCCCAGGACTCCCCCAGGCTTGGCACTGGTAGGGTACTGTAGAGCAGACGGCTGTCCCTTGCAGCTCCAAGACCTGGGTCATCTTTGTTTCTTGGCATCTTTATCAGGTATCACATAATGCCATGGCTTCTAAATGCTAAATAAATCATGTCTTTCATAAGCATTTATTGCTCATTAGTTTGGACACTGAGCTAATGAATGACTCATTTGTCTTCTAAATCCCTAATGGCCATTAATTACAGAATTTACCCAGCCTGCTCAGAAATGGAAGTAAGAAATCAACTGCCTGCTGTTTACAGATATATACAAAAATGCATAGCTATTTTTAAGCCTCCAAGCTGCTTTGTTGGGGAATTGCAATCATTCACCAAAGTGCTGTGCTTTAATTTCCAGTTGGAAAGCTTCAGAGCATTTCTCCTGGGAGTTGTTAAGTGGCTGAATGATTGCTCCCCATTGACAAATGAGGGGCTGGCAGGTCGCAGGTGGTTATGTGCATTCATATAAAGCAGCACAATGCAAGTCAGTGCTGCTTAGACATGTGTGTCACCTCATCATATTAATAAAGAAAAATACCACAAAAGGTTTCAAGTGTTTTGCTTATTAAGCAGTTGACTGATTGCTCCAGACTGGCAACTGACACCGTGCAAGGTACCAGGTGCTGCTGCTCTCTGACACGCTAGAGCTGCCTGGCTTCTTTTTGGGCAAAGAAATCAGTTAGTGGTACAGTGAGAAGATGAAGGTACTGGTGGATTAAATGCTTTAAAGTATGTGTTCTTGTCGACCCAACACCTCCTGTTATAGATTGAGCAGCAGTTTCTATTTGCTCTGAAAACCACTAAAAAAAAACCCCACCACCGAAAAGAAAGACAATCCAGGACTTGAGATATAAAAGGTTCCATGGAGGCAGAGGCTCAATGTAATTGGGTTCAGGTGAGGGATTATTTTCTTGTGTTTCTTTCAAACTATTAAAAAGAAAAAAAAAAATCACTGTTGGCCTTTGTACCTGTGTTCAACAGCATGGTGAATAATCCTCTGGTCATTCCATTCATCATCTTGAAGATATCACAACTTCTAGCTCATGCCTCTTGCAGACATTTCTTTTCTGAGGGGGAAAGTCCCAGTCTGTTTAGTGTTTGGCATATGGAAACTCTTGCATGCCCTTGATCATCCTTCTTACCCTTCCTTGTATCTCTCCTGACAGATGAATAATGTTGTTGACTTCCCTGGAATTAGTACAAGCTTGAAGTTGAGCTTGTAGTTAAGAATTTTATGGTTTCATGCGTGGGTTTTAATTTCTTCAAAGGTCACACACACTCATGTAATTTCAGTGACACTAGGCTGGGTGAGAAAAAGTGTTGGTTGGCTCACCAGATGTCCAGTGCACAAGGCAGAAATCACAGCCTTTGCAAGGTCTCAATTATCTGAATCACTCAGCATCTAACAAGACCTTAATATGAGATTTTGCAACAGCAAATCCATGCCTTTGAACTTTAATTTATACCCTGTAATTTATATGTTCAAGTGTTGGCTGTGTGCATCTGCTGACAGGTAGAAATGAGACCTCCTATTGCCAAAACAAAGCACTCAAAAATCACGTTAGACACCATCCTGCCTCCAGAAAACACATCCAGGTGGAATTTTCCTCTGGGAAAGATCTTTTCAAACTGTGATTTCTGAACCTGTGTGGTCTGCTAAACTCATGTTTCTAGGCTTTCTGGATTATCTGCTCTCTTTGCTGGTGCCTCAGCACCCCATAGTGACTCAATCTATGATGAGGATGTTGTTGCACCTTCTTCCCTCCTGCCACATCCCTGCTGTCCACCTCTGCCTTGCACACACTCTCCCACAGCACACACAGGCAGGCAGCATGTCAGGGGGTGTTTTGCAGTGTCTGAAGTGGGATGTCCACCTAAACATTTTTATAAGCCACCCCAAAAATGCAACTTAAAACAGTTTTTTAACCGCCCCTCTTTATGCCGCTGCCAAAAGGGGTGATGATCAAGATCTCAGTATCTTTGATGGAGTGAAAAAACTTTTCCCAACTAGCTCTGCCTAATTGCAGCCTCATTAATGGGAGAAATGAGTGTATTGAGCCACTGGCAAAACTAGGCTGCCACGAGGAAAGAGCTGAGAAAGGCCATCGACTTCATGACCTGTACCCTTGCCAGGCTGAAACATTTATGGTAGGTCTCACAGGGAACCAGTCCAGATATAGTGAGTGTTCATCTACAAATAAGCCTGAGCATGTATTTGTACTTCCTCAAAGATAAATGGCAGTAGGAAGTGCCACCCTCAGCCATGGCCCATCCAGTACTTGTCCCCAGCAAGCACAGCAGCTCCAACCTGACAAGCCAGGACAAAGCAATCACCATGAAGCTGGCCTGAGAAATGACAGGGTTAGGTGTTTCAAAACAGCACCATAGACTAGTAAATCTGCTGGAGTCATTGCTGTGAATTTGCAATTCCTTGGTGAGAGGCACAAAACAAAGGTAGAAAAAGCAAGCTAGGGAGTACAAAATGCATACAGGCTTGTCCTGGCTGCTCTGCCTGCCTGCCTGCCTGCCTGCCATTGGACCCTGGCATCTCCCTTACTTCAGTGGCTGCTGCAGCTAGAAGCCCCCTAATTTAACGTTTTTATATACATATAAATTCATAAGAAAGCAGGAGGAAAAGTTTGGGGCATGGGTTTGGTTCTTAATTGACTGATTTGTTTAATTAATTGTCTGTTTTCCCCCTGGCCATCTCCCATTCTCGCAGGCATGCACCAGTGCAACCCAAATTGCTGGCAGAAGCAAGATGAGAGCAAACATCAGCATTGAAGGTGGGTGGTTGGCAGCAGAACTGGAGGGAGCTGAGTGCCTGCTCCACGTTCATCACTGCTGGGAGGACAGCAAGGAGCCAGAAAGTTTCATCATGTCCGAAAGAAGAGAGCAGAGTAATGAAAGACTGCTCACACAGTGCTGTGGGGTGCCAAGGGTCATAAATCAACCCGATGGAAAGTCAAAACAAACAGGAGCAAAAACCTATTCCAAGCTTGCCTTGTTTAAATCTGGAAGCATTTGCTAAGGGCAAGTGTTTATTTTTATACTAAATGTTTGCAATATAATTCCATTTTCTCCCCAGACTTATAGTTTAAACGAAGAATGATTATATATATATATATATATAAAATAAAGAGCAATCCTTCCTTCAAAGGATTTTTGTAAATGGTGCATCTCCAGAAATAATATATTACATAGGATCAGGCTTTGCTGGAAATGCCAATTTTAAATAAAACACTGGTGCTTACTTAAATGTGCATGCAAGTTCCAAAACAATATTGACCAAAATCCTCTTGTCAAAACCCCTGGCCACAGTGTCATGAAGGGGATTTTTTGTGATTGATTACAATGAGGACCAAAATTAATCACAGGATGAACTGGAGAAAGGCAGGGATTTTTGGTTAGAGGGGAGGGAGTTTAAAAATGAGGTAGGCATATTCTTCTCTTGTACTCAACACTGGTCAGGCCACACCTGGAGTGCTGTGCCCAGTTCTGGGCTCTTCAATTCAAGAGAGATGTTGAGATACTGGAACATGTCCAGAGAAGGGCAGCAAAGCTGGTGAGAGGCCTGGAGCACAGCCCTGTGAGGAGAGGCTCAGGGAGCTGGGGGTGTGCAGCCTGGAAAAGAAGAGGCTCAGGGGTGACCTCATTGCTGTCTACAACTACCTGAAGGGAGGTTGTAGCCAGGTGGGGGTTGGTCTCTTCTCCCAGGCAACCAGCAACAGTCTCAAGTTGTGCTAGGGGAGGTCTAGGCTGGATGTTAGGAGGAAGTTGTTGGCAGAGAGAGTGATTGGCATTGGAATGGGCTGCCCAGGGAGGTGGTGGAGGCACCGTCCCTGGAGGTGTTCAAGAAAAGACTGGCTGAGGCACTTAGTGCCATGGTCTAGTTGACTGGATAGGGCTGAGTTATAGGTTGGCCTGGATGACGTTGGAGGTCTGCTCCAACCTGGTTGATTCTATGATTCTAAATGCCTATAAAGATTGAAAAAAAACCCAACCAAACCTTAGACATTATGTTTAGCTAATTAGCTAATTATCTTGTCCTAGGAGTTCTTAGCAGTCTGCACAAACTGAAAATAATTTTAAACATGTGTCAGACTCCTGCAGATTTCCAAAATGTACTTTGGAATCTGCTTTGCCCTCCAATTCTTGCCCTGAATTTCTCTTCTTTCCTCAGCCTGTCTGGTGATTGATTAAATCCCCTCTGTTCATGCCGAGGGATATATAGTCCCTGTGGAGCTTCCCAAGCCTCAGAGCAAACCTGACACTTTTGGGGAGGGCCATACTGGTGCACAGTGGACTCTCCTCTGCACTCAAGCACTCCAAATTCCACTGCAGTACATAAGGACTACTTTAATACCCTTTCACCTCTTGGGAAATATACTGGCCAACTCTGCTCTTAGGGCAGAGGAGGATATTTTGCATCTGTCATCAAAGCTGTAGTTAAATATGTTAGCTTTTACTCAGAAACTGGGAGCTCTCCATGCTAGTCTCTTTATAGACAGACTAAAAATGTATTTCCAGATCAAGACTAGAGAGAGCTACAGACAACCAGGGTGAGAGCATGAACTTAAGCACCCACTACTGTGTGTGGAGCTTGGAGCACCAACAAGTCATTATTTTAGAGTGGATTTACCTGGAGAAAGAACGGATGAAGAGCATGAAGGTACAGGGAGTTTGCAGAAAGGAAGAGATGGTTGCTGACAACCTAAAGAAGGATCTGTGTGGTTGTGCTCCATAAGCCCTTCAAGGTGTGCTCGTCAGGAGAGGAGGAAAGGGGATTCAGGGAATGCTGCAGGAATGATACGACTCTGAAGGGCAGTGAATATATGCTAGCTTGGAGCTGGAGTACAGAAATAAAGTGTAGTTCATAGGCATAGCTTGGATGCAGGGGCCTTGAAGTGGCAACTAGATATCTGCTAAGATATGCCAAAAAAAGACAAGCTGGGGCTGTGCTCTGGGAGAGTGATTCTGCTCTGTGAGACACCACCATTGGCTGAACTGAAGTCTGTGGGTGAGAAAACCTGAAGAGAGGTAGAGTGAAAAGAGAAGACCCTCAAGGACAAAGCCATGTGGAGCTGTCATAGAGATGGAAAGACAGCACAGATGATCTGGAGGTGATTTTCACAGCCTGATGTGCCACCTCTTCTTTGCTGCTGGTCCTCAGGGAGCAGTGTCCTTCCCTGGAAAAGACTCGGGAGAAGCAGGTGTATCTGCCCTGCCAGTGGGACTCAGCTAGGGGTGGAGCCAGGGTTATGGGGACACTGAGCACTTGACCCTTGATGTGGCTTGTAAGAGTTCAGCTGACCTGCTTGGACCTTAGCCCACCCATGGCAATATTTCAGAGGAAGGGAAAGATCCTCAGGGGAAATCATAAAAAGACTCTGAGCTTGAGGCTTACAGGCATTGAATCTTAGAGTTAGTCCAATAAGCTCAGGCACTCTATTACAGTTATGGCAACCATGTTCCCTTCAGGCATGTGCTACCATATGGGACTTTATGTACCCACAGCATAATTTTCAACCCAATTGTTGCATCGACTGCTGTGTTCAGGGGCTTTGTTCCACTGCACTCCTTGCACAAAGGCAGTCAGCCCTGAGCATCAGCTTGGCAGCCGTGAGGCAGGTGAGAGCACACTTCTGAAGCCCTCAGACCTACTGTGGCCTCCCAGCAAAAGCAAAGCAGTGAGTAATACCTTGGGATCAGTAATTAAATCAGTGCAAGTTGATTTGTTTCAGTATCGCCTAATACTGGCCAAGTCTCCAGTCACGTCTGCAGTGCCCCAGCAGCGGTGCCCTGCTCAGCAGTGGGTGCCAGGATATTGCTGCACCTGGCCATTCACAGAGCTGACAGAGAGGTCAGCAGTGCCCTGAACTAGGAGGATCAAGAATAGGTGGGAAGATGCAGCGTGGACCTGCCAGGCAGCTGTTTTCTCAGCCATATCCTTGCAGAAGGTGCAGTAACAGGAGTTTTTGCTGACATCAGAAGGCATGGTCCTTCTCCAGTTGTCCCTGACAAATGTCTCTGCTCACACAATGCTGCAGAGAGATGTTGAGACACCCTGTTTCTTCCACCACTGACATGCAAAGCATCCAAGAGGAGGGTGGCAGCTCCCTGGTCTGAAGGCTTTTCGTTTTCTTTTTGCTGCCTTTTCCCTCCAGCTGCAAGCCCATCCTCTACCATTTTTATCTGCAGCTCTACAAAACGTCTGCAGGTATCACCACCTATTTCCTGGGTATAATTTGGGATTTCAGAGCTTGCAGCCTTTCTCAGCAAGAACATTTTGACAATGATCTTCCTAACTTCCTGCACTGAGTGTTCTGTGGACTAGCATGGTATGTCAAAATTAATATATCATGCAAACACCTTCAACTCACAGCTATTAGATTGAGTTTGGCCTGCCTAGTAGAAGGGAGTCTGATGGGCACAATGCCTTGGTTGGCTGTAACACCTACTGGTAGAGTGATCTCATACAAGTAAAATAAGAGGGCAGAGCTAGCTGCAAGCAGAGCAGGGTATCACCAGGGAGTAAGTGTGTGCGTTTGCCAAGGGTGTGCGTGTGAAGTGAGCAGTGAAAACCAGAGTGTGCCCAAGGAACAGGGTTTGGCTCTTGTGAGAGGGCCAGCCAGTGTGAAGCTGGTGAGAAGAGGCATCACAGGATCACAGGATGTTAGGGGTTGGAAGGGACCCAAAGAGGTCATGGAGTGCAACAGCTCTGCCAGAGCAGGACACTACAACCTATCTTAGGTCACAGAGGAACACATGCAGACAGGCCTTGAAAGTCTCCAGAGGAGACTCCACAACCTCTCTGGGGATCCTGTTCCAGTGCTCTGTCACCCTTACAGTAAAGAAGTTCCCACTTGTGTTGAGGTGGAACCTCCTGTGCTGCAGTGTATATCCATCACTCCTTGTCCTTATATCCATTGCATCCTGTGACCTGAGCTGCTGTGTCTGACGCTGGATATATCTCTGCCCACCACCAGTAGGAAAGACAGTAGCTGGGGGCAGTAGTTTGTCCTGTACTGCTTAATCTCTGGTCTTTTCAGCACCCTTCTGGTCAAACACACCAATAAATCAATGCATTCTAATTTTGTGAGGCCAGTTTCTCACCTCTAACCCACCATACACATGCACAAAGAGTTGTAACTGTTCCCTTAAAAACTTAATTCACTGGAATCCAGGACAAAACATCTCTTGTCCTTCCCTGTGACATTTCAGTCTTCAGTGATGTCAAGGTAACCTCTCTAAACTTACATTTTCCTGCAACATTTCTTAGAGACACGCTCCAGAATGAGCCTTCTCTCTCTGATCTCTTGCTGGCCTTTGGTTTTCAGCATCTCTGCTTAGAATCCTGTCTCAGAGGTTTGACTTGTGTGTGGTGTGCCATGCCCAGGAGCACTTCACTAATTGCTGTATCACCAGCAGACCTGGTAGTGCGCCACACGCTTTCAACATCCTTGGCTCATGTGCAAAGAGAGTTTTGTAAGAGCTTTATGAGTTTGACAGCACACTGCTGAAGTGGGAAGGAGGTGGGCACTTCATCGGCTGCGGAGACTTCCCAAGCCGCAAGACGCTGCTCTTTCCACACTTGGTATGGAGAACTATGTCAGCATTCAAGCCTTGTCTTGAGAGGCTCCTCACATTTGCTGTCAGTGCATGAACACAACTACTTGCTGAACCACTGAATCTTTGCTAAAAAATATCCCTGGTGGATCTGCAGAACTTCCCAAACCTCTGCACATTGCTGTCGGATATAAGCAGATTTGACTGGTGCTGTATGAAACAAGATACTAAAAACTAACAGGCAAATTATTTGATGCTGTCAGCTTCATGATTATCCACCTCAGAGACATGGCCTAAGAAAATCTGAATAAAACATACAGGCTACATCCATTGGTACAAGGGAGATTTTCACAATCTTGATGCTGCATTCACTTGAAGGACCAATGGGAGCTACCAAGAGAGAAGCAAAACAGTAGGTGTGACATAAAATATTTGGTGCACAAGGTGAGAGTTGAGTATAGAGACAAAAGGGCCCAGGAATGGTGAAGTAATAAGCTGAATTTCCCACCTACCCTGAAGATCAGCTCTCTCTTGGATGATACTTAGAGCAAGTTTGTGATTGAATGGCTTTTGGCATGTGTTGTGTTGGAGCCAGCTGAGGTGAGACACACATCCTGTGCTTGCTCAGATCTTCCCAAGTTGATGCTAGCCTGCAGTGAGCATAGGATAGGACAGAGTTTTCCACCAAGGGTTGCAAGACAGTTGGAGTTCCTTGGACAAATTCATGCTTGGAGGTTGCTCAGAGTAAGAGGTCTGGTGATTTGCTCTCACCCAAAAGTACTTGGTGACAAAATCAGTCAAAATTAGCAGCCACCTTTGGCAATAACAAGACGTGTAATGGGTCCAGAAGTCAGAAAAGGTGCCTACGTCCTTTCCTCTGTATATCCCCTCTACTCTGCACTGGTGAGGCCACACCTCAAATATCGTGTTCAGTTCAGGGCCCCTCACTATAAGAAGGATATTGAGGTGCTGGAGTGTGTGCAGAACACAACAATGAGGCTTATGGAGGGCCTAGAGCACATGTCCTACTGTGAACGGCTGAGGGAGCTGGGCTTGTTCAGTTTGGAGACGAGAAGTCTGAGGGGAGACCTCATCACTCTCTATAACTATCTGAAGAAAGGTTGGAGCAAGGAGGAGGCCAGACTCTTCTCCCTTGTGGCAAGCAACAGGACTGGAGAAAATGAGTATGAGCTGAGCCAGTGGGGGTTTAGGATGGATATTAGAAAACATTTCTGCACTGAAAGGCTTAAGAAACATAGGAATGATGTGCCCTGGGAATCCCAGAGGTGTTTGGATCTGGTGCTTAGGGAGATGGTTTATTGTTGACCTTGCAGTGCTGGGCCAGAGGTTGGACTAGATGATCTTGAAGGTCTCTTCTGACCAAAGATGTCATGTGGTTCTGGGGTCCATCCCCTTCTGTACCTTCTTATGCAAACACTTATTCTCAAGGCCCTCACCTCCAAACATGCAACTAGTGAAGGATGGAGTGTTCCCCAACACCTGCTCTAACCCTGGACAATACAAGGGCTGCTTTGCCACCATTCACCTGCAGCAAATGTAGGAAGGCAATCTCATAAACAAGGTAGAATTTCACCTCACTTTTCTACACACAACATTTGTTTGTTACTTCATGTCCCAAAATATTTTACTTGTTAAGTGTCTTTGCAGACATCCACATAACTTTCACAGTGTTGGAACAAATCACCAGCTTTCAGGGAGATTTTTTCTTTTCCCCAAGCCTCCCTCGTTTGCATTCCTGGTGACAAGGGCTGGTACGTTGCATAAAGACAATTTCATCCCTGTTTATTATGGGGAAGGACACATGCATCTGTAACAGATTTGACAGGAGACAGCATGACAGCTGTTTTACAGGGTTCTCCATTGAAATAGCTAACGAGAGGCTTGCTGGCATGTATGGGACATATTTACATCCTAAACAAAAGGGCAATAACATACCTAGCGACAAGCTTTGTTTGTACACAGCTTTCAGCAAGTTTGTGCCAAGTGCTGGCTCCCAGCCAGGCTCATGGCTGATACAACCTGGCACAGCCCCACCAACTCCAAGGCAGCTGCATCAATTTGCTCCAAGGAAGAAATGAGGAATAATTTTCTCAGAACTGCAAGAGAGGGGGGGGGGGGGGGGGGGGGGAAATTCAAATTATCTACAGGAAGACTGGAGACAGCAGCATATCATCCTACAACATGCTGGATAGGGATAGCTCTGAGTGTGTTCACACTGCTGGGTGGTTGGATTTGTGTGTTGTTGGGTGGACAGCAACAACCACACAACCAGTTTACCTTCACAAGTCCAGGCAGCTGGATTTGTGTGTGTTGGGAGGACAGCAATAACCACACAACCAGTTTACCTTCACAAGTCCAGGCAGCTGGATTTGTGTGTGTTGGGAGGACAGCAATAACCACACAACCAGTTTACCTTCACAAGTCCAGGCAGCTGGATTTGTGTGTGTTGGGAGGACAGCAATAACCACACAACCAGTTCACATTCATAACTCCAGGCAGCTGGATTTGTGTGTGTTAGGAGGACAGCAATAACCATACAACCAGTTTACCTTCACAAGTCCAGGCAGCTGGATTTGTGTGTGTTGGGAGGACAGCAATAACCACACAACCAGTTTACAGGACACCAATAGCTGCCTGCATCCAGCACAGCAAATGGCATTTAATGTGTCAGATCCTCTGTTTTCAACCTAAGTGGAAGATGGGCACACAGGGAAAAGCTGCACCTCTGTGGTTGTTTCCACACAGGAAAATGAGGACAGGGCTCTCTTGTACCCCAGGGTCTTTAATCATTTTGCAAGTAGCAATTTTCTCACACAGAGAAAGGAGATCTGAAGATCATCTCCAGCCCTCACTTAGTCCCCAGCCATCTGTATAATGCCAGAAGATGCTTCAGGGAAAAGGCTGATGGCAGCAGCCAGTGGAGGCTGAAGTAGGGCATTAGTGATCACAGCACCAAGCCAAATTCTGGCTGAAATTAGCAAAGTGAGCAACCTTTGTTACACCTTTAGTGGCATTTTTATAGCAGCACAGTCCCAGAAGCACAGTGAGTATTAATGCCATTTCCAGGCACTGCTTTACAGAGATCTCCACCTTCAGTTTATCTAAAGTTGATTTTTATAACTCAATGCCCAAATTAAAACATAATGTAGTCACTTAGCCCTGCTCTCTGGGGAAGGTATTGCTTATTCCTGGGTTATCACCATAGCTCCACCAGGCTGTTGTCTTGATTTAGGCATTTGCACCTTGCTTTAGGAAGAAGAGAAAGGAGTCACTGTTATTGTATATAACAGTTAATACCAGCCATAACAAATGATGCCATGCCTGTACATCTTCTTACAGTATAATTATAGCCCACCACACCCAGCCCTGCCCAGAACTGCTGTTGAATAAAAGGGATTGGTTTTGTTTCCAACCAAATCTCCTGTATCAGTTGCTCATGTATAAGCAGAAAGCTGCCTGACAGATGACACTGTCAGTAGGTTGGGAATTACAGAGTGGTCTGATTTTTTTTTTTTTTTTTGCCTTCACCCTGGCAAAATATCACACATAGCACAGGCAAACTTGTAGGTAACAAATCTTAGCAAGAAACTTCCATAGATCTACACTCATGCCTGTATCACAAATGTTATGATGATCATTCTGAAGTTCACCGGATCACAGGATCACAGGATATCAGGGGTTGGAAGGGACCCAAGGAGATCATCGAGTCCAACTCCCCTGGCCACAGCAGGACAATCCTATCTAACACAGATCACAGAGGAACACATCCAGACAGGTCTTGAAAGGCTTCAGAGAAGGAGACTGCACGACCTCTCTGGGGAGCCTGTTCCAGTGCTCTGGGACCCTTAAAGTAAAGAAGTTCCCCCTTGTGTTGAGGCTGCAACTTACACCCATTGCTCCTTGTCCTATTCCAGGGGGCAAGTGAGCAGAGCCTGTCCCCCCGCTCCTGGCCAGCCTTCAGATACTTATAAACATTTATCACATCCCCTCTAAGTCTTCTTTTCTCCAGACTAAAAAGCCCCAGGTCCCTCAGCCTCTCCTCATAAGCCATGTCCTCCAGTCCCCTAATAACCCTCGTTGTGCTCTGCTGGACCCTCTCCAGCAGATCCCTGTCCTCTTAAACTGGGGAGCCCAAAACTGAACACGGTACTCAAGATGAAGAGTTTATTTAATTCCCATCAAGACAGGAACAGGCATCTCATTAGTTTCAATTTTAGCTTTTCTAACACTAACACAAATTTTCTCGCCAGGAAATTGAGATAATTTTGCCTCCAGCTATAAAAATCAACAATGTGGGTATCACATGCTAAAAACTCCAGGAACAAGGGCAAAAGAAGCAGCCAGCGTAAGCAAATGGATGAGGCAACAAAAACTGAATGAGACATTTTCAAACATTTAATGATTACATGTCAGAGCACATTTTAAATGTCACAGTGCCTTATGTGTTCACAAAGAGGAAAACAAAATGACGGAGAACTCCTGGCTAAAGCAGTTCTTGTTCCTAGCCCTGATTGATATTCTTGAATGAAGGGCTTGATGGATTATGATTTTTGCAAGAGAATCATTACACGCCAGGTGCATAAATAGAGAAGTACAGCTTGTTGACACCTCTGTGGAAAATAAAGCCATTCTAGGAATTTTGATTCATTATATCTCTATTAGGAATCAATCCACCTGACCTAAATTTTGCATCATAAATCAGATTAAGGAGCCCGACTGGATCTCGGCAAAGGCTGCATGTCCTTGGTTTAAAATCACTCCACTATATCCAGCACACCATTATTATTCTAAATGCAATAATCTATACTGTATAATTTAGGTCAACTTGATTTCTAGAGTAGGTAAGAGCATTTGTGCCCACTCACCTGTACAGGAATTTAATCATTTTAGGGACATTCTTTGTCTTTTTTGTGTACAGGTTGTTTTGCTTTTTTTATTTTCACATCACTGCACAAGATGTGGTGAGGTGGGGGAGGAATACAACAATGTACATAAAATACTGCAGGAAGATCATAAAGCAGCTTTGGAGATCCTTAAAGCAGAGAGATATCATTTTCTTACGTGAGTAATTACAGCCAATAGAGAGGCATTGATGTTTTTTTGCTGGATGGCCACACTGCTTAAGAGAAGCCAGGTGGGTTTGTGATGCTGCCCAAAAGGCTTTGACAACTGAAAACCTACCCCCAAAGGTATATGGGAGTGTATAGGTCTGGCTGAAAGTCAGAGGGAGTTGCATCCAGCTCTGAGGTGCTTTTCAAATTATCCCCATTTGTATCCACCTGGAATTTGGAGTGAGTTTTAAAAGGGAAGATGGTAGCATTTTCTGCATAAAATTAGACAAGTTCATTAACCATGAGGACTTCTTTTGTTTAACTTTGAGGAGCTGCCTCGCTGACTCCTCTTTGAGCTGCACAAGCAAACCCAAGGGTACAGCACCAGCCTTTGACAATGAAAGAGCTACGAGCAGGAACAAAATGGGCTTTTGAAAGCTTCAAGCCCATGACAGCTGCAAGAGAGCAATAATTCAGGAAATATCTTGGGTAAAATCAACTCAAATGACTTGATGCTTTGTTTTATCATTATGAACATAAAGGAGTTTCTTTTAGTTATCAGCTGCAAATCTCAGGGGGATCCTCACAAGATTTGACACTAACATGCCTTGAATAGAAATGGCTCCAAGTGCCAGTAGCGTAGCAGTACAAAAGGGACATTTTACCCACAAGTGTTAGTTCTATCACTAATACATGGGACACCCTAGCTTGACACCTGCACCCTATTCCCAATTCTGCCTCTAACCCCAGTAGGGTGTCTCTCTCCACCCTTCAGTGTACTCACCCAAAAACCAGGGATGGCAATGCTGATTATCCACCTTCCCATGAAAAGTTCCTGAGAAACCTCCAAATTAGGTGATTTATTGCTACAGCCCCAGATATTTTATACCCATGCATGGAATGTGGGGAATAAAATATGCTGTTAATGTTGGATAGTTTTGCAGACACCTTACACAGGCACCAAGGCACGAGAGCTCAGCCCTGCAGAGCATCCTTTGCCCGGGGAAGCTGGTCCCTGCCTGAATATTGGTCTGCTGTCAGGCAGAGTTGAATCAACAAGCATTTAACTAACAGCATTTAGACACTGAGTTTGCATGGGCCCATTTCCAAATGAGGCAGCCCTTTTTCTGGTGAAGCAAGTATTTACAGAGTCATGTGCTTTTTGGGGTTTTGGTTTGGTTTGTTTTGACTGGCAGACCTTTTTATGCATTTAAAGAAGTTCCCCATCAAGGGCATCACTGGGGTTGTCCCAAACTTTGAACCTGGGGCAAGACAAATCTCCATCCCCAAGGGTGGAGGGATAACACTCTGACCCTATCTGTGCCCTGGCAGAACACCCCCAGCCTTGAGACAGCTCATTGTGAGCCCAGGAGAGCACAGCACAGCACAGCACTGGGGAAGATGCCAAACACAGCAATTATCAGCTGTGCTAGCTGGTGTCATTTGCACCTGCAGTGGAAATGAGTTTAAAGGGAACAAAAATGTTCTTTGCTCCTTCTTATACTGTTCTTTTACCCAGAATAGTGGTGTGAAGGGACTAACACTAAAAATCTAACCTGCTCTGTATTCTGAAAAATAAGACTTTAGCAACTTTCTTTTCATCGTTTTAACATGACACAATGAATTCTCTTAAGACTTTTCTGACTTTTTCTAAGTTCTCATATATACTTTCTTAGCACAAAAAAAACCAACAACTCCTAAGTTAAACCTTTCTTCCAGAACGTTTGAATGAATGACAAGACTGGATACAGGTCATCCGTGTCCCTTAAGTACGCATATATTTGCTGACGATCTCTGAGGAAGCTGAATAAAGCCTTAAAAAGCTATAAACAGTAACATCCTCTTCAGTGCTGGGCCCCATCCTCTTTAACATCTTCATAGATGATCTAGATGAGGGCATTGAGTCAGTCATCAGCAAGTTTGCAGATGACATCAAGCTGGGGGCAGATGTGGCTGGGGTGGAGGGCAGAAGGGCTCTGCAGCGGGACCTTGACCGCCTGGACAGATGGGCAGAGTCCAATGGGATGGGGTTCAATAGCTCCAAGTGCAGGGTGCTGCACTTTGGCCACAACAACCCCATGCAGAGATACAGGCTGGGGTCGGAGTGGCTGGAGAGCAGCCAGACAGAGAGGGATCTGGGGGTGCTGATTGATACCCACCTGAACATGAGCCAGCAGTGTGCCCAGGTGGCCAAGAGAGCCAGTGGCATCCTGGCCTGCATCAGGAATGGTGTGGTCAGCAGGAGCAGGGAGGTCATTCTGCCCCTGTACTCTGCACTGGTTAGACCACGCCTTGAGTACTGTGTTCAGTTCTGGGCCCCCCAGTTTAGGAGGGACATTGAGATGCTTGAGCGTGTCCAGAGAAGGGCGACGAGGCTGGTGAGAGGCCTTGAGCACAGCCCTACGAGGAGAGGCTGAGGGAGCTGGGATTGTTTAGCCTGGAGAAGAGGAGGCTCAGGGGTGACCTTATTGCTGTCTACAACTACCTGAAGGGTGGTGGTGGCCAGGAGGAGGTTGCTCTCTTCTCTCAGGTGGCCAGCACCAGAACAAGAGGACACAGCCTCAGGCTGCGCCAGAGGAGATTTAAGCTCGAGGTGAGGAGAAAGTTCTTCACTGAGAGAGTCATTGGACACTGGAATGGGCTGCCCGGGGAGGTGGTGGAGTCGCCGTCCCTGGGGCTGTTCAAGGCAAGGTTGGACGTGGCACTTGGTGCCATGGTCTGGCCTTGAGCTCTGTGGTAAAGGGTTGGACTTGATGATCTGTGAGGTCTCTTCCAACCCTGATGATACTGTGTGATACTGTGATTTACATTCCTGCTGTACGGAGGCTTGTGACAAACATTGTGTGGAGAAAGTTACTTACACTTCTTTGGTAATTATTTACATTTATTTGCTAATTACTGCTGAGATTTTGTGAAATGGCTTCTGGTGGAGAAGCACAGCAGCTGCTGCCATGCTCCTAATGCAACTTGGAAACACCTTGGCTGAAAAGCATCTCTCCTGAACACAGTTGCACTGCTGCCACTTCCCAGGGCACTGAGTTTAACTTCTTGAAACCATTCCTAAACTCCCCTAAATACTGTCAGCACCGAGGTGCTACGACAGGTGATCTGAGGATGCTCTGGGGGCGCCTAGTTCCTCTGTCACAGGCTGCAAAGCCTCATTGCACCATGCCCCATCACTGGCAATGGCAGTGTGATTTCCCTAGAAAATAAAGACTTTCTCATAGACACAATTTAAGTACTATACTCTTAGCTTTTTAAAGGGAAAGAAACCAACCATTCAAATGTGGAATGACTTCTTTCTCAGAATATTTCAAAGTCATGTCAGTCTATCTATTACCCAAGACAAATTACTTTGACAGCACTATCTACTCTTGACATCTGAGTTGTCTCTCTAGCCTATTATATTTTAGCATAGGCATAAAATATTGTTCAGACAGTATGGTTAGTCTAAAAGAGTAAATCTAACTGCTTTGAAATGGCCTATTAGGAGATGAACTCTCAGTTTAGCTGCAGGCAGAGAATTAATCCAGTGCTTTCCTTTTCTTCAATGGCAGTCTTTTCTTCCCTGCTAACTAAACACTCTTTATTCAGAGGGAAGTAAAAAGGGAGTAATCTTCAGAAGGAGAAGGGGCAAATTAAACAGAAATCAGAGGGGAAAGTGCCATTAAGAAACTCTTGACACATGACATCATTAGAGGACACGTGTCTGGGCTCTTCTCTAGTGGCAGAAATGGAGACGGGGTTAAATGCTCGTTCCTGAGGACAATTAAACGCACAACTTAACCTCCTGCGTGCCTTAAAATGCAGCACTTGGCTCCACTCCCTGGCTTGATATATGGCAAATATTCAGCTACAGCAAGGGGCACGCAGGGGAACCCTTTTCCAGGGTGCAGCCACTCTCGAGTCCTGAAGAAAAGAAGCACTGTGGGGTCCCAGCCCTGTTCTCGCCAAGGTGGGCTCCAGCTGGTTCAGCAGAGGAGAGTGCTGCTGCTCAGCTCCCGAGGGCTGCTGACTGCCTTGTACCTTAACCTCCAGCCGTGGGAGTGGTACAAGCTTGTTTGGCCACAACACCCTCTCAGGCATGTGTAGATATGTGTGTTTTTTATAAACAAAAGGCCTCAGATGCTTTGGAGGAATAAATTTCAATTCTACCCCCAAGCTGCTCCCCTCTTTAGCACCTGCCTTTTCAGTGCTTGCCTGTACATTACAAGTTTCGTGTTTGTCTGTTTAATGTCTGCTATTCAGCAGCTAATTCTCGTGCTGCTGATGCACCACTTGGCAGTTCTGCAGTGGAGGATCTGAAATCAGAGCCACACATGTAGTTACAAGGCCAAATTAAACACCTCCCAGTAACTTGCTGCCCACCGAGCGTGTGATGGGAGGGGATTGCACAGGCCTCAACTCATCCCAGAGACATCAGAGCTAAGGAGATTTCCCACCAAGCCTGGACAAAGCGCACTGATGATGCAGCAGTGACAGCACCCCGAGGAGATGAACAGCAACAGGGTGGGCACTGAGGCACAGGAGCAGTGCCTGGGACATATCAAATGCCACCCCCAAATCACAGCGATGGGCAGAAACACCCCACGATGTTGAAGAGGTGCCTCTGTGGAGGTGCCAGCCTCGGCCAGCATTCCCTTTTGTGCAGACTGCCCCAAATCCCAGTCCACATAGGCTGCACAGGCCGGGTCCGCCCCGCCGCCGTGCTGGTTCCCAGGGGCTCCGGCGCTGGGGTTCCCTGTTCCCGGGCGACCGAGCGCGGCGGCGCGGCTGGGTGCCGCAGCTGCAGACAGGCATTGCCACCCTGTGGAGAGAGAAGGGGAACGATGAGCTCGGGAAGGGAAGGCTCTTGGCACCGCCTAGCACCTCCCCCGCCGAGGGTCCGCAGCGCTGGAGTGCTGAGCCGCCCCAAAACGCCAGCAGGGAGAAGGGTCGGTCGCAGGCTCCGACCGCAGGGGGGTAGGGTCCTGCACGGCGGCTCCGCATCGCTGCTGCTGCAGGGGAGTGCAGTTTCACACCTGGCTGCTCCCCCTCAAGCGTGCTCGGCTGCTGTGGAGTGCGGTCAGCCCCTGCGTGCCCTGGTTCAGACCGCATCACGGAGGAGGTGTGGTCAAAGGGATGCCCATCGAAGCTCCTGAAGTTCTGCAGAGAGGTAAGGAAGTCTGCAGGCGAAGCACGGGGTCCCAGGAGCTCCCCCAAGGCAGGAGGATTCCACATGTCTCCTTGTGACTGCCAGGTCCATTTCATGACTCCAGAGGCTTGCGGGGCCCTTGATACATCTGGAAAACCAAACTACAGACCAGATTCCTGAAGAACAACCCCTTACCCACGGCACCAGAACCTGGCAAAGCAGTGTCCAAAGCCTCTGTATATGCCCTGTGACAAATCCCAGCACCACTTACCATATGGAAAATCCACCTTCATTGCCCTCATCCCTGAATGATGGTGAAGTTTAAACTCTTCTGTGCTTCCCACACTGCGAGGTCACTCCTGCTAAAACACATTTATTGTCATGATGGCTTCACTTTGTCTAATTATCTGTTTTATCAGCCACCAGCCCACTCCTACTAATGTGCTTGCCTCTTCTTTTCTATTCATTGTGCCTGATTAGTCTTGAAGATAGATGATATTGGGTTAAACGAGAGTCCTGGGCCAATCAATCAGCTCTGGAGATGGCACCTCAGGTTGCTGATGAAACTCCCCTGTTGTCCTACCTGCATGTGGTGATTACCTCCCTCTTCCCCCAGGACTGCAGCAAAAGGATCCAGGAGGCATTTGTTTTGCTTTTTTAATTGAAAGGTGAAAACTCTCCTAATTAATGATCCAACTACAGGGCCTCATTGTGTCATTATTCCTTATTGATGAAAAAAGGAATAACAGCCATCAGATAAATTAGGGCAGGCTTGTTAAGACCTTCATAGTGCTCCTAAATTGCATGTGCTGTCTCGTGAAAGACTGAGCATGAAGATGCTCATTAAGAGTGGCTCGATGACAGAAAGGGACACCCAGAATTAGTGTCCCCTGCTATTACATCTGTCTGGGTTATACACCCCACTGGTAAGCCAGGAGGTCTTTGTGCCCTTCATCATGTCCTCTCAGAAGTCGTCCCAGAAGCTCTTCTGCTGGCAGATAGAAAATGTTGACTCTCCTCATTCTTCATGTTTATAGTTCTATGAAGTTACATCTATCTTCTTTTTCTCACTCAGCATTGTCCTTTAATTCAAATAGTTCTTTATCCACCCCCCAAGTCTTTGTCAGTGTGCTCAGAGATGAGTGCTCCTGTCCCTTCTCAGCCAGCACTTCCAGTAAGCTCTCCCCTCTGCTGTTTCTATCAGGTTTTACTCTAGCTGTTCTACAATCTCTCTGGAGGATGTGTGACCCAAATATGTAGCATTCCAGGCAAGAACCTGACAGGCCTTCTGCATTGGTTATATCTCACTTTCCTGTTTCTGGATAAAGTCCATCCCTTTCTAAGGTTACAATTGCCTGTTTGATATCTGGAGCAAAGCAGGTGGTCGCACTTACTAGCTCCCAGCATGTGCCACAACCTCCTGGCACTGTCTCAAGTACCAAATACAGTAGTTTCCTCTTCTCAAAACATTTCATTCTACTTCTGCTGGTTCTTCAAAAACCAAAACCAAAACCAAAACAAGCAAACAAACAAACAAAAAAAAACCCCACCAGTGATTCTGCTTTCCACGGACTAGATCTCCTAAATGTGCCCAAATGACTGAGTAAATACAGTCTGGGGAGTTGGGGGCCATTAAGGACATGTCATTTTAAAAATTCTGTCTCATGAACCACCTTAGAGAAAAGTCTTTATTAAGCTCCTGTCCCAAGTTAGGGTGGATCCCTCCCCCCGTAAAGTAAACTCACTGCAACATGGCTTTTTGGAAATTCAGGGAAAATGAAATTGTATTTCTTATAGTTTAAACTAAATATAACAGTATAAGAAGAACAAACTACTACAGAAATACAGTAGCCTTGAGGAAGATGAAGAAGGGGTCAAGCGGTGGCAAAGCAGCAAAAGCAGCAGCAGTAAAAACAGTGGCGGGGGAAGATAGCAGAGGGCACAGCAGAAGCAGCAGAAGCAGCAAGGGGAAGGTAGAAGCTGTGCTTCCAGACATAAAGCTCTTGGTGCTCCAGTGAAATTATATTAACTCATCCATTGTTGCCATTATATGGCCTATCCCTAGAATGTTCACCTCTCCACTCAGAGCTTCCACTTCTAAGTTTCTCTGTTCTGAATTTTTTTAATGTCTGAGCTAGGAATCTAGCTCAAACTGCCACAATCCACCCCTTTAATATAAATTCCCCTTGGAGCATTGAGTCATTCCATCTAATTAGGGACAACATCAGTGTCTAGGCTTCAGGCATTTTCTCCAATTCCCAGCCATCCATCTCCTCATTTCTGTCTGTCTCAGGCATTGGCTAGCTCAGAGGTTTCAGGAGACAGTCAGATATTTTCTCCAGTAAATGGGATGGAGCGGGTCTCTTAGCACTCGCAGGGTTCATGCTCATGTATGGTGGGTTCTTCATGGGTTTTATGGGCACCACAATTAGAATCATAGAATCAACCAGGTTGGAAGAGACCTCCAAGATCATCCAGTCCAACCTAGCACCCAGCCCTAGCCAGTCAACTAGACCATGGCACTAAGTGCCTCAGCCAGGCTTTTCTTGAAGACCTCCAGGGACGCTATCTACATTCTCTCTGCTAATGTTGAGTTCCTTTGTGGAATACATTGTATTTCACCATTCTTTTGCATAACTCAGTATGTATGACCAGGTCTTCCAGCAGAAAGCACCCTTGGACAGGTGTAGCCTCCCCTGAAGGGGAGAATACCCAAACAGACTTCCCCAACAAATTCTTTTCACGAAAGACAGGAGTCTTGTCACCTTCTTCACAGAGAGAGTGATCTGCCATTGGAATGGGCTGCCCAGGGAGGTGGTGGGGTTGCCATCCCTGGGGGTGTTAAAAAAAAGACTGGATGAGGCACTTAGTGCCATGGTCTAGTTGATTGGACAGGGCTGAGTGATAGGTTGGACTGGATGATCTTGGAGGTCTCTTCCAACCTGGTTGATTCTGTGATTCTACCTTTTGTAATACATCTGAATGAGCTGGACCTGCTCAGTTGGCAGCACCTGTACTGTTCACGACCCAGGTAGCTTGGGCTAGATGTTTCTCCAAATTGTTTAAAGTTCTTTCCCCCCATTGATTTTAAAGCTGTTTTCAGCAAACCATTGTAACATTCAATTTTGCCTGAGGCAGGTGCATAATAGGGGATGTGGTATATCCACTTAATGCCGTGCTCCTGGCCCAAGATTTTATGAGGTTATTCTTAAAATGAGTGCCATTATCTGATTCAATTCACTCTGGAGTGTCACGTCACCACAGGATTTGTCTTTCCAAGCCGAGAATGGTATTACGTGCAGTAGCATGGGAAACTAGATAGGCTTCAGCTATCCAGTGCTTGCTTCTACCATGGTCAGCACATATTGCTCTCCAGTCCAAGACAGAGGTAGAGTGATGTAATCAATCTGCCACACTTTACCGTATTTGTACTTTGCCCATCGTTTACCATACCACAAGGGCTTCAGATGCTTGGATTGTTTAATAGCAGCACAGATATCACAGTCATGTATAACTTGTGTTAGAGTGTCCATGGATGTGTTGATTGCTCTATTGGTAGGTAGCATCTCTACCTTGGTGTCCTGAGGAATTGTGGGCCCACTGGGCTAAGAACAGTTCACCTCAGTGTTCCCAAACTAAATCCAAGTTACAGTTCACATCTGTTTGAAACACCTCGGCAGCCAAATCTGCCTGAGACAGACAGAAATGAGGAGATGGATGGCCAGGAATTGAAGAAAATGCCTGAAGCCTGGATGACTACCATCCATGACTCTGATGTTGTCCCTCATTATTTTTGTTTGATGTCCACTTGTAAATTAGTTCTCTCAAAACGTTATTTGTTCATCTCTTGAGAACAAACTTTTCTAATTTCATCAAGGACTTCTTGTAAAGTGATTTCTCAAGAATCACAGAATCATAGAATCAACCCAAGATCATGCAGTCCAACCTATCACTCAGCCCTAGCCAATCAACTAGACCATGGCACTAAGTGTCTCATCCAGGCTTTTCTTGAACACCTCCAGGGACAGTGACTCCACCACCTCCCTGGGCAGCCCATTCCAATGCATATCACTCTCTCTGGCAACAACTTCCTCCTAACATCCAGCCTAGACCTCCCCTGGCACAACTTGAGACTGTGTCCCCTTGTTCTGTTGCTGGTTGCCTGGGAGAAGAGACCAACCCCCACCTGGCTACAACCTCCCTTCAGGTAGTTGTAGACAGCAATGAGGTCCCCCCTGAGCCTCCTCTTCTCCAGGCTAAACAACCCCAGCTCCCTCAGCCTCTCCTCATAGGGTTTGTGTTCCAGGCCCCTCATCAGCTTTGTTGCCCTCCTCTGGATACGTTCCAGTATCTCAACATCTCTCTTGAACTGAGAGGCCCAGAACTGGACACAGTACTCAAGGTGTGGCCTGACTGCCCTTGTGTTGAGGGTGTTTGTTAGTTCAGTAAAGAAGAGAGAAAAGTTGGGTTAGGCTGGCACAAACTTTCTGACACCACCTTGCAGATGTTTGCTTTGCCAGTCTTCCTTTTAAAGTGCTTGGGATTCTGATCCTTTGTCTGCAGAGATCACATCTGCCTTTCCTACTGTTTCAATAGTCTGTGGATCAAATCTTCCTTTCAGCAGCAGACTCTGAAGTGCCAACCAACTTATTGTGTTTTAAACCTTTCACACCCGGTGTAATGCCATGTCCCGTCTCAGTCTCATTCTTCCCCTAAAGATGGGGAGGACACTCAGCCAGTCTTAGGATAAGAGTCAAGGAAATAATATCTACCTCTCAAGAAATTTGTATTTGAAAGGAAATTTTCTCCACCTGCATGAAAACAATCTTCATGCAGCAAACTGGAGAGTTTAGAGACTTAGGGAGAACTTCAAAGTGAAACATCAATCTAGCTCAGTGCACAGTATACACTGGGCAAACACCTCTGCCATGGGTGAACTGGTAGAGCAGAGGTATTTGCCCCAAACTTAACTGAGATTATGACAACATCTTCGACTATCTGCTTGTGCTATGCTGAGCAAAATACAGACAAGAGGTATCACTGGAGTACAAACAATAATCATGAAAGTGCCCTCAGGGCACACAAGCTGCATACGCACACACACAGCTATTTAAGAGCCTTATAAAGTGTCTCACCTTCTGAACCACTCCAAACCAGCCACAGGGATTCTGCAAGCCAAGCAATTGTAGGGGAGGGAGAACCAGGAAAGACTGGCGTTTTTATATAGGCAATAAATCCTATTTCATGAAGAAACATGTTGAGGTAAAATTGCCAGTGGCTGTTTTAATAAGTATTTATGATACATAAAGGGATTTGATTCATAAATGCAGTAATTATGTCTTTACTACAAAGCAGTACAAATATAAAGCCACCCACCTATTACACTGAAACCGTAATTGCATCTCATTAAAGAATATAAGCAAATCAAAATGAAAAACTTGAGGGCGGGGGACAGAAGTGCTACCTAAAATCTTGGTGGTTAAACATTATGGGCTTTGCCTTGCCATTCAATCAGCCTAAATACCTCATAAAGGTATAAGCCCTGAAGATCTGGGTGGTGTTTGAGCAATTCAGAAAGCTCACCTAGGCAGGAAGTTTCCAAAGAGACTTGTCCACTTAAAAGACACAAAAGAAACTTAGGCTTCAACCTCAGATGAGTGGGAATTCCACCAGTGCCTTGAACGTGGCCATGACTGCACTGCTCCAGCCATGGCAGAGCCACAGTGGAAGGTTAAAGCCTTCCTCATCCAAACATGGCTGAATGACAGGCTGGAACAGGCATTTTAAATCCTGTTTAAACACACACATTTGGGGACAGTCTTCTATGCTGTGCCAACAAAGAGGTGCAGCATCACTCTATTCCTCTACAGGCACCAGTAGGCTAATTTATGTCACATTGTAAAACAGCAGCTTTGGGGTTCAGACACTGGTCACAGAGGTGAAAAAGCCTAATGAAGTCCCCAATGGTTTCATTCCCCTCCTGGCTAACTCCATCCCACATGGCTTCTGCCAGGACTCCTGTGGGGTCCTCACTGGGTTTCCCTTCAGCAATTTTGGAGTTTCAGGCTTTTACCCTCTGCTTAATCAGTATGATTTTAAGGTGAGGAGCTGTGCTCAAGACAAGCTTCTTACGGTCCAATACA
Organism: Pogoniulus pusillus; assembly: GCF_015220805.1. Taxonomy (NCBI): domain Eukaryota; kingdom Metazoa; phylum Chordata; class Aves; order Piciformes; family Lybiidae; genus Pogoniulus; species Pogoniulus pusillus. The sequence continues at coordinate 12,494,702 of NC_087265.1, forward strand.
GCTTTCATTGCCCCAGGTCCATTCAGCCCCTTAGAATCATAGAATCAACCAGGTTGAAAGAGACCTCCAAGATCATCCAGTCCAACCTAGCACCCAGCCCTAACCAATCAACTAGACCATGGCACTAAGTGCCTCATCCAGTCTTTTCTTGAAGACCCCCAGGGACAGTGCCTCCACCACCTCCCTGGGCAGCCCATTCCAATGCCAATCACTCTCTCTGGGAAGAACTTCTTCCTAATATCCAGCCTACACCTACCCTGGCACAACTTGAGACTGTGTCCCCTTGTTCTATTGCTGGTTACCTGGGAGAAGAGGCCACCCCCCAGCTGCCCACTTTGGTTTCCGGCTTTGCTATGAGAGCACCTCCACAGCATGCTGGAGCCATGCTGGAGTTATTGATGCAACTTTGCTACCAAATGTTCTTTGGTCTAATCGCTTTCTTAAACTACACAAACACAATCTCTGCATCGCGATCAATTATTTAACAGAAAATGATGCATCGAGTTAGAAACTAAATACCATTTAATATGTTCCAGGAATTCTAATTGAGAGATTCCACTGTATTGCTAATGAAAACTTTAACTTTGTGGTGTTTTCAAATCTTCCTTGAATATAGATAAGCCAATATCTATATACTTTCTTTTAATGTCTGGAATTATTTTGGCATTTTAATGTAATCAGTCTTTCTATTTTGAAGAGGGTGCCCTTGTAGGCTATTTGTTTTCCTTCTGTTTTGCAAATTGTTCCCTTTTCAAGATTGTTTGTTTAGTGTCAAGAGGTTATTAAACAAACCAAGCACAGTCCTTAAACTAATCAGCTAGAAGTGACAATAGAGATCAGGAATAATTCAATATTAAAGAGGTTACTTTTAAAAATTGATCTGAAAATGTAACGTGTTGGGGGGGAAGGGGAAGCACACACACCTCTCCTATTAAAGCTGCAAAGATGAGCTGGAGGAACCAGATGCCTGAAGAGCATAAGCCAGGAGCTCCCCTTAACAGGAAAAGCTGAGCTCCAACATGCCACAGCCAATTTCCACATCCATACATGCTCTCCCCACCAGACTGAGTCAGATAAAAACGCTGGGGGTGCTGCAAGCAGGCAAGGGCTCCTGTTAGCGTTTATCCGGTGAAGTACTTCGGGTACAATGACTCTTTGTTCACCAATATGGTTAGATGGTCATAATCCACTTTATTTCTGTGGTACAGTGACTTATATGCATTCTAGCAAGATGTGTGCTCCACCAAGACTGGTTACAATCAGAGGGTACAGGGTTACTTGTAAGGCATAGATAGGTCAGCATACCATAACAATCTGAGGGTCAGCCCTCCAGACCACCTACTCCAGCCCCCTTGGCTATCTAACTCTGCCCACTGCAGCTGTGTGTGGGGTGCTCACTTGTTTACAGTTTGATTTCCTGGGCTAGCAGTGTCCCAAGGCTGTTTCTCAGCACAGTTGCTCATGTTTATCATTTCTGTGTCCTCTGCTAACAAGATTTCTCCAACAGGCTCCCTTTCTATCAGTGTTTCCTGTCAGTCATTATCCCTTTTGAGGGTCTTTTCCCAAGTGCTTTGTGTGCTACCACAGCTCAGGGTGGACCCTGGCTCACAAGTTTAATGCTACAGCTGGTCTATCTGTGTGGTGAAGGCTGAGTGGTCTGTAAGTCGGTCTCCTTTCAACACCTCTCATTAGATAATTAGCACAAATCACTGCTCATGTGACTTTCCCCACGTTTTTCTCTTTTGCCCCCTTTGAAGCAAGCATGTTGCCTCAGGCACAGTGATGATCCCTGTGGTTTACTCTCTTTCTCATCTATCCTGCTTGCTCACAGACGGTCAAAACACAGATGGGGAAAGAGAAGAAAACCATTCACTAAGGGACTTTCTGAAGGACTTTTAGTCTCAGTTATTTCATCTGGATGCTAATTCTTGCATAGCAAGGACCATACCTCTGCCAAGGATCCAGAAAGCTCGTGGCACTGTAAGTAGCATTTTCCATCTCAAGAGCTTCACATCCCCTCCGCTAACTTCTTCCTGTGGAAAGTGGTGCAAGACCTGTGTCAGCCAAGTGTTCTCTCACAGAAGTGTCTCCCCCCGGAGAAGTAGCAGGTAGCCACAGCTACCAACATGGTACCAAAGCACCTGGGGATAAAGCTCAGCAAACCACAAGCAGAAGCTGAGTTTGTCAGCAGTTAGTCAGGATGTTACTGAGCACTTTCCATCCCTTGCAGCTGGTAGGTCATTCTGGACCTTTCCTGTTGGGACATTTCTATGGTTTCACCTGGTACCCCACCAGAAAGTCACTGGCTTCCTGGTTGCAAAGGAAGGTTTCTCACGCTGGCTGTGTTCCCACTGTGCAGAGCATGACGTCTCCTCATGCAAAAGGACACAGCAAGCAGTTTGTGAAGTACCTAGGAGCTACCTGCCCAACACTGCCCATAACAAGAGCCTTCATGCCCACCAGCCAGCTATGAGCAATCCTCTCATTGTCCAATGTTCAGTTTAATCAGCTTAGTCCTCCTGATCGAGACAGAGTAGAAAGCTCTGGGGTCTCTGGTTTCAAACACAGCTTGCAGATAAGCTGACACGTTGAATTAACATAAAACCACCCTCCCATCATCATTTTGGGCAAAAGATCCTCCAGCCAGGCTATTTATACCAGAGACACACAGCACAAAACATGGCATGAGTCTTCTGGTGCTGCTCGCTCCCGGTGCTAATTGTTCGAGAAGTGTCAGCAGGATCTTGACTCCTCTTGCTTTGTGACTGACTTTGGGGAAATTAATCTAAAGGGAGCAGCTGGTAACAGTCCTGCTCTTTCTGAGGCAGCGGTGCTGTGCCTTACAGTGCTGTTCTGTCTCGCGTAAGGCTGCAACAAGCAGTGGCAGAGAGACTCTGTGAGTGGGACTGACTTTTTGCACCTTTAATAAAGAGTAAACAATTACATTCTTACTTCTGTAGATCAGGAGATGCCTAGAACTCCCCCTCTGCATCCTCCACGGACCATTCAGTGAGGGGCACAGCAAACAGCCTCCAGCAAAGCTGCTGCTGGTATTGCTAGCTAGGCACTTTTTGTAATGCTGTAAGTGAGGTTTAGGGATCTGGGGATAGTTCTCTTCTTCTTGATGTCACTTGAAATTAGATTTAAGATTAGATGAACAGAATAAACCTTTCATAAGTAGAGATTTAACAAAATTGCTTATCTTATACCTTAACACTTCCCTGTTTATTTAAAGCAGCTGAGAGGAAGGAAGGATGGAAGGTCAAGAACCTGGCAAGAAAGCTGCTGTTGTAAGCCTGGGTGGCAAGTGTCGCAGAGGGGAGCTCCCAAAAGCAGAAATGATATAACCACTGAGCCACCCATCAACTAAGTGCCACTTTCCTTTTTTTAAGCTATTCTGGTTACAGATGTATTCAGAAACGGGAAATAAAATATGCATTAAGAAATACCCACAATCACAAACGAGGAATAGGACATTGCAAAGAGGACAAACACCACAATCTAAGTCACTTTCTTTGTTACAATCCTGGGATAAACAAAGCCACTTAATAAATATTGATATTGTTTGTACATCTTGCCCTTAGAAATGAACAGCAGGGCGATGCTCCAGCACCTTTCCCTCTCTGAAGAGACACTAAGCTCCACACACATGCATGTATACACACTCCAAACTATTTTACAGAGGAAGGTGGGAAAATAAGTTGACAGCACCATTAAAATATCCATAATGGATTTTGGAAGTGTTTAGCAAACATCACTCTCTTCTCAGCTGTCTGTGTAACACCTAAGAAAACCATACTTACCCAGCACAGAATAATCACATTTCTTATGCTGGGAACAAACTTTTGCCCAAGGAGTTAAAGTGGCTCTAAGGGTCCCCTTGGATAATCCTTTTTGGCAGGACAGTGCTGCTCCTGGTCAGTGTGCGGCTGTATCTCTAGAGGCAACTTGGTAGAGCTGAAGCCGGTTTGGTTTCCACCCTAAACACATCTTTACTTTCCTTGGGACATGTCTAGCAAGCTGTGTCAAGCTGGATCTTTGCTCCATGTTTCAAGCAAGTACCACAAATTCAAACATCTCTTTTTCTTCTCCATCTCCCACCTCTGCCTCATGTGAAAGCTCATTCATTGCTACAGACTTGTCTTTGCTTCAAACTGCTGTTCTCCCAAAAGAGCTCTGCACCAAACAGCCAGCCCCCTACACTGCCTCTAAAAGAGGACACAGTGACATTCCTCCAGTAGTGTTTGGTCTCGCTCATTCCAGCTGAAGCTTTTTAAACATGTGCCAATGTTTATGTAAATATTGAAGCAGAGCTCCAAGGCAGGGAGGCCAAGTGCTGACCCTGCAGCCACAGCGCTGGGATGCAATGAGCTCCCCTCTCACCACCCCACCCCATCTGATGTCCTAATACAGTGTCTCTTAATTCACAGCATGACCAGAAACACACAGACAGTGCCACAGTGGTGGCAAAGGCACAGTTAAGCCACCTCCAGGCTGCACTCCTGCTGCCATCATGAGCTGCCATCATGAGCCATCAAGCCAGTCCTAACTCCAGACGGCATCTCCAGCACAGCCGTTGGGAGCAGTGGCTTCTTTCCCTCCTGTCTCCACAAGCAAGGACGATGATCCCCTGGCACCAAGGGTACTGCTGCCATGTCAGGCAGTTGGCTGCTGGCTGGACGCTGCTTTTTCCTCCCTGCTATCTTCTGCTAAGCCTCTGCTGTGGAAATCTACAAAACAAGAGGCCAGACAATGTGGCGTTTTGCAAGTTTCTACAGCAGGGGCTCAGCAGAAGGAAGGATGAGGCAAAATACTTGATCTGATGGAGGAATTGCTTATCCCTTCAATGATTTAAAAATAATTAGCACAATTCTGTCAGTCTATTGTCCCAAACGATGATGAAGTGCTGGATTTGGCAAGGTCACGTCAGGTCAGCACTAATGCAGCAATCTACTAGTGCACAGGAGATAGTCACCAACAGAGTGACCTTAATGGAGTCAATGGGGAGACTTCAGTACGTTTGGAGCAAGTTGCCAGCACTCTTCCAAGGTCTTTAGCCATTTTGAGTCACATCAGGAGTTTACACTGATGGGCATTTCTGTCTGTGTTTTTGGAGATTGAAGGTTCTGGCCTTGTGTGCACTCCCATCAGACACCGTCCGTGGAAATACCCAGGCAGTAGCATAGAATGCACTGGGTTGGAAGAGACCTTTTAAGGTCATCTAGTCCAAACCCCTGCAGTAAGCACCTCCAAATAGATCAAGGAGGGTGACTCTCATGATATTTCTCATGACTGAGGTGGAGCCATTTAACAGCTTGCCAGGCTGGGCACAAGGGCAGGTACCCCTTAAGCTGGAAGTCTCCTCCTCGTGCCTGATGGATGATAACCATGCACAAATCCTGTCATAGTTATAAAATTCAAACAGTCTGGTTCCAGCAGGCTTTAGTGGCATGGGCCCTAAGGCAACCACCTTCAGAGAGGTTCAAGGTAACCCATTGCCTTCTCAGCTCAATAATTCCAGCCTTGAAGGGAGATCTCCTAGTTGAAGGGACAGTTGCTTCTTAGACCACTGTGGTTCAGTCATTTCCAGTCTCAGGGCCATGCCCTGAGTTACATCTCAGCCACCAGCTCCAGCATCTGTGCCACGACAGGCGTAGTGACAGCAGCTTCACGTTTTGGGCTTTGGCTGCTCGGTCTTCACCCAGTGCCTCCTCATCAGAGGAGAAATTTGGCTGGTGAATGATGTAAAGGGTTAACCCTGCTGGGGGAGTGGTCTTGAACCTGACCCCAGGTCCTCCTGACTGCTCCCTGGGAGTGGGTCTGAAGTGGCCCCAGGTGTAGTGGTTACCCCACTCTCACTTCCCGTCTACCCCCTATAAAAACAGAGGAACTTCCTCTTTCCTGCTCCCTTGCCCTGCCTGCCTGTTTGCTGCCATCTTGTTGCTGCTGCTTTTGTCTTACCATGCGGTCATCCTTCCACATGGTGGACAAACCTTAATTCTACCCCCATCCATTGCCATCAGTCTGGTCGTATATACACACATTTTGTATCTTGGTTTTTTTTTTCCCCTTCCCTATACCTCTTTGTAACTCTCCTATCTTGCATATCTTCTATTTATTGTTAGTTTATTTTTCCATTTAACTTCACAGTAAGACTATTTTTTTTGGGTGTGTTCTACCCTCCTTCCTCTCTACATTGAATTCCTTTCTTTCCAACAAAGGGGGAGAGGGAAAGACATCCTATAACTGTATTGGTTCTATTAGCTACATTTGAGTCTCTGCAAAATTTAAACTAGAACCAAGACAAATGAGGGCACTGAGGACTACAGCCCCAGCTGCCCTTTGTCACTCTGCTCTGATGGAGGGAGAGCAAGAGAGTGAGTTACACCCACCAGGACAGGGAATGAGAGCAGAAAGCATCAGCTTGAGCATCTGATATCCTTGCACAAACACAACGTATCTGGACTTGCAGCCCTCCACAGTCATCATGCAAATGGCAGTGCTGGAAAGTGAAAGCATCAGATAGCAATTCAGTGTCAAACTATGAATAAATCCAGTGACATCACTCAGCTCTGCCAAGGCTTTGCTGGGTACTGGAGACACTGACACTTCCTCTCCCCTCCTCACCTGAACAGGACCAGGGGTTAATTTGTGAAGTGACTTTGTTCTCCTTCTGTATCTTTTTTTCAGTACATGTCACATCTGTTTGCTTTCTCTGCTAGTGAGACAATGACATGAACAACTGAAAACTATTTTCTAAATGGGCACATCTCATTTAAACTACCTGGAGGTGTTTAATCATGGCTTAGCTCTAACACACACTGCCACTGTTTCTGCATTTTATTTTATCCTGAGTGAAGTGCAAGGTTCTGTGCCCTCTCCTTTTCTACACTATGGGGATTACACACAGATGTGGGTAAAGGATATTTACAGTGCCCTCCACCTCCTCTTGTTCTCTCTAGCAAAATGCATTGCTTAGCATCATTCATTCTGTATATTTTTTATCATCACTTTACCAGCTTCTCCGGTGGTGGAGAGGTAATTTGCATTTAGCAGCCTCCCTTGAAGACAAAGCAAAAATTAGCATTCAGGTGTAGGTAGTGCAAGAGGTAGAAGGTAATATAACACTTTTCTCTCTCATGCTGCCCATTCATCATCCTTCCCCAAGTTTTTGTCTGCAAAGCTTCAGCAGAAGCCATGTGCGGATTTCCTCCGAAACAGTAGGTGAGAGCAAAGCCATTGAGCCCAGTCAATGCGTGCACAAACCATGACATGAGTGAGTCTAGCGAGTGCCTGCATTGGCAGGCAGCGCTCGATGCACCACTCTTCCCATCCCCAGCCATGCTCTTCAGCGCTCCTCATGCGCTGGGCATTATTTCCTTTAGACTGATTTTTTGCAGGTCACAGACTCTACTGCTCTAATCTCTCCAGATCATGCTGGCTTGCCTCAATCTCGATGTGTTTGTTATCTCTCTAATTTTGGGGTGAGATCAAGGATGAAATTACACCTGAGAGATACGCACCATGAAGTCTAAGCACTGAATATAGGGGTGGGGTTTCTCTCTGGTTTAGCTTAGCTGACCAGAACCCTAGTGGGAATATTTCAAAAGGCTTTACCCTGAGTATTGCCATTAGCAGATGTTTTCCCACTTTGCACCAAAATTTGAGAATCACAAGGCTAGGAGAGCATCAAATCTTTGTCTTTTTTTTTCTCCCTCCCTGCTCCACACAGTGTGGAACAGGCTAATGTTGGTTTGAATTAAAATCATTTAAATCAACAGACCATGTGGACTCCTTTTGAAGTAGGTGGGAGTCCTGCCAGGGGTTTGTCCATTCTGTTCAAAGCACAGCCTCACCTCCTCATCCTGCGGCTACAGGAACTCCCACTGCCCACACAGGCTAAAATAAAATCCTTTATCAGGCAATGCAATTACAGGAAGAGGGACAAAGGTTTTAAACTGAAAGAAGGTAGACTCAGATTAAATGTTAGGAAAAAAATCTTCACTGTCAGGGTGGTGAGGCATTGGAACAGGCTGCGCAGAGAAATTGTGGATGTCCCCTCCCCAGATGTGTTCAATGGCAACCTGGAGCTTTGAGCAACCTGGTCAAGTCTAAGGTGTCCCTGCCTATGGCAGAGGGAATGGAACTACATGATCTTTAAGGTGCTTTCCAACTGAAACCATTCTGTGATTTTAAAACCATCCCATGGAGATCACACCCCTGCAGCCACTCCTGCATAGCCAAGGCTGCACTGAAAAAAATGCAATGTGATTGTATGGGCCTGGAGATGCTTCCACTTCTCCATTACAGATATGTTCCTTTTACAGGCACTGTAGTACATGTACAAGCAGGGCTCAGTTGCTTACACCAAAGCATGGGCTGAAGCAAAGAGTTCCCTGAACACAGAGCAAAGTGACTTGTGTTGCTCTCCAGGTCCATGCTTTCATACTCCCTTTGTCCCCAGGAGTTAAAGGCGAGAGTATGAGAAAGCTGGGAAAACCCAGAGGCAGGTGCCTGTGTCCCACTGTACAGAAGGCAGGGAGCAGCTAATGAGGCAATTGGATGGCAGCGCGAATGGAGAGGAACAGGAATTACCGTGTGCAATAGATATCAGTTCTGGGGAATTCATCACTGCAGGACAGTGGTGTGGACACCAGCACCACACATGATTTGGGAAGCATATGAATTCATGGAGGAAACTGAATACAAAGTCATCATCGCAAGCTCTGAGCCAATTCCCAGCAGGCTGGGAGTGTGTTTGGGAAGGTATCTCAAAGGTTTGCTGTGACAGTCAGAGACCCAAACTCTGCTGTTCAAGACACAATAGGAGTGCAACTCTGCCCAACTCCATTACTTCTGTGTGATAACCCTGGTTCACGGCCCCATCACACGCCAATGCAGGCAGCAAGTGATAGCAACAAACTGGGCACCCTCACTCCAGTCACATTTTCACAGACATCAGAGCACAAAGGACAAAACTAGCATATGGTGTAGGGAGTGAGATGAGTGACCTAGCCAAAGAAAGGGTTATTTTACTTCCTACTGACACATATGGATCATGTTTTATTTCATTTAGAGGCGGAATGTCCAACTAGCACTGAGAGTTACCAACAGCTCTACAACAACGCATGCTGTTATCACCACAATAAATGCAGTCCCTGTCAGGCAGGAGAGAGTTCCAGGGCAGGCTGGTGAAGAATATTTCATTGTCCAGAAAAGGCAGGCACCACTAGTGACTGCTGTTGCACCTCTGCTCTGCTGGTGTATTGCAAGACAAGCAGTCTTGAAGTACCCCAGCTACACATCCCATTCTGAATCTCGATGAGTGTCACTGCTGGGCCACGAGGAGTAGCTGCTACTGGATCAGAACAGCCTGCTGTCAGTCACTGCAAGTGACAACAGACCTGAGGTGCACAGGAGAAGCAGGGAAATCTGATAGGCTATTTCCCTGTGCCAAGCCTAACTCCTTTCTGTGGATCACCTTACTGACACAACTAATAAGTTCACGAATCCAATCAGTCATCAGGGAAGAAGGAAGTATTACAAGACCACCAGACGAGGAACTGAGAAGGGGAAAAACAAACCTTTTTTTTTTCTTTCTTTAATTTAAGCTCAGAGTGAATCTGGGAGAGATATGCTATAAATATATTAACCGGCTGTACAGTGAGCCCAGCAATGGGCTGCCAGTTCTGCAGCACCTCTGCCAGCTTGATCTGCCATGAATCTCTAATGCAATTGAATCTGATTTCACTTCCCAATGATCTCATTTCGGTCGCTGTCACATACCCCAGCGCCACCCCACCGCGCGAAGCCGGTGCCGGCGGTTGAGGCGAGCGTGGAGCCAGCGGCGGCTGATGGCACTCCACCCTGCGCCGCTGCGCTCAGCAATGCCAGCCGCCGGGCTCCGGCCGCTGCAGAGGCGGGAAGAGCGGGTCCCGCCGCCGGCCGCTGCGTCGCAGCAGGCAGTTCGTGACTCCCAATGAAGTGTGAGTCAGCAAGCGCGGACACTCTGAGCCGTGTCCTGAGGAGGGTTAAATAGAGCAACTCCGGCCCTGGATGGGAACAAGGGTAGTCACAATGTTGTGAATGAAGGAAAAGCAAACTGGAGCTGAGACTTGAGAAATGTGAACTTTCTTAACAGTGGAATGCTTTGGGGTTTTTTCTCTTGAAAAAAAAAAAAATATAATTTTGTAGAATCATAGAATCAACCAGGTTGGAAGAGACCTCCAAAATCATCCAGTCCAACCTAGCACCCAGCCCTAGCCAGTCAACTAGACCATGGCACTAAGTGCTTCATCTAATCTTGTCTTGAGCACCTCCAGGGACAGTGACTCCACCTCCTCCCTGGGCAGCCCATTCCAATGCAAATCACTCTCTCTGGCAAGAACTTCCTCCTAGCAGCCAGCCTAGACCTCCTCTGGCACAACTTGAGACTCTGTCCCCTTGTTCTGTTGCTGGTTGCCTGAGAGAAGAGACCAACCCCCACCTGGCTACAGCCTCCCTTCAGGTAGTTGTAGACAGCAATGAGGTCACCCCTGAGCCTCCTCTTCTCAAGGCTAAACAACCCCAGCTCCTTCAGCCTCTCCTCACAGGGCTATGTTCCAGGACCCTCACCAGCTTTGTTGCCCTTCTCTGGACACATTCCAGTATCTCAACATCTTTCTTGAACTGAGGAGCCCAGAACTGGACACAGTACTCAAGGTGTGGCCTGACCAGTGCTGAGTACAGGGGCAGAATAACCTCCCTTGTCCTACTGGCCACACTGTTCCTGATACAGGCCAGGATGCCATTGGCTCTCTTGGCCACCTGGGCACACTGCTGTCTCGTGTTCAGCTACTATCTACCAGTACCCTCAGGTCACTTTCTGCCTGGCTGCTCTCCAGCCACTCTGTCCCCAGCCTGTAGCACTGCTTGAGGGTCGTTGTGGCCCTCTGTGATCTCAGCTGATAGGAAAGAAAACAAACAAATAAAAAAAAATCCCACCTGTGTTCACCTCTTTCTTTTTTATAGTTCAAGGCTTTTCTTTCAATGAATGCCATATTTTCCACACATAGAACTAGCATATCTGGAAGAGCACTAGGACATGAAGAGGAGGCCTCAGAAAGCAACCCTCTCCCTCCCTGCCCCCCTCCAAAAAAAAAAAAAAACAGTGCTGGGCAAAGGGGCTACAGGAAATTAAAATGACAGGGATCCAGGGAGACAGAGCTTTGAGATAAGCCTCTGCATCACTCACACACAGCCACTATTGGTGAATTATATGGGGGAAAAGCTTAGGGTTATGCTGGTTGTTTTTAAGAGATAACCTGCAGGTTATAAAGATGAAAAATACAGTAAAAAGTTCTGAAGCATCTTCACTGGGGGGGATGGGGAGAGGGAAAGGAGTGAGTGTTCAGCTCAGGCTCAGCCTTACAGTGCTGTGCTCTGGTACACCAGGCACATACATGCAGGGCTCCTGGAGCGCAGAGATATGTTTCTCACATCCATGGACTTCAAAGGGACCTGGATGCTAGATGCCTTTAGAAACCTGACCAGCACATCCAGGTTTCCATCTTCTTACCATAGATGCAAAAATGACATGCTCAGATATGTGAAGGCCATGCCCAAAGAGCATTCAGAGTAGGAAAGTCTAACCACTAGATGGATAAAGAACTGGCTTGATGGCCACACCCAAAGAGTGACTGTCAATGGCTCCATGTCCAAGTGGAGGCCAGTGACAAGCAGAGTCCCTCAGGGATGAGTCCTGGGACCAGTCCTGTTCAACATCTTTGTCGGTGCCATGAACAGAGGCATTGAGTGCACCCTCAGAGAGTTTGCTGATGATACCAAGCTGTGGTGCAGCAGACAGGCTGGAGGGCAGGGATGCCATCCAGAGGGACCTGGACAGGCTGGAGAGGTGGGCACAAGCCAACCTCGTGCGGTTCAACAAGACCAAGTGCAAGGTCCTGCATCTGGGTCAAGCCAATCCCAAGCACAAATACAGACTGGGCAGTGACTGGCTGGAGAGCAGCCCTGAGGAGAGGGACCCTTGAGAATGCTGGTGGATGAGAAACTCAACATGAGCCAGCAGTGTGCACTTGCAGCCCAGAAAGCTAACCAGATACTGGGCTGCATCAGGAGAAGGGTCGAGGGAGGTGATTCTCCCTCTCTACTCTGCTCCGGTTAGACCCCACCTGGAGTACTGCATCCAGTTCTGGAGCCCTTATTACAAGAAGGATGTGGAGATGCTGGAGTGTGTCCAGAGAAGAGCCATGAGGATGATCAGAGGGCTGGAGCACCTCTGCTATGAGGACAGACTGAGAGTTGGGGCTGTTCAGTCTGGAGAAGAAGAGGCTCCAAGTTGACCCTATTGTGGCCTTCCAGTATCTGAAGGGGGCCTAGAAAAAAGCTGGGGAAGAACTTTTCAGGATATCAGGGAGTGACAGGACTAAAAGTAATGGAGCAAAGCTGGAGGTGGGTAGATTCAGACTGGACATGAGGAGGAAGTTCCTTCACCATGACAGTGGTGAGAGCCTGGAATGAGTTGCCCAGGGAGGCAGTTGAAGCCCCATCTCTGGAGGTGTTTAAGCCCATGCTGGGTGATGCTCTGGCCAGCTTGATCTAGGGTAGGGTGTCCCTGCTCATGGCAGGGGAGCTGGAATTAGATGATCCTTGTGGTCCTTTCCAACCCTGACTAACTCTATGATTCTAACCATTCCAAAATGGTCTTAACAGAGCTGCAGTCACTCCAGTCTGCAGAGTATCTCGTGGGGCACGGAAGTACACTAAACTTAATTTTTAGAGGACTATATTAGAGACAAGCAGATGATTATGTATATAAGTCTGCAGATACACAAAGAAAGAAAGAAAGAGTGATAGAAAATCAATAGTGCATATGATCTTGAGGAGTCAGTCATCTGGCTTTGTCCCCATCCCAACACAGCCTTGCTGCAGCCAAATATGATGGGCATCTAATACACTTTTAGAATCTTCTCTGCTGGAGACTCACAGACTTCTGAGGCAACCTGCGCCCACACCTCACAATCTGAAAGCTTCTCTTTCAGTGTGACCTTGCTACTGCATCTCAAGGCCACCTTCTTTCCTATCCAAATGAGCACAGAGAACACATTTCCCTTCTTCTCATGCCGTTAAGTATCATCCCCTTGCATTCCCCACATCCCTTTCTTCAGGCTGAGCAGCCCAATCCATCCCTCTTTCACCTCAGGAGGAAAGCCCAGGAGGGGCCCTTGGAGGCTCTCTCCAGCTCCAGCACAGCTAAGTACGTGCACATCTCAGTATGTGTGCTGGCATTTTTTTCCAGAGTGCACACAATCATCTCATGTTTAGTCAGTGACCCTCTCTATCCTCTCTGAGAAACACCTTCCTACCTACTGTTCTCAAGCATTCCCACTTCTCCTCCAGCTTCCCGAGACACACCCATGCCACAGGCCTCATGGTCTCTGGGTGGACCTCTGGAATTTTCTCCTGCTTTTTCTTCACATCCCTTTCCTCTTTTCCTTTTGTCAAGGTCACTCTGATTGCAGTCCCATTCTCTGTTTTCACATCATCTGCAGATCTAACATACAAGTCTTTGACTTCATCAGTCCCAGCACTAACAGTGACAGTGACTGCAGCATAGGACATACTCTGTCACTAGTGGTGTCCCTCAGGGATCAGTGCTGGGCCCCATCCTCTTTAACATCTTCATAGATGACCTGGATGAGGGCATGGAGTCAGTCATCAGCAAGTTTGCAGGTGCCACCAAGCTGGGGGCAGATGTGGCTGGGTTGGAGGGCAGAAGGGCTCTGCAGCAGGACCTTGACCGCCTGCACAGATGGGCAGAGTCCAATGGGATGGGGTTCAATAGCTCCAAGTGCAGGGTGCTGCACTTTGGCCACAACAACCCCATGCAGAGATACAGGCTGGGGTTGGAGTGGCTGGAGAGCAGCCAGACAGAGAGGGATCTGGGGGTGCTGATTGATACCCACCTGAACATGAGCCAGCAGTGTGCCCAGGTGGCCAAGAGAGCCAGTGGCATCCTGGCCTACATCAGGAACGGTGTGGTCAGCAGGAGCAGGGAGGTCATTCTGCCCCTGTACTCTGCTCTGGTTAGACCACACCTTGAGTACTGTGTTCAGTTCTGGGTCCCCCAGTTTAGGAAGGACATTGAGATGCTTGAGCGTGTCCAGAGAAGGGCGACGAGGCTGGTGAGAGGCCTTGAGCACAGCCCTACGAGGAGAGGCTGAGGGAGCTGGGATTGTTTAGCCTGGAGAAGAGGAGGCTCAGGGGAGACCTTATTGCTGTCTGCAACTACCTGAGGGGTGGTTGTGGCCAGGAGGAGGTTGCTCTCTTCTCTCAGGTGGCCAGCACCAGAACGAGAGGACACAGCCTCAGGCTGCGCCAGGGGAGATTTAGGCTGGAGGTGAGGAGAAAGTTCTTCACTGAGAGAGTCATTGGACACTGGAATGGGCTGCCCGGGGAGGTGGTGGAGTCGCCTGGAGCTGTTCAAGGCAGGATTGGACGTGGCACTTGGTGCCATGGTCTAGCCTTGAGCTCTGTGGTAAAGGGTTGGACTTGATGACCTATGAGGTCTCTTCCAACCTTGGTGATACTGTGACACTATGATACCATTCCACTGTCCTGGCAACACATCATCCATAACTGGTCTCATAGTACCTCACCCAATGGGCTTCGAAATCACTGTACAAGAGACTCATCTAAGTCATACATATTGTATATGTCATATATACTGTATATAATATTACAAATGTATTAATACTTATCATATTCCCTCCACTGTTTTGAATGTAATTTGCTGCAGTTGCAGATCATTTTCTTATTTATCAGCAGTAAAAGAGAGAAAGGAAGAGGACACCTCTACATCTGTTAAATCTGCAATTCTCTCACTTGATTACCTGGTGCTGACTCTGGCACCTGACCAAGGAACTGCCATCAACAGAGAAGGGAAAAACATGGGGAATGACCAGGTCCTTCTGCCCCTAGACTTGTGTTTAAACCTTGTAGATATATGGTGAGTTTAAACTGCCCAAGGGTAGAACTGACCTGAGCTTGCAGAGAGGCCATCAACTCAATCTTACCCCAAAAACCTCTATGAACCACAAGCCTTATTCCTCCCACTCCACTCCCTCCCACCACCATTCTGTGACAGCTAAGACAAATTTTCAAGAGCTCAGCTCTGCTGTTGTCCCTATTTCTATTTCACACACACTTCATGGATTTTCCAGGCCAAAAGTGACTTGATGGGTGGACTGCTCAATGGATAAGGAATTGGCTGGATGGTCACACACAGAGAGTTGTGATCAATGGCACAATGTCCACCTGGAGGCCAGTGACAAGTGGCATCCCTCAGGGGTCAGTGCTGGCACCAGAGCTGTTCAGCATCTTTGGCAGCGACATGGACAGAGGAATTGAGTACAACTTCAGCAAGTTTTCAGATGACACCAAGCTGTGTGGCACAGTCGACTTCCTAGAGGGTAGGGATGCCATCCAGAGGGACCTGGACAAGCTGGAGAGGTGGGCCCAGGCCAACCACACAAAATTCAACAAGGCCAAGTGTAAGGTCCTACACCTGGGTCGGCACAATCTCAAGCACAAATCCAGGCTGGGTGGCGAAAGGCTGGAGTGCAGCCCTGAGGAAAGTGACATGGGGGTCTAGGTTGATGAAAAGCCCAATATAAGTCAGCAGTGAGCATGTGCAGCCCAAACATCAAGAGAAGCATGGCCAGCAGGGCAAGGGAGGGGATTCTCTCCCTTTACTCTGCTCTCCTGAGACCTCACCTGGAGTACTGTGTGCAGTTCTGGAGCCCCCAACACAAGAAGGACATTGAACTGTTGGAGCCGGTCCAGAGGAGGGCCACAAAGATGATCAGAGGGATGGAGCAACTCTCCTGTGAGGACAGGCTACAAGAACTGGGGCTCTTAGAATCATAGAATCATGGAAGAGACCTCCAAGATCATCCAGTCCAACCTAGCACCCAGCCCTATCCAATCAACTAGACCATGGCACTAAGTGCCTCATCCAATCTTGTCTTGAATACCTTCAGGAACAGCAACTCCACCACCTCCCTGGGCAGCCCATTCCAATGCCAATCACTCTCTCTGGGAAAAACTTCCTCCTAACATCCAGCCTATACTTCCCCTGGCACAACTTGAGACTGTGTCTTCTTGTTCTGTTGCTGGCTGCCCAGGAGAAGGGACCAACCCCCACCTGCTTACAACCTCCCTTCAGGTAGTTGTAGACAGCAATGAGGTCAGCCCTGAGCCTCCTCTTCTCCAGGCTAAACACCCCCAGCTCCCTCAGTCTCTCCTCATAGGGTTTGTGTTCCAGGCCTCTCACCAGCTTCGTCACCCTTCTCTGGACACATTCCAACACCTCAACATCTCTCTTGAATTGAGGGGCCCAGAACTGGACACAGCCTGGAGAGGAGAAGGCTTTGAGAAGACTTTATAGTGAGTGACCTTCCAATATCTGAAGGGGGCCATGGTCTTGCCTTGAGAATGGTGGTAAAGGGTTGGACTTGATGATCTGTGAGGTCTTTTCCAACCTTGTTGATACTGTGATACTGTGATACTGTGATACTGTGTGATACTGTGATAGTCTACAATTCTCTCACTTGTATCTGTTTTTTGTTTTTTTTTCCCCTTTGGAAGGATGTTAGTAGCAAATGGAAGAAGAAATCTGAATTTCAATCCTCAGGAAACACCAACCACAAGTCAATTCAATGGCTATGTGTCTGATTTGTGCTGTTCTGAAGTAAAAGCACATCCACCCCATGCTCTGCTCCAAAGACTGTACATATCAATACAGAGGCTTATTGATTATGTCAAGATCAAATCAAATAACTTCACAGGATTTAGGAACAGCAACAAAAACAAGATCACTGCCATGACATCCCAAGAAAAGATTAAACCTAACCTTGCCCCCACCCCACTAAAGCTACTGACACCTGCTCACCTGCTTTGGTGGAGATCAGACCAACCCCATAAAGAACACCCAGTCCACCAGACATATGGGTTTTCTTGAGGAAAAAAAAAAGCTGACACCAGAGCTGCTATAGACCTGGGTGGCTAACAAGTCCAAATAAAAGGAAAAACAGGCCACAAAATCTCATTTATGCATTATGAGGCTAAAAGCCAATTATTCCTCACAACGCCCCTCTGATTTTGCTGCCTTAGGGAAAGATGTTGGAAAAAACTTGAGCAGAAGTTATTTTGATGTTGTAAACGGCAATTTTAGGCAATTAGTTACCACACAGTTCAGTGGTCATGGACTCCTTTCCTAAATTTTAGTCAAGTAGTCAACACGCAGTTTAATAGTCCTGGACTCCTTTCCTAGTCTAGGCTGCTAAAACAACGCTTCTCTGGAAGAGAAAACATTACACCTCTTAGTAGTCTTCCTGCCCCACCTCCCTTCTCATAGCTTTGAACAATCTTTATTTGAAAGATTACTTAGATTGTCCCATGAAAAGTGAATTCAAGCTAAGACTCTGTTAAAGAGTCTGCCTTGCTTTGATCTAAGTAGACATTACCTTTCTTTCACCATTATTTTCATATCATTTTGAGCCTTTTTTTAGGAACAGCTGGAACAACTTTTCCACCATAATTCTGAAAGCAATAGGAAGTGCAAACAGCCTTGAGACACAGTGTATGCTCAATTGAGACACATTTCTGTGTGGCCTTCCTACCCTTCACTGACAGCCACGGGTTTGGTAGAACCTGATGCAAGCAGCACTGTGACTCAGCCAGCCTGTGACGGTTTAACTGGGATCACAGCACTATTCCTACTATGCACAGCAGTGTCTTCTGAAGACTTCACAGTGTACACTGTCAATACGTAATAACACTATGCACGGTGAGTTATGGAGTTGCTGGAATCAATGGGATTTTGCATATTAATTGCCAACACACCCAAAAAGACAAAGGAATTTATTGGCTTAATTAGTGTTTCAGCTCTAATAACATTCAGGTTTCATTCTCACACAAATTGATAAACAGCAGCAGTGTTGCTCCTCGAGGAGGCTTTGCCTTTTGAGAGATGCTGAAGTTTATGATCTAAGCTCTCTCAGCTGCAGCAATGCACTCAGCAGGATCTTGGAGGTGCTGAGCTTCAGAGGTATTTACACCTCTCTTTCCTAAGCAGGTTGCTATATGCTGGCAAAAGGAGCTACTCTATCCTCTCTGCAGATGCTAATGATGTTTTCCCTGAAAGATATTTATATGGTGAAACTTACTGGGCAGGACATAAAAGGGAGCACCTCCATCTCTTGGGTACGAAGACTGAGATTCGCTGTAACGCATACCCGGTAACAGGAACCAGATGCCACACTGGCAGTTCGAGGGTAGCTACATGTAATGTAATTAAGGATTGATTCTGACACACGAATGCTGAGAAAAAACAAGGTTGAGAAGAATTAGATCAGTGTACCTGGAAGCAGACTTTGGCCCTCAGGCTCCCAGCTCCTGGGAAGGACAGTTCCATGAAAAATAAGATGCTAGGAGAAGGAGAAGCATACATCAAGAATTCAACTGTATACCAAAACAAAACAGAAAGAAACCCACCTGGATCTGATCTCCATCACCTCACACATTCACATGCTGCAGCACAGCAAAGCTGATGCAAAGTTTCAGGAACAACATTACGATAATGAGGAGAGAGCAAGATGCTACCTGAAAAGCAGCTTCCTCCCCAAGGAGTTAAAACACTTCCTGCATTACCACACCATCGAAACTGCATCTTCAAACTGAGATCAGAAAAGAATCATCGTTCTTAAAGCCTGTGCTCACATCTTCAAACAAGTTATTCTCTTGGGCATGTTTCCCCCCCATTCTCAGCAGCAAATCTCTCATTTTTAGGATGGGGATCACATCACAGCACATAGGCAATAAGCAATTTGTTGACAAAGAGAAATGGCACTAAGAAAACATTTCAGCTGCATTCAAGACTAGGGTTGGGTATTTGTTTGTTTGTTTGTTTTTCTAGACATGATCTGGCAGCTGGAAGCAAGAAGAAGAGCCAAGATCATGTGAATGTCCCCTTGCTGAGAGAAGCACAGCCAAAGGCTGCAGGCAAGCCATGCTCTCCATGTCACCGTGCTCACAGCGCGCTGGAGGAAATAATCCTGCATTAATAGGGCAGCAGATCACAGGGATCAAATAGGCCTTTTCTGTTTTTATCCTAGCTCATGCCAAAACACAAACCAGGAGCAAACACAACAGGGAGAGGGGTATGCCATCAGCCCTCTGTGAAGAAAATCTACTCCCATTTATTAGAATAAAGAGCTGTGCCAAACAAGGTAGTGGTTAGTCCAGGCTACTTTATAATTGGAAGAATGCAAAGAATAAGGGCATTTATGGCTCCTCCTACGAGGAAACAGGACCATAACTCACAGGTTCTTCAAAATTATGCTCTGCAAAACCTTGAGAGAAAGGTCCTGCTGAGATCTCTGTGGCAAGGGCCAGGACAGAGTGTCTCTGCACCTTTCAGGCTATGACCTGAAACAACCAGCTGTCAGGACTTCAGCCTGAAATAAGGGGAGAGAAGGGTAATTTCGATGGATGTTCAAGCCTGCAACATCAAACCATGCTGCTGCATCAGCTTTTTGCCTACCCAGGAGGTAATGCCTCTGTCTCCCAGGCCCTCCCAGGGAATCGTCATTGCCCTCTACCGGCCTTTTCCCAACTCATCCTTAAGGTCAATAACAAACGATCTGATCATAGACCAAGAGGAAGATGAACGGGCTTAGATCCCTGCTTTAATCCTCCCTGTAGCCTTCAAATGTGAAGCTTGCTCAAGGAAGAGTGGTAGACTCAATAAACAGCTGAGCACCCCACTTCTCTTATGGCACCTGGTATATGATCAACTTATGAACTAGCACGGGCTTGGTCTACAGAAATGAGCCTCCATTTGCATGTTATCCATACCTTATAATCAAGATGAACCTCTTTCTGCCCTTAAATGTGAAACCAGCTGCAAGCAAGTTCTCATCCATAAGTGCCAGGGTGTCCACACAGTTACAGTTTACCTCTCTCATCTGTAATTAATCTTCCAAGTCTCTGCGATGCAGACACTTGCAGCAAAAAGGACCAACCTCCTTGTAGTCTCAAAGTCAGTGAAGATTCAGTTAGTCTTTATTTTAGTCTGACAGGTTCCTTTGTCCCAGAGACAATACTAAGACACAGGATCTTAGCAGGGTTTTTTTTCTCCAGAGTTCAGGAGAACCACAATAAGGAAAAAAAATGGCATTCTACCAAAAAAAAAACCCCTCATATTTAACACAAATGTATTACTTTAAAAACATATTTACCTGCCATTTTGCCTCTTTTTGCCACTGACCCCTTTAATATGATCAGTCTGTGGCGTAACCTGAAAAAAACCACATGAGCATCCACCAAACCCACCCTTTCTACTTTGAGCTCACAGATTAAATCCATCCAGGCACGATAAAACACTGAAGGAGAAAAGTGAGGAAATAAACAACCATTAATTTACCAAGAAAAGTGCCCAGAGTGAGTTGCAAAAGCAGTAAGCCCAGGACCAGGCACTTGTGTAAAGTCATGAGGCACAAAGAGTCACTTTGCTTTTCTAACAGCAGAAGGAAGAGAGAACCCAAATGTGGAACTCTGTTGCCCTGCTGCAGGGGCCAGTGTGGCCACATCAACCCAGGTATCACACTAAAATGGATAAGCATTACAGAGACAACAAGAAGTCCAGATCCTGGAAAACAAAGGCACCAGACTTTGCAAGGGACATCAGACATCCAGCTGCTCTTGTAGCACAGATATCCTCAGAAAACTTTCTGGACACTGACTGGTGAAAACATAACCCTGGCAGCTAACCTTCTTCACTCAAGCCAAAAATTTCCTCACCCATCCCCCTAGAGACTTGCCAGGAGCTCCCCAGGACAATGAAGGTCAGAACAGAAGGAATGCCCAGCCACTAGCCCACTGGCTTGTGGGAGGGCCGAGAAACCTAAATACCTTTCTGCAGGGAATGGCCACAAATAAGGGGTGTTTAACACCCCTTTCAGAGCTCTCAGCAGCACCTCCATGTCCCTTTCCACAGTATTTCATGGCCGTGTTCAATGCCTTCCTGCTCTCCTTCTTTTGCAGGGACTCCTTTCATAGACAGTGCTGCCCACGCACACTACAAGGGTCAAGGACTCACAACAGTAGCACAAAGATCAGGGATTTGCTGCTGCAGTATCTAAGTTGCTTTGCAAACATGAACCACATTTAGGTTTGTTTTTTTTACCTTAACTTTTTTATTATTATTTTAACTTGAGCATGCAGCTAAGCACAAAATATAAGCATCTTTTTGTCTAAAATGCTGGCCTTCTGCTCCTTTCAGGGAGTTTTTTCACATCACACTTGATCACATCACAATTTTAAAAGCACATGCTTTACTCATCATGTAAAATAACATCTCTGAGGGGTCTGACCTCCACAGCAGACACTGGCTAATGGTTGTCTGAGAGGTCAGTATCATTTGTGAAAGCTGGTCCCAAAGCCAGCCTCTGAGTACACATTAATCCTCCTCTAATCCAAAGCAGGGGATAAGGGTATACCCACTACAAATAGTCCCTTCACTTTGTGCCATGAAACATGTAGGACCCACGGACCCCATCTAAGCAGAAGAGAAGCCCAGAGGGTTCGGAGCCCAATGCAGGTTACTTACTAGGCTCCTGCTCTCACTCACAGCCACCTGCAGCACAGGAACTGCCATCCCCATCTGCAGTGCTGCCTCTGCTTTCCTGGACAGCAGCACCACCAAGCACTGAACTTTTTCCCTGTGTCACTTCAAACAAACGAACCCACACACTGAGCTAGTACCACAATGACTGGGATGGAGGAGCCTGTCCAAGCAGCAACCACTGCAGATGCTGGGTGAGAGCCATCAACCCCCACCAGAGGCAACCTCAGAGGTCCCTGCAATGAGGAGAGGAAACAAAAAAGCCTGCAAGCAGCCGAGGGAGACATTCATTCTATCGATTGTGTAAACTGTCAGTGGAGTGGCAACGAGCTTTTTTTTTTTGTTGTTGCTTCTATCCTGGGGAATTATCCAGCCTGATAATTAGTACATAAGAGATAAGTGGAAAATGAGACATCTAGTGAGGGTGGTTCAAGCCTCCTCATGACATTGATAATGTGCAGATACATAGATCACTGTCGGGGCAAACCGCTACTGTGAGCCTGTGTCTTCCCATTGCCTCATCAATCCATCATCCGCTTAGCTCCTGACACCTTGGCAGGCACACACCACCAGCCCTGCATTTGAATTGCGAGGAGCAGACTCCACCAGGGAATACAGATTTAAAAATCTAAGATTCAAATTTGTTTAAGTATTGTGAACAGCAATTCCCTTGCAAGGCATCTTCATTGCCCTTTTGCCAAGGGGGAACAGTTGGGTCTTTGTTAGAAGTACAAATTGCTTCTTAATGCAAAGGATAAAGCAGAGCCCAGGCACCTCCTTAGAATTCCTCCTGGCTCCTGCTAATGCTGCTGCATGTCAATTTTAATTTTTTGAAATTTAAACCAAGGGCTTTGTGTCTAAGCTCCGTTTCGTTGGAGGGGAGGGGAGGAATAGTCAAAAAGGATTACAGATCTGGGGGGAATTGAAGATCCATAGCAATTATACTTCATTTGGGTCTCAGACACTGGTTTTAATCATATTCTAAATGGTACAAATCGACAAGACATTAGAGATTGATAAGTGTCTAACACATGTACCTGGTTATGAACTCTGCTTCCCTCAGCTGGGGGATGTCTGAGGATGGGATGAAGGGAGGAATTGTTTTCACTCTCTGACCCTCCTCTTCCAGCCAACAAGAAGGCAACACCCACTGAGGACTAGGTAGGAGACAGAAGAAGCTGTAAGAACTTGATCATTATTGAGCTGCCCCAAAGTGGGGATGGAACAAGTTCATCCCAGCTGTGATTTCCTTTTCCTGGAATGCCAGGGCAGGGGCAAAGCTTCAGCCTTGGCAGAGCCCTCGCAGTCTAGCTCCTGTCTCTTACCTGTGAAACCACTAGCACTGCTAAAGCCAGTAAGCTGATAGGGAGGCAAGACCTTCAGGAGAGAAAAATGAAGTTACAAGACATTAAAATGAAAGCAAGTGCTTTTGTAAATCAACTTAGCTCTTTATCTTCAGCAGAGCAACCCAAATTTACCCATCATGAGGAGGTTACCTATTGGGGGGATGATGACAGGTCCATCTCCTCCACCAAAGGCTCAGATCCACTCACACTAGTTACACATCCTTGCACTTTTAAAAGGACACTGAGTGCCTGGAAATGACTAAGGACCAGCAGGAGAAAACTTATCCAAATGATCTGTCAGTCTTTGTTGAGCTTTCTCTCCCAGCCTGTCTCAGAAACTGTGCAGACCCACCTACAGTCAGGTATGGTTTCCAACCCATATATGTATTACATGTGCAGGAGTTTAGACAGAATCTCTGCCCTGCTGTCTTCTTGCATTTGTCAAGTGTTATGGAAACACAGCTTTCTATAATCACTGATTGAACCACTTTTCCTGTACTTCACTAACCTCTGAATCAGGCTCAGACCCAGTAAATCTGTTTAGGAGATCTGCTCCACACCCCCACTTTCACCTCCTGATGACTGTGTGTCTTCTTTTTACAAAACCACATAAAGGTGGAGCTTTTTTTACCCTCTCCTGGTTCTTGCCAGCCTCCTTGAACCATAATCAAGACCAGGGCAAGGTGTCCCATGCCAACTTTAAATGTTGCTGCAAAAATCTAAGGGACCAAAGCGATGCCCTCCTTTACCTCCCACCCACCAGTGGCGCCACCACAGTATTCCTTTGTGGCACTGGAAGAGACAGACAGCAAGAAGGCATTGTCTAAAAACATAATTTAATGTGATATTGTGGCGATGGTGGTCAATGATTGAATTCTTTTGCAGACAGGAGCAGGTTCGACGTTAATGACACCACCATTCACATGAGCATCGCATTGCACAAAAAAAGGAAAGTTTACACTTGACCCCATACAAACAAAGCAGCAGAATTAAAAACAGTGATGGTCCAGTCCCACTTTGTGAGTAGTTGATCTGAAAATTCATCATCGTAATTAATACTCATTGATGAAAAACTGCAACTGGTTCAAATTCCATGTGAGGCACAGTCCGAACTCTGGGCCCTCTTACACCCCCGAGGAACCACTGGAGAGTTGCAAGCTGCCGAGTTCCTCGTGTGACACACAAAACACCAGGGCTAACAAAGGGGAGGGGGAGTCAGAGCAGTTGAGGGAGAGTAAGGAAGGGGATTGCTTTGTTTCACTTCTATTTCATTTCCACAGGCAAAAAACAAACAAACAAACAAAAAAAAAAAAAAAAACCCAAACAAAACAAACAAAAAACCCCAACAAAATGACAATGAAGCTAAAGTGACCTGTGGAGACAGTGGACACCAGCAGGAACAGCGGCATGACAGGGTACAGAAACACCAGCCAGCCCTACATGTATCAGTGGCAGGGCCAGTTGCATCGGGATGCTTGGTTTATGTTAATCAGGGTATAAAAGAAAGCCAGAGAAAGTGCTGTACTTATTGTTGTTGCCTCCATGTGCTTTGCCTCCATCCAGCTTGACATACACCTCATCGCCCGAGTCCAGGTGCAGCACCACACTGTTGCTGGCGTAGTCATAGTTCTGGTCCGCATCCTGGGCAATGGCACTGGCCCGCACCTGCCAACACAGCCACAGGGCACATTAGCCCCCCGAGCCCCTCCATCAGTCCCGAATCCCTCTTCCCCAGACCCTCCATCAGCCTCCCAGCACCGTCATCAGCACCCCCAGCCATTCTTCCCCAGTCCCTTCATCAGTCCCCCAAGTACCCCCCTCCCCAACACCTCCATCAGCACCCCCAGACCCTCCACTACCTCCTGTGTCCTCCCTCCTGCCCCACTTCTCTCTTCTCCCACGCCATCTCCTTTGCCCCGTCCCAGCAGTAAAGTTTGCAGGCGGCAATTTGAAGTTTGTGGCGGCTCTTAAGCTGCTCAACGCCTCGCAGCCCCCGCTCCGACGGAGGGCAGGATGCTCCGGCTGCCTCTGTACCCGGAGGCGGCGGCAGCCGGTGCCCGCGAGCGGCGCCGGGGCCGGGGAGCGGATGGGGTGTACCTGGGGCGCGGAGGACGAGCGGCGGGGACCCACCTGCCCGTTCTTGCAGAGGTCGGCCCACATGCTGGTGCCGTCGCCGCCGCGCATGAGGATGTGGTAGGTGAAGAAGTAGATGCCGCGCACCTGGCAGGTGAACTTGCCGCTGGTCGGGTCGTAGTGGTTGCCCAAGTTGGTCACCACGTCGTCGAACTTGAGGACCTCGTAGCCTTCGTGGGGACTCTTCAGCCCCACGTAGAAGGCGATGCGCGGCCCGCTGAAGGCGGCGCTCAGCCCGCCCGCCGCCTCGCCGCCCGCCGCCGCCCCGCCGCCGCTCCCGCCGCCGCCGGCGCCCGCCAGCGCCAGCCCGGGCAGCCCCGGCTTCCCCGCGTCGCCCCGCTCCCCCGGCGGGCCCCGCGGACCCGGCGGGCCCGGCTCACCGGGAGGTCCGCGGGGGCCCGG
Organism: Pogoniulus pusillus; assembly: GCF_015220805.1. Lineage (NCBI taxonomy): Eukaryota > Metazoa > Chordata > Aves > Piciformes > Lybiidae > Pogoniulus > Pogoniulus pusillus. The sequence goes on from NC_087265.1 coordinate 12,520,268, forward strand.
CTTGCCCGGCCTGCCCGGCTCCCCCTTAGGTCCCTGGACGAAGGGCGGCTGGGGGTTGGCGCCCAGGTCCTGCAGGGCCTCCACGGCGGCGGTGCTGCCGGGACCAGGCGGTCGCCCGCCACTGTACGGGTCGCAGATCATGCGGCAGGTGCCCATCATCTCGTAGTGGGCACCGCTTTCGGCGGGTGCCTGCATTAGAAGCAGGGGCACGGCGACGAGCAGGGCGACGGCCATGGCCAGGGCGAGCCCGGCGGCGGCCAGCAGCCGCCTCCTCCGCTGCCAGAGCCGGGCGGCGACGGCGCGCAGGTCCTCCTTACCGTGCGAGGCAATGGTGGCGCGGGGGACCGGCCGCTCCCTGCGGGGGGCGGCAAGAAAAGGCGGTGAACCCCCCGCCGCCGGCACCTCCCCGCCCGGCCCCCGCCTTAGCCCGCCCGCCGTCCGGCCGCTCGCCCCGCCATGCTGCCACCGAGAGACGCCCCGCTCAGCTCCGAGGGGACGCGGCGTCCCGTCCGCCCGGCGGGGCTGGGCAGGCGCGGAGGCGTCGCCTCTCCAAGAGGGGCCCGGCTCTGCCCTTCGCCCTCACGGGAGGGACGGGCTCGCCCGCCCCCGTCACCGCCCCGACGTGTGGGGCACGGAGCCGAGCGGGGCGGGACGGGCGGACCCACCTGCGAGGCCGGGGCGGAGTCGCTCGGAGAAGCTCGGGGGTCTGCCGCCGCTGCGGCCCGCGGTGCGCCCGTCAGCCGTCACCGGCCCACCCGCTGTGTCGGGCGGGCAGAGGGGAGGAGAGAGGCGGCGGGGCGTCCCGCACATGACTGGCTTCTCCAGCCCAGCGGTGGCTGGTACTGCGTGGGGGGAATCCCCCCCGCTCCCCTGTCACCGGCACTGGAGGAGTCCTTGCGGATACCGCCCAAACTGCCCCCCACTGAAATCGGGACGGTCAGGGACGCGTCGCATTGTCCCGTTCACCTGAAACCCGAAACCCCTTTATCCCTCCATCCCTTTCCCTATGCCTTACATCTCGCGGCGGGACGGTTCCTGAGCGAATGCCCAGCCGCGGCCGGACTCCCCGATGCGCCGGGGTGAGCTGCCCGCCGCCACCGAGCTCTTTGCGGGAGAGCGCCGGGGAAAGTCTCGGGCAGGCAATAGTGTTCCCCGGGGCTTCCTTAGCCGCCCCCCGTCCAGCCACGGCGGCACAAAGACAAACAGGACAGCATCGCGGGTGATTCTTGCTTCTCAAGACCTACAAGGCGCAATTCAAGTTCGTTATAGCCGTCCCGGCTTCACGATGGCAAGCAAGGACTGTCAGGTGGAGGAGTCACTCTGGCAAGAAATGCCTTTAGCAGAGTTTAGGTTGGGTCACAGCACAATATTTTGTAGCTTACCCTGCCTAATAATGGGTCCCAAGCAAGGGGGGACAGGGAGTGGGGGTGTCTTCCCCCCCAGTCGAGAGTCCGTAATGAATTGCCTTTGATTTTCTGAGTAAACAGTGCAAGTACCGCGGGAGCTCTCGATTCATTCACTGCCTACAGGGATCTCCCCTCTAGAGAGTAAGCTGTGATCATATCCACGCATCTCATAGCGGGGGTTAAGCTCCCGTCCCGGAGGGAGGGAGGGGAGGAAGTACAGTGATATCTCCTAAGGGCAACATTTCGGGGTCTCCCGCTTCCTTAGTGCATAAGGAGGGTGAATTTCCAGCGGGTTCACCACGGTTGAAAACAGTCTGTCTTATCTTAAAACAGGCGAAACTGCAGGTCGGAGGAAGCGAGCCGCTGTGCCTGATCCAACGCTTGTTGAAGCTGATGGCCTGGAGGCATCATATGCAAATAGTGACACACAGGCTTCTTCCAAGAAAGGCAGAAATGCCCTGAAAGGACTTGGGACTCTTTTGTCAGCTCTCCTTGAAATTTAAGCAGAGGACATCAAGGCTTTCCCATCAGGAGTGCAAGCACTTCTTGACCAGATCTCATGTGTTACATCCCTCTGCGCATCCAGCATTTTTTTTTTTTTTCTGGAACCGTCCAGGTTTTGCTCCGCTGCTAAGATCAGGATTCATCCCTACCCTCCATGTCTCTCTGATTTTTTGTTTCATATCTATGTATTTGAAGCTGGAAGGGAAATTAATCTAGTAAATAGCCTTTCCCTGCGAACTGTGTAGACAGTCGTGTTAGAGCAACCATGTCTATTACTTAGCACAATGCAGCTGAATGTTTTAAGAGATGAGACAGTGACAAAGATGTAAATCCTTTCCCTCTCCTCTGAATTACCACTTGTATCCCACAGTGTTATTATGAACCCCTACACTTGTCTAAAGCCTGGTATAATTATTTCTGATAGTTGTTTCCGTTAACAGCCCTGCTATAATTTTTCCATATATTAACTGTGCTAAATACAAATAAATTCACAAATAAATTACACCGCTTTGCCGATGATCCCTGCTTAACCTTCTGTTAATTTCCCTTTTGTTCTGGTATTTGTCACTAGATCGGCTCTCCTCACTATTCCCCCAGAGCTCTGCAAACCCCTGTAAAGTGGCTTTTTAATCTCCTGTTTTCCAAAGGCAGCAGCTACAACGTAGCTTTTCTAACCCTTTTCTGAATAATTAAGTTCTTGTATTTGGGCTCCGCTGCAACTTCCCTATTTGCATCAACACACTTTTATAATGAGGCGATTGGTGCTGGGAACTGTATTGCAAATGGAGGCTCACCAGCCACTTCTGCAAAGCCCGAGTAATTTTCTGTGTCGGGGTCTGTTATTCCCACGGATCAACAAGGACATACGAATAAGAAATCTATTCTAACTTTCAGCAGGGCGAAATTGACACAATTCTTATATAAGGACAGTTGAGCACTGTAGCGAGAATGCAGTCTGCAGAGATACCAGCAGTGAGGTTAGGTGTCAAATTCTAGCAGTTTTATTTGGGGATAATTGAATTATTCCTCCGTGATGCAGTGAGAAGGAGTGATCACCTAGTTAATCCCTACATCAGATTGCTTTAAGGCAAGCGCAGTGTGACTTCAGGGTACAACTCCAGTAGGATCTATGTTCCTGGAGTCCTGGAGTTGTGGGCTGATGCATCTTGTGCCACAAGCAGTCCCGCGATCAATGAGGCAGCTGGCACCAGTGAGTGTTAGAAACATGGCAAAAGGCTGGTACATGTTGCCACTGTGCTTTGGGATGCACCACAGCAGCACAAGGAGCAGGAAATTACCAAATCAGCTGAGCAGTGTCTGAAGTACTGCTTGCTCAGCAAGGAGGCACCTTTCTTCATTTGAGGTGACAAGTACCAGAACTCCTCTTAGAGTCAGGTGCTTCACATCTTTCAATGACCGAGTCAGGTGGTGCTCCACTGCGGGGTGCTGAAGGATGGCAAGACTCAAATGCTTCTGGGTGCACCCAGAGATAAAGGCATCCACAGATCACCCCTAGTGAAACACAAAGGGTGTCTGGACCTCAGTACTAGGTGATGGCTGAACAGGAGCTTTGGCGATTGCTGCTGTTGGCCAAAGAAACAGTTAAATATCTCAAAGCTTACATGGATACAGCTCAGAACTCTAGTTTCAGCTGTGGTGTAAGGACTCAAGGACCTGACCGTTGAGGGAAGTGTCAGGCACAATTCCCAAATCTAGACAGTGAAGAATCCACACAGCTCCACTGAAGTTTCAGGGGCAGATTAGTTACCTTTTCCTTAATTTCTGCTTCACAATCACCCAGCTCAGGTTGCTAGTAATACCTGAAAGATGTTTTTGGTCCATCAAATCCATCAGATCCATCTCTTGCAGTCATTTCCAGAGCATCTGAAAGATCAGGCCTCTCGCAACTACTGCATGTACTCACCAATGATGTCCACTGGTGGTGGACACCAACCTGAGATGTTTGAAACTTGTTCTACTCTTGCACCATTTACCAGACCTGGAGCAGGTTTTTGAAACTTATAATTCCAGTTTACCAGGAGAATAGTCCCTGCCTTCTGAGACCTGCAGGGCATTGTGAGCTGGATCTTCTTCCGCCTCTTCTCTAGAACTTATTTGGCTGTGAAAATAGTGAAGTATTCACAAGGACAGAGGAAGGAAAAATAACTCCTTGGGCTGTTTAGGGCATCCTTATGAGAAACAAAAGAAAAGTGGTGACTGAAGGAGCTCAGGGCTGAGCTTTCTATCCACACCTATCCTCAGGGCTGAGGCACCTTGCATAGCATGACCAAAATCTGTCTGTCCAGGAGGCAAACACAGAACAGTCCCCCAGGCTGCAGCTAGTCATCCCCGTTTCAGCAGGGTTGTCAGCAGAGTGACAAAAAGGAGCTCAATTTGCTGCTTAAGAAATCCCAACTTATGTTCCCTGGGAGGCTGCCACAATCTTCCCAGGAGCAAGCTACCCAGAAGAGATGGGAAGAGCAGAAAGGAGAGCAATGCATGCCCTTACATTGAATCTATGCCTCCTTGCTTAAAAAGAATTAAAGATTCATTGAGCTAGAAGGAGAGGAAGATCAAAGGTGAGTATAATTTTTAGTTTAGTAGTGAGAGCACTTACCTAATCTGGAGTTTCAGTCTTCCTCCAAGAGCTGTTTGTGAATTCCAACCAGGAAGGTGAAGTACAAATGTAGCGTGAAAGAGAATGGGTGACTCTGGCATGCACAATTCCCCTTCCTGAAGGACTGTCTCAGCTGCTAAGCTAAAGCCTCTTCTGCACTGTCCCAATTTCTTTTCTCTCAGAAGATCTGTTTTCCACTCCTTCTCAGCTACACATCTTCAGCACAGACTTAGCCTATTGACCTGACACATGGTTTTCTCCATAACCAGTGAGACCTTGATCATCACCTGACCAAATGCATAATCCTGGCAGAAACAAGACCCACCAAGGTGGTGAAGTTTCTGGGCACATACACAAGTTAACTGCTGTACATTTTAGGTTCTTGGAAATTAAGTGTCTTCTGAGTTAGGTGTGTCTAGGATTGGACAGGAGCCTTTTTATTTCAGCACTGGATTTACATACCTAAATTCTGCTTCACACTCTTCCTTCAGATGTGAGGGTCAAGTTAATGACCCTGAACTTGAAAATGTAAGAAGAGCTGTACCAACTCAGACCTCTTATTTAGCAAAAATGTCGAGGTCAAAGTAAGTCTATAGTGATACTTCCCCAGCATTTCTGTCATCTTGCAGCAATCCATGGCTTAAGGTCTTCCTGAAATGCTTTTAACAAGCTGAAATTAAGATTACTGTGAGTAAAGGCACAGACCTTGGCTCAGTACTCTCACTCATCCCAGTGAGTAACTTTGTTCTGCTATCTTTTGTCATGAGGGATGGAAGGAATTTACGGATAACATTGCTCTCTGATCCTCTGAAGTGCTTCATTCATTGCCTTTCTCACATCACACAACTCACAGATCTTTCTCATTGCCAGAATTAATTATCTGGAACTCCATGTGTTCAACAGCTAGTTAAACATGATGTGTATAGTCCTTACATGAAAATGTTCACATTTCCTACTGAAAGAAAAAAAATATGAATCTGTTATGTTCAGAAAGTGTACAATGTTATTTCCATTCACAAAAATACAAAAGAGAATGATACTGACTATTATTGCTTACTTGAGGGAAGAGTTTAGTAATGGTTAGGCTTAATACATTAACTGCCATCATCTCCCACACACACTGGACGCTTCTAAGTGAGGCTTTCCAACAGTACTTGTCTTAACAGCATGAGGCTGAATCTACTTCCACTTTGTGGAGCCAGTGGATACATGGGGTCCTGCACACTACTACCTCAGACAAGGATATGAGCTGGCTCTCACCTTACTGTCTGTAAGGCTGAATTGCAGTAGCCCATAGAAAGTTGTGCTGCTGTAGTAACATATAAAATTTGGCCAAAGCAGCCAGAATCAGGCCCCCTGCTCTGCTACAGTATCTATTACAGGTCCTGCACAGGGAGAAGTTTGTGTACAATCCAAACAGACATTGCAGTTGGATAGGCTTTGTGGTAGGTATTGATCAGTGCTGCTATTTGCACTTTACCATATCCACTTGCTGTGCAAAGAAGACAAATTCTGCTGGCTCTCTCTTTGCATGGGGGTGTTAGGGGCAAGTACATTGAGCTGTGACAAGACCGCAGTTCACAAACTCCATACCTGCTGGAGAAATATCAAAAGATGTAGAGAGAATCAGTGACTACCAGATCACAGAACTGTAGAATGCTTTCACATCCCTAAAACAGATGCTGTTTTCCAAACTCAGGAGAGCTCAACCTATATTTTCTGGAAAAGGTCAATATTGAGCAACTGGACCACGCTTTCTGCTTCTGATCCAGACGACCTTTCTCCCTTGCCTTCTCTTAGAAGCAGGGTCATACTCTGAAGTCAATCCATCAAAGCTTAGATAAATTCTGTGGGAACAGCAAAAGCTCAGACAATGACTGAAGTTGATGCTGAAGATGCCTGGTCCAAACCTAATGTGGCTGCTCATGTTGCCAGGAAACTGTTAGGAAATGTACAGGACCAGCAGCTGCTACCTGGCCCTGGTAGCCAGGGTGATGGAGGAAATGTTACAGGAGCTCTAGGCTGTTTGGGAACTCCCTGTTCCCAGAGCAGATCTTCAGCCAGAGGTGCAGTAGGTTTAAAGAGAAACAGAACTGTCATTAACAAAAAAGGCAGGATCTGAGCAACATCACTTACCAAAAACTACCAGGGTTGAATGACATCTTTCTTAAAAACAGCAAATGAAAACGAAGCAAGAGGCCAAACTTCCTTGCCCTTAACCATCTGAAGGCTGGGATTTGTGTCACAGTGAGAGCAAAATCGAGCTCCTTTCCCAATTCTGTGCTTCACAGTATGTGTTTACAAAGTGCTTGAGGAGAAACAGGTTGGCCCTAGATTTGTCTTGTTCAATTTGTCTCCTTAGATAACTAATGTTTCTCCAGCGTGACTGCTGGAATAACTCTGTGCTATCTCTACAACTAAGCATCTGCTTTTTTTAATTGAGCTAGGGCCTTTTGTGCAGAATACAGACAATAATATTGTAGTTAAGTATTTTTATGGCAAAAATTAGAGTAATCCAAGTTTGAAGGCCCAGTATAAGAAAGAGATCCTTCCCTTGCCTTCTGAATATAGCTGGTGCACTCGGCCAAGTGCTCAGCAATGTGTGTGTATAAAACCAAATCCCTGGCAAGGGTCAGCCAAACCCCTGACTCCAACTGGAAGTCACTCATCTCCCTTCTGAACCCTCTGAAATGCCCATCAGGACTCAACTCTCAAGCCTTCACGCCTTCAGAAGAGGAAGGGGGAGGTTGGAAGTTCAGAGGACTGAAATCAGTCCATTTACCCAGATCACTTATCTTAATTTAGCAACCTTTCTACACCCAGCTATGAGGCTGATCATTTCTATTCTGTGAGTAGAAAAAATGCTGCAGGGAACTGATGTGCATGGGCAGCTGGTTTCACCAGGATGAAAAACACACATTAAAAATGCTTTTGAAGTGCATTTGGGCTTCCCTTTGGGAGTTTACAAAACCTGCAGTCAGGTACCAGAGAGAATTTGTCCCTTGAAGGGAAAGACAAGAATAAAATTAGTAAGCAATAATAACCAAACCTATAGGTGTGACAGATGGCATTGAATGGGCACCTGCTAGAATAACATTCAGTTACCACATTTAACTTTTACCTCACGTCCCCCAGAATTAAATGTGTTCTCCTGTTAATCATGTAGATTGAAGAGGAAGGCATGAGAATTTGAGCCCCAAATCTAAGGATGTTAGGAGTTGTCTTTACACCTCCATTGAGTGTAGGAAACACATGATGAGCAGGATGTAAAGTCAGAGGAAGGCATATGGATGAGGTGGGGCAGATGGTCTGACTCCATGATGCTTTGCTCTGGTTTACTGGAGTCATTCTGCTGAGAAGAGCCAGCTGTAAAGCTTACACAGACACAAGTTGCTTTCTTGTGTTCAGACAAACAGCCCCAGATGAAGAGGTTTGACCGCTCTGCCAGCAGTAAGGGTAATTTGAGGTGTTGGTAGAGAGGAAACAGAACTGGAGATGAAGGTCAAGGAGAATCAGTCCTGGTGCAGTGGCATGGATCAGCTGGACAAGCTGCCGTACCTCTGGGATACTCAGGGATTTAATAACCAGACTAACTGTGACAATTGTTTTTGAAAAAGCCTGGTTAAGCTGACAGAAAGAGTAACCAGAAGAGAAAACCACAGATTTCAGTAAAAACAAAGCTTTGAATAAGCACCAAACCAGAGTAGATAAGATGACTTTGTGAGAGCAAAATAAAACGTTTGATTAAAACGTGGTGAAATTGTCCCCAAATACATATCCATCTATGATGACACTTCAGTATAAACCCAAATTAAAAGCATGACAATGGGCTTTATTTAGAAATATCCTGACCTTTCTCATATGACTCTTGTCCTGCCTTCTCGTTACTTGTCATTCTCAGTCACTGCATCTTGCTTAAATGAAAAGTGTAAGCTCTCCAGGGCATGGGACTGCATCTCTCTTTTTTTCTTTTTTTCCTTTTTCTTCTTGTTTTTGGTTTTGTTGTTTGGTTATTTTTTTTAATCTGTTCTGTATAACAATGCATGCAGCAGGGAGACTCTTTAAACTGTTAAATAAAACACAAACAAAACATTTTATCTCCAGCTTTGAAACTTCATCGAATTTCTTCGCAAGAATTAAAAGCAAATCGACTCTAGTGTGGGTATAGGTAAGAAGCTGTTTGCTCATGTAAGTAAAAGTTGGGCTAAATAACAGTCACAGAGAAGCAGTGTTTGTTAAATCACTGAACGGTTCCTGGGGATGGATGAGCAGTGGAAGCCCATTGCTTGGGATTTTGAGAGCGAGGTGGGACAAAAGCAGAGACTGCACTGCAGGGCTCGGTGCGGTGCCCCGCTGGCAGGAAGACGAATGAGAAGCCCTAACAGTCTTCTCTATTTTGTTCTTCTATGATCCTTATAAGAGAGATTGATGCTGACAGCATCCAGGTGGTGCGTCCGTGACTCAGCTGTCACGTCACTGCTTACGGCTTAAAGCCAGTGAGTCAAGGAATGAAAAACAGGTGGAAGGAGGAGGAGAGCCCTCCTGAAGTGCTCACCTCCAGCCATCTCTCGCTAAGCGAGCAGGGCCAATTGCAGACCACAGGGAGACAGGAGAGGAGAGGCAATGACAGAAGGAACGGCTGGTCACCTTCCTCCAAGGGCAGCAGGGTTGCAAGCCATTCTCCACGCCTTGCATGGCGTGGAAGAAAAGCCTGGTGTGAGTTAATGGACTTTTGTGAGCCAGAAGTGCCCACTCTATGTGGTAGGTCTGGGACCCGCTGACTCTCATAACTATGCTCCTTTGGCAAAGCTGAGGATGAAGTAAATACTGAATCCACTTAGTTTAGACAGAAAAGATAACATCACAGATGCCTGGCCACGTATTTTCATCAATACATAGTTCACTGCTATGGATGTGATTTCAAGTGACATTCTGAGAAGTGGTCTGCTATGTACTAATGGCTGTGGCACCAGACACTGTTTCTCTCAAAAGCCAGGAAGTCCTAGAAGACAGAAACAAGACTCACTGGAGGCAGACTTCTCATTCAAGTGGCTTCTGAGGCACTGCTCTCTGTCTGAGAAGGTCCACAAAATTAATCTGCCACACCCAAGATCTAAACTTGAATCTCTTGGTTTTTTTGCCACTACCTTGTAATTTCCAGTAGCAGAAGGTGAATGGCATGGTCTAGAAGGTGAGCACTCCACTGCTGTCTCCAACTTTGGGCATGACCAAATTCTAACACATGGAAATCTCTCCAGGGGTGGAAACTTCATAGCCTCCCCCAGAATCCTTCTGAAATGCATCATAGTCTCTACTATTCACAAAAACATTTACCAGCATTTGGTGTTCTTTATTGTTCTTTCTTTACACACACACCCGCCCCTGCATTTTAAGCCTGTAATTAATTGTCTTGTCCATCACAGATAGAGACAGCAGGTAGCTCCCTCTCTTTTGGTGGTAGCCTTTCACACATTTGACTACTGCTACATTGCTTCCTTCATCAGTCTGTCCTTCAGAAGCTCAGTCCACTACACCTTTCTTCATCACTGTTTTTTTCTAGAGCTCTGGCCATTCCCATTGCTCCCCCTGAACCTTCTCTCATGTTCTTGACTGGATAGGGCTGGGTGATAGGTTGGACTGGATGATCTTGGAGGTCTCTTCCAACCTGGTTGATTCTATGATTCTATGATTCTTTTGATATGCAGTGCTCAAGCCTGAGCACAGGACTCTCTAGTCAAACCTGTCTACTCATCTGTTTCATAACAGCACATCCCTGTTGACTTGTATCCAGCTCGTGATTCCAGTCACCCACAAATCCTTCTCAGAAGAGCAGCCAGCACTCTGTACATCCCTGAATGCATCACCTCCAAGCTGTCCCTGATGAATGACACCCTGATCTCCTTCTCATGTTATCTCTGATTTGCCACTATTATTTGGACTTCTCAGCTTCTCCTTCAGCCTGCCAGCTGTCATCCCCTGCTTATAAGTCTAATAAGTGTTCCCCATCCCTTTGCCACTGTCTTTACAACCAATCTAAATAGTACCAGATGCCTAGGGAGTCCCAACTTCCCTTTTGGCAAAGACCAGCTGATACCTCCTTCTCCATTCAGCTCAGTTTTGTAACCATCCTACAACCTTTTGGATGTTCCTGCAAAGTAAGGAACAATCTTCTCTAGTTCCCTTACTCGAATATAATGTCTAACAGTTCTTAAACCTTTTTTAAAGTCCAGATATATGACACCTGCTGCTTCACTACACACACACAAAAAGAAGATTACATTGGTGAAACACAACCAATTCTTGCTGTAAAGAAAAGTGTGCTGAGTGTCATGTACCCCTTTACTAGAAGAGTTTTGCATGGTTTAATAGCTGCCAGGGAGGTTGGCATGCATTGGCACCCTCTTGTGCAAAGTGCCAAGCAAATGCTGAACCAAAAGATGGATCCTGTACCAACAAATTGACATTCTAATTATTTCATTTTCTCTCCCCCCCAAAAAAAAGAGAAAATGCCAATGCTTTCCTTATCAGATTTCATATTGAAACACCTAGAAAAACAAGAGTATTCATTCTGCAAACCAATTTTATTACAACATGGCCATTTCTTACCAAGAGGTCCCAAACAGGTACTAGTTATTGACATCACCTAAGTCTTGGTTTTAACTGCATTAAGTCTTGCTTAAGACTAACATAGATCATCTGTCTGCAGTCCCCTCACTGTCTGCTCGCTCACTGTCTGCTCCACCTAGGATGCAAGTCAGGCAGTTCTTCAGTTTTCAAACCTGTCTGCTTCCAGTATGAGTGACACATCTTATGGTGACACAACTGCTGCAGGGTCTGCAGGAATTGTCTGAAAGCCAAGAGTTCTGTCCAAAGGAAGGGGAAAAATGGCAAGGATATAGTTATGTGAAATGAATGAGTAAAAGGCATCAACTCCAAGACTGCAAGGCACCACAAGTGAAAACGTGTCGTTTTGCACTGCCCCTGCTCTGCAAAGTAAACCAGGTTTTAAAAGTGCTAAATCATGGCACTGGTTGTGGCAAGCAATGAAACCTGATCTTATTTTATGGCATTTTGATCTTCACAGACATGAGGACGACCATGATCAAACTAGAATATTTCCAACCAGATAGAGCCTGTATGTTTGCAGAGCACCTGTAACAGCAAAACGTGGGCTCTGGTGTTGCTTCTGGAACCAGAGAGTTAGCAAAAACTAATGTTGTTTGTACGTGCAAAGCATTTGGAATTAATTAAGATGTTGTGCTCTATTTAAGTGTGCTTTTAATTACTTTTGATTAGGATAAAGAGGATCATTTTCTTTTACCAATTCTCAGGGTATTCAGAACATCTGGAAACCAAAGTAATTCTTTGCACACCAAGTCATTACTGCAAGCTTCAACTTTTCCACAGAAAATGCTCCATGAGTAAGGAATGGCAGAGGAGAGGAGAGGAGAGGAGAGGAGAGGAGAGGAGAGGAGAGGAGAGGAGAGGAGAGGAGAGGAGAGGAGAGGAGAGGAGAGGAGAGGAGAGGAGAGGAGAGGAGAGGAGAGGAGAGGAGAGGAGAGGAGAGGAGAGGAGAGGAGAGGAAGGATGAGGAAGAGGAGGAGAGGAGAGGAGAGGAGAGGAGAGGAGAGGAGAGGAGAGGAGAGGAGAGGAGAGGAGAGGAGAGGAGAGGAGAGGAGAGGAGAGGAGAGGAGAGGAGAGGAGAGGAGAGGAGAGGAGAGGAGAGGAGAGGAGAGGAGAGGAGAGGAGAGGAGAGAGGAGAGAGGAGAGAGGAGAGAGGAGAGAGGAGAGAGGAGAGAGGAGAGAGGAGAGAGGAGAGAGGAGAGAGGAGAGAGGAGAGAGGAGAGAGGAGAGGGGAGAGAGGGGAGAGGGGAGAGGGGGAGAGGGGGAGAGGGGGAGAGGGGGAGAGGGGGAGAGGGGGAGAGGGGGAGAGGGGAAGAGGAAGAGGAGAGGGGAGGAGAGAGGAGGGGAGGAGAGGCTAGAGGGAAAAGAATCAGCAAGTCCATCTTCATCCTAGGATCCCAGCAAGCATATGATCTTTTACCATGGAAGGACTGCATTACAGAGAGAGCCCAGCCAGGCAGGGTTCCACCTGGCACCTACCAGCACCACGCTGCCCCAGCAGATCCATGCTGATGGAATCGGGAGGCAGGCACAGATGCCAGTGATTTACTGGGCGTGCAGGAGGCTGCTCACTTTAATATATGGCACATATGGCATGAGAGTGTTAATGGAATTTATACTATAAAAAAATTACCTCCACACAAAGTATGGAATTACTTGGGAGGATTTATGCAAGAGACATAAAATCCAGTGGAAACAGTGTAACCTTTCTGAGGCTTATTAAGTTTTCTTTTTATTTAGGGAAGTGTCTTAATTTATGGGAGGTGAATGCTGGGGGGGGGGGGGATCCTATAGATTCAGTCAGAACCTAGCTCTTGCTGTTTATAGACTACCCCAGGTACATTCTGCTCTTGTTTACATCAGGAGTAAAAGTATTTGAAGTCACTAGGCCAAATCTAAAATCATCTGCATGGCACTGTTGAATGGATACCAGCACTATGGTACCAGTTGAACCCTAAATGATGCTGATAATGAGGAGGGGAAATGGAAGTTAAAAAGTGTCAGTAGAAAAAAAAAAACAGAGAGAGAGAACATTTAAAAAAGCTTACTTTGTATCCTGCTTACTGTTGTTGTATCTGTTACATTAAATATACATCAAAGTAACACTCTTCTATCCTTGTCTGTGCCAAAGCAGTAAGATGCACAGCTCCCCGAGGACAATGGGGTTTCCTTGGAGCCTGCAGGACAGGATGGTGCTGGCTCCTTGGTGCCAAGGACAATCTTCAGCCAGGTGACTAAAGAAAAGATGACACTGCAGTAACCATGCTGCCTCTCCATCAGTGCTGACTCCACACCCACACTTTCCACCAAACCATGACAGTGTCCCTCAAAAAGTTGTTCCTACAAGAAGGCTTAAATTGATGCTGTGGTGAGAGGATAGTGTGCCCAAGGGTTACACCATCTCTGGCAGGACTGACTAGCCAGCAAAGACAATTTCAGTCAGCCACTGGGTATATCACAGCATCTGTAGCACAGAGTGGGGAGGTGGATAGAGGGGGGAAGTGCACAAATCCTTTGGAAAACAGGTTTCTGTTCTTCATCAGTCAACACATCTTACTTGGTGCATCTAAATACTGCACAAATTTCATCCTGTACTTTTCCACAGCTGTATCACTACAGCATCTTAATTTCTTGCAGACATTAACAAATGCAACCTTAAAATACCCCTTTGAGGTCAGCTGGGGTTATTAACTGGAGGTAACAGTAAATGAGCTCAAATAAATTTTGCTCTGGTAGTTTTCAACATCACTACCCCACTCCTCTGCTTCAGCTTCTCCCTAAAATCACTGCCATGCAGCTTGCAAAAGGGAACCAGAGCTGGCTCCCCAGTGCCTCCAGTCCCAGAACCAGTCAAAACAGCACTGGCAGAGGCTGGCATCTTGCAAATGAAACTGGTACATCAGCATCCCTGAAGCCCAGCACTGTGATACTGTGATACTGTGATAATAGGAACACAGAGAAATATCAGATGGTGTTGGACAGAGAGGCTCTGTCCCAGTCTTTGGAGACCTTGCCCCTGGAAATGGGTTTGAAGTGAAACAGTGTGTCTTCTCCTCTCATTTGTATAAGCAGAGGACTTTTATAATTCCTGAATGAGGAACTGCCCTGACCCCACCCAGCAGGGGAGAGTCCCGGGTGGGGCAACCAGCAGCAGGGGGAATATGTGCCTCAGACTCCAAATTTTGCCACTCTGGTGATGATTAGAACATGGCACATCCTGCCAGTGACCCTCAAGGAAGGCACAGACACAGGTTTCCTCAGCTGATTTCCCTGCTTCCTCCAGCCAAGGCAAATTAGGGTCAGCTGCTGGATTTGTGGGAGCATTCTCTTCTAGCCTTTTGGACCATCTCCTTCACCCTCACCTGCACCACTTCTGCTTTTTTTGCTGTTACTGTCCATCTGGTGCCTTTTTCTCCACCTGCCTCCATCCTGTCCTCCCTTCTCCATCCTCTGCTCCACATCTGTCTTGCTTCTCTCATGCTCCTATTCCAGCTCTTCAGGATCCACACCTCTCCCCACTCTGTCCAAATCCACCGAGGACTGTCCTCTATGCCAAACCTAACCCACAAATATCGTTTGCCACTTCCTCCTGCTTCACACACCTTCCTACAGCTGCAGCTCGGCATGGTCCATCCCTCCTGCATCCACCCTGGGAGCACAGAGAATACTGAGAGGCAGTCCTCAGGCTGTACCCATCATCCCAGTGGGATGGGCAGGGATAAAGAAAGCTTTCCCAATGAAGGTCTTTCCCATCACCTTTCAGATCAGTGCACACAACGCACAGGGACTGTGCTGGGCACTGACAGAATCCCTCACGATGGGAGCTGTTGCCTCCTCTGTCTCTCTGCTGTGCACAGGTGAGAATGTGAGAATCATAGAATCACAGAATCAACCAGGTTGGAAGAGACCTCCAAGATCATCCAGTCCAACCTAGCACCCAGCCCTATCCAATCAACTAGACCATGGCACTAAGTGAACTGAGACCTCTCAGGCTTATCAATTTACCCAGCCTGGGGTTTTAGAAAGGGATGATGTAGCCTGGAGAGCACCTCTGCCATCAAACTTGGAGCTTCCATTCCAAAGCATAGAGTTTCTTCTAGGCAAAATATCTGTAGCATTTTTTTTTCCAGCTCATGGCTGGTACATACTGTGGTGGGTTAAGGAACATCCCCCCCCCACACCTCACACACTAGTGAAATTTACCAGACCAGCTCAGACAGCTTGGAAATAAGATAAAGCTATATTTACAGCAAAGCTAAATTTACAAGAATATATACACAACATATTTACAAGTATTTGCAATTATATACAAATTAGAAATAATACAGAAATTCAAATTCCCTCCTGGACAACCAAGAGAAGCCCAGAAGGGGCTCAAAGCTACCCCCTCTCTCCCAGACAGCAAAGCTTACTTGTTATCAGTTAACCAAGGTTAGTGGAAAGATTAGCGCAAAGGACAAGTGTATAGATTCCAATGCCTGGGAGCAAAGAAGTCAAAAGAGAGACAAATTGTTTACACTTTGGCTTTTTACCCCTTTTAGCAAACCAGTGAATGAGATGAACTCTATCATTATTTTCTTTTTGCAACCAATGATCTAATTTCTCTCATTTGAATATTCCAATTAGCCTCAAGCCAGCACACATACACATGTCCATATTGCATTGGCTCCTATGTAGAAGTGTAAATTTTCAGCTAACAGAATGCAGTTATTTTGGGGAATAATTTGTCCAGGATTCCCCAGAATAACTGCATTCTGTTAGCTGAAAATTTGCAATACTGTGTACGAGCAGCAGTGTGTACCAGCCACAAGCTGAGGGGAAAAAAAACCTGTGCAGAGTGCTAATCATAGAATCATAGAATCAACCAGGTTGGAAGAGACCTCCAAGATCATCCAGTCCAACCTAGCACCCAGCCCTATCCAATCACATTTGATAAAGTTCTATTTGAATTAAAACCACAATCTCACAATGGGAAATGTTTACAAAACTTAACCACAGACATCATAGTCTTTGTTAAGTACAACAGGATAAGCACTGATTTCGACATCATTCTGTATCACAGAGAAATCTGAAAGCAATATTCATATTTCATTTATTCTTCAGTCCACCAAAACTCCCTTTCAAATCAAATCACTGTTAGCTGAAAGCAATTTTTTGTTACACACACACACCCCCAAAGAAAAAGGATCCTCACATTTGTTTTGCTTCCATCATTTCAGTCATACTTTTCACAGTTATTTCGAATGATGCCCTGCAAATCTTTCCTTGTGCTACAAAAGCATTTCAGCATCTCTCTGAACTCGTCTTTTTTTTCTCAGTGCCATTATCTCCTCAAGCTGTGCAACACGGTCATCTCTGCCTCTGCTCTCATACACAGCCACCCAGAATAAACAGAGGGAAAATATCAGCAAATGTGAGTCTTTCAACAAGGATCTTACACGTGCTTTCCAAACAGTGTCTGATGTGGTGTGTGGGTAGATCTGCCTTTGAAAGTGTCACTAAGGGGAGATGCCTGGAGGATTTCCCATCCTCCTAGTTTGCCAACACTGCCAGCATTTCCCTACAAGCACATTAGACAGATGGGTGGGCAGAATGGCTTTTACAAACTCCCAGCCAGGACTTCTGCAAAAGCTGTGTTTGCCTGCTTAACAGTTCTATAAATGGAAAAGAAGAGGGTGGGAAATGTAAGAAGCTCTCGGTCCTCGTAAGTGAGCAGCTTTAATTGCTTGTGCACAGCAGCTGGCGTGGTGGCACAGCCCTGAGCGGGGATGGAGGGGGCTTGGTGATGCAGAAGCACGGCCGCTGAGCCTCACAGAGCTGCCACAAAATCCCACCTCAATTCCAGCCTCCATTAGAAGCAAAATATGCAGAAGAAAGGTGCTGAAAGGATATAGTGGGCTTTTCTCATAGACCTGTCAGAATGGTTGTGTACTACACCCTGCAGAAATGAAGCCCAGCTATTTCAGGGTTGTGGGATCAGGTCGTCAGGCCAAGTCCACCTTGTCCCACATGCTGTGGTCCAGGTTCATTTGATGCCTTGCTTATTTGCTGACAACCATGGAGACCTCTTGGCTCATTTCAGTACCATCCTTGTTATTCATAATGCACAGTTTTAGACTTAGGCAGTGTTGTACAGGACATGTAAGTGTTGTACAGGACATGTAAAGCCAAAGCAATGGCTCTGACCCAGTTACGGTGGGGGCTGGCAGCCTGCAAATACCAAATCTCATCACTCGGTGACTCCAGCAATGGGCCAGGCAGGTGGTACTTTGGATAAGAGCTCTGCAGCAGAAGTATCTGATTCATTAAACTCTCTTCACATTCCTATATGATATTCACATATATTGTATGAAAACATATATTGTATATTTGGATTGTCTTAGTCACCTGTGGATGCATTACCTAGCCCCGTTCAGACCTCACAGTAAGGCATGTGTGATGCCTCCACTTGCCAGGGCTCTTGATGCTGGTGCTGATGAAGCCATCTCCACAAATTAACAAGCCAAATCTTGCTCCTGACTCATTGTGGCATTTCCTGAGGAATTCAAGAGGAAAAAGCACCAATGCAAAACCTAAGCGTGGCAGCAGGGCTGACACCAGCAGCTGTAGCCACACCAGAGGGCACAACAGAGGAGCAATTCAGCACAGCCAGAAGGATAACAAAGCACAGGACAATACTGAGCTGCCAAAAGTAAGGGCGACTCACAGGGGAGTGTATCAGTGCCTTTGGCTCCTTCCAGCCTCCAGGCTCTGCCTTGTCCCCCACTGCCATTTGCTGCTGTTGGGTTATTCAGATCCCTTTCTGTGACCATCCTGGCTACCAGGCAATGTGGTGAACCTGCTACAGCTGTTTTCTCGTAGGTACTGCAACGTAAAGGGGTTACACCCACAGTGCTTACTTCTTCCACATATATTGCTTGCAGTTTGGGATGGTGAAGTTGTGATGGGTGGAACTGCCCTTGTCCTTGGGCAAAGAAAGACCCAAGTCCAGTTACAGTTCTCCAGGCAGAGTGATGTATGTGCTTGACAAATCTTGGTTTAGGTCCTTCAGCATCAGAGTGATGGGAAAGGAAAGGAAAGGAAAGGAAAGGAAAGGAAAGGAAAGGAAAGGAAAGGAAAGGGAAAGGAAAGGAAAGGAAAGGAAAGGAAAGGAAAGGAAAGGAAAGGAAAGGAAAGGAAAGGAAAGGAAAGGAAAGGAAAGGAAAGGAAAGGAAAGGAAAGGAAAGGAAAGGAAAGGAAAGGAAAGGAAAGGAAAGGAAAGGAAAGGAAAGGAAAGGAAAGGAAAGGAAAGGAAAGGAAAGGAAAGGAAAGGAAAGGAAAGGAAAGGAAAGGAAAGGAAAGGAAAGGAAAGGAAAGGAAAGGAAAGGAAAGGAAAGGAAAGGAAAGGAGAGCAAAAGGAAGGGAAGGGAAGGGAAGGGAAGGGAAGGGAAGGGAAGGGAAGGGAAGGGAAGGGAAGGGAAGGGAAGGGAAGGGAAGGGAAGGGAAGGGAAGGGAAGGGAAGGGAAGGGAAGGGAAGGGAAGGGAAGGGAAGGGAAGGGAAGGGAAGGGAAGGGAAGGGAAGGGAAGGGAAGGGAAGGGAAGGGAAGGGAAGGGAAGGGAAGGGAAGAAAAAGGAAGGGAAGAAAAAGGAAGGGAATGGAAGGGAAGGAACAGGGAGGGGATTTTATGGCCCAAGCCCCCCATATTTCAGCTTCCTGGCACACTGGTTGGTATCAAGTGTCTGAGATGCCCAGGGCACACAGAAGGCTGCTCCAGACAAGAGGGAGCTGAGCACGAGTAAGCACAAATCACCTATGATTGCAAGGTGATCTTCTCTGGTTGCAAGAAGCCAGAGAAGAACAAAATCCTGCTGTCAAGCCAGCACTGGAGGACTTCTCTTGGACTTGAATACTGTTTTAAGAGAGCAAACCCCCTGTATCACTGCTCAGGAGACCATGACGTGTCCAGAGGCTGGCAGCAGCACCGGTCGCATGTCACTCAGCCCAGACGCAGAGCCGTGTGAGGCTCCCTTTGAGCGACAGCTCTGCAGTGGGAGCTGAGCTGCACAACCCTTCCTCCACAAAGACTGGGGGGGGGGGGGAAGAGACAGAGAGAGAAACAAAGCACTTCAAATTTGCCATTGCCTGTTTTTCATCTGTGCAATTCAGTTCATGCTTTTCTTGAGAACAGCAACATCCTCCAGAGTCTCCTTATAACCCTCCCTGGGAAGCCATGCCTCCTGCACCACGGCTGTTCCCACCCCACATCTCCAGCACACACAGCAGGGCTACTGCAAGGACTCTGGCTCCAAATCCTCCTCTCCTTCTCCCCATCACCCAGAAGAGATGTTGGCCTTAAATCAGTGCTGACTTTAACATTTTAATTACCTATATGGAGTTGTCCCCTCCTGGTTTTATTAAGTCAGTGACTATTTGGGATGTTTTGCATATTAGCATCAACACTACCTTGTATATTAGCATCAACACAACCTCTGATGCAGCAGCCATCAGAGGTTGAACCTGTCACAACTATATTCCAGTGTCACACCAGTAATCCTTTTCCCAGTTAATTGGCCCAGACATGCTGCACATACCATTGTATAAAGCTCTGGGTTTAGCTCTCTGGCAGTATGAACTAGAAACTGGCTTTGCTCCTGGGCTGCTGTCCTTATGCTAGCAGCATGGAGATTCCCAGGCTCATGTCAGACATGCTGGCATGCTCATACCAACCGAGCCCAGCACAGTGTGGGGAGCCTGGAGGGATGGGTACCAGGGTAAGGACACATGGAAAAAAAAAAAGATCAGAAACTGTGAAACCAGGGCAGCCAGGACACTAAGGAAGCAAGCTTCCTTCCACAGATCATATGCAAACAGTGTTGTTGCAAGGTCAGAGGGAGGAGGATAATTTGAAGCACCCACCCACATCACTGTTGTCCTCTGGGGAAACATTCCATCACCTATGGAGAGACTCCTAAACCAAGCCTTTAAATCAGGCACTTGAAAGCTAATTTAAGCTTTTAAGTGTGTGACAGAAATGGTTTCTTTTTCCCTGCCCTCAGGTTTGTTCACCTTATAAAGGCACAAAATAGTATGTTTTGAACACACTCTTACACATCTGTAGGTGAACTGTATATTGCACTGTTAATTGGGAATTAAAGATCTCTAACCCAGTAGCACCAAGATAGCAAATTCATGAAGCAATACAGCCTCTTTTCTGTTTCTCAGTATGTTATGCTCACTTAAATCCCCCAAAATGCCTGATAATTATCTCAGCCAGGTTTCCAGTGGAGTAGTACCAGCATCTACAACACATCTACATCTACATCCCCACAGAAGTGGGCTCCCCAAAAGTCTGCAGAGGAACTACTGACTCCCCTGTCAAGCACTCAGTGACCCAGTAACTCCACCAGGGCCATGGTGGAAAGGAAGGAGCTGCACTACAGGGCTGGAAAGGGCTGGGTCTCATCCCATCCCTTCCAAACCTATCAGGACCTCAAGTGAACCCCCTGATCCACATCAGTGCTATCAGAGGCAGCACAGGAAGCTGCGAGCTCTAAGGTTTGTTTCAGCTACTCCTGGCTCATGATGCTCGGCCATGAAGATCCAGCACAGGTTAATGGGCTGCAAACCGCCAGGAAGGGTTATTAGCTCCAGTAAAGATTGTGCACTATCAGTGCTTCTTGCCCTGGGATTTCTGACCTGCTACTAAGCTCACCTGTTCTGCAATTATTTTTTCCAGGAATCTCTATTTCCTTCCCTATCAACTTTCATCCAAGTCATTTGTTTGTCTTTTGATTCTCTCATTCCCTCTCCCAGCTGCAGGTTGTGATGCCTACCCTCTTCACTGGCACAGAGGCCCCATTCTCTTGCAGCAGCAAAGCAGCTTGTGTGGAGTGCTGGTGACATATTGTGGCTGGGCTGGTTAATCACACGTATTCCCAAGAGCTACCAAAGCTGTTTGGATCCGAAATCTGATCTAACAGAAAACACTCCTCCTGCTCCCTAAACCCCACACAAGCCAATGAGGGCTGGGGCTATCCCCCTGCTATAGGCTTAGCTCTTCTGGTATGGTAAAACATTGATGTCTGACAGGTTCTATAGTACTAATGTATAATTCTATACATGCATGGAGTGGTATTTAATACAAGGTCTCCACTTTAAAAAATATTCTGATTTAAGCTTGAATTTGTTGATATTTACATATAAAATTCTCAGCTTAAATTCTCAGGCCTGGCAGGCCCCACAGTCCACACTCTTAATTACGGCTCTGATGGGGCTCAGTGTATCACAGTATCACACAGTATCATCAGGGTTGGAAGAGACCTCACAGATCATCAAGTCCAACCCTTTACCACAGAGCTCAAGGCTATTGCTTAAATCTATTGACTTGATAACATTAAATATGCCTAATTACTTGCTCCTGACTAGTGTGGACATGTTGTGTGTAATTTACTCCATTCATAGAATCATAGAATGGTCTAAGTTGGAAGGGACCTCAAGGATCATCCAGTTCCAACCCCCTCCCGTAGGCAGGGACACTGCAGCAGTTGCTCCAGGGGGGAAGCATCCACAACCTCTGTGGGCAACCTGTTCCAGTGTCTCACCAGCATCACTGGAAAGAACTTCCTCCTAACATCTAGTCTAAACCTCCCTTCTTCCAGCTTACACTCACCCTATGCACTTCTGGGGCAGATCCTGGCTCTGTGTCTAATTTGTGTGTCATCAAACAAAATCTTAGGCACTATATGTAAGAGAATCATTTAAATTGGCATCACTGTACTGACTTGAGAAGAAAGGGCATGCTAAAGCCCGTGCATAAATTGGTATCAGTTTATGTATTAATTGTCATACGTTGATCAAGCCTGTATTTATGAACTTCACCGACCTGATCAAGCCTGTATTTATGAACTTCACCAACCTAGAGTCTAAAGAGACCTCCCCATATCAGCAACTCAAGAGCAGTTGCAGCATCTGTGAGTGCTCCCAGCAGAAAATGTTTCACCTACAGCATAGCTGCACAGAAGCACCCAGAAAATATTCCAGTCCTTCCTTGTGCCCTCGTGCCAAAGTGACATTTCAGAACTCCAATATCAAGTCATTTAAATACTGCCAGTTCATGCAGCATCTCAGTCTAACAGTAGGCTTACTTTTTCCTCAGAAGAGAGTAGTGTCTAATCATGTCAGGATTTTCTTAAGTAATTCTGCCTCAGGGTAAAGAGTAGTTTTTTACACAACAGCAATGGATCTATATGGCTTTAAGAGGCAGATTCTCCTAACGCTCAGGGCCTGGCTTAGAGGAGGCTCCTGAACTGATTCTGTCAAAAAGTGTTTGCATTTTCTTCAGGGCGAGTTAGAGAAGGGGAAAAAACCTAAATGCATTTTGACATTTGTATTTCGAGTGTTATCTGTCAAATATGCCGGGACCAGGTCACAAATTTCCCAGAGATTGCCCTGGCTATCCAGCCTATCAATAGCAATCTGGAGCTCATATGTGATCTGGGCACACTGATGGGGTGCAATGACAGGTTTTGCATTAGGATGGAGGAGAAGCAGGGGGCAGCTAACGGCATCTTTAAAATCGTATAAGAGCCTGCTCAGGCAGTGAGGTCTGACAGGCAGGTCGCAAAAAAACAGAGAGGAAACAGAAACCAGAAGGCAGCCCAAGGCCATGGCCATGCTACCTGGATCTGATCAGTGGCTTCATCACACGAGTCTTTCATCCTTTAAGATTTGTGCTGCTGTGGGCAAAATTACTCCGTAGGCAGTCCTGACCTTTCGCTTCCTATTTATACCTTAATTCGGAGCAAGGAACCTTTCCCAGTATCCATTTCTCTGAAACCAACCAGGACCAGAGGGACCACGCAGGGAAAGGCAAGCAATGTCACAGGGAGCTGAGGGATGCTGAGGACCAGAGCTGTCCCAGGTCAGGCATCTCCTGCAAAGCCCTGGTCTGACACCAGGACTGCTCTGGCAGGACAGACATCAGGACTTGCGGGTGCTGGTGGACGAGAAGCTCAACATGAGCCAGCAGTGTACACTTGCAGCCTGAAGGGCCAACCATATCCTGGGCTGCAGCAGGAGAAGTGTGGCCAGCAGGTCGAGGGAGGTGATTCTTCCCCTCTGCTCCACTCTGGTGATATCCCACCTGGAGAACTGTATCCAGTTCTGGAGCTCTCATTACAAGAAGGATGTGGAGATGCTGGAGCATGTCCAGAGAAGGGCCACTGGGATGATCAGAAGGCTGCAACACCTCTGCTGTGAGGACAGACTGAAAGAGTTGGGGCTGTTCAGTCTGGAGAAGAGGAGGCTCCGAGGTGACCTTCTTGTGGCCTTCCAGTATCTGAAGGGGTCTTACAAAAAAGCTGAGGAAGGACTTTTCAGGATATCAGGGAGTGACAGGACTAGGGGGAATGGGGAGAAGCTGGAGATGGGTAGGTTCAGACTGGACGTGAGGAGGAAGTTCTTCACCATGAGAGTGGTGAGACCCTGAAATGGGTTGCCCAGGGACGTGGTTGACACCCTGTTCCTGGAGGTGTTTAAGGCCAGGCTGGATGAGGCTCTGGCCAGCCTGATCTAGGGTAGGGTGTCCTTGCCCATGGCAGGGGGGATTGTTACTAGATGATCTTTGTGGTCCTTTCCAACCCTGACTGGTTCTAGAATTCTATGACTGCCCTGGCAGGACAAATAGCTCTTACTGAAGACATCCAAGAGCAGCCTTGCATATGCCTGTTCATAATCAGTAGCAGCAGAGGACAGAGGGTGTTTAGATTCTACCTTGCTTCATCTATTTAGTCCCCAGGTTCACTATTGATTCCACTTGTGACATTAGGCAAAAGCCCCCATCGACTACTGAACCATTTAGGATGATTTCTGATACTCCAGCAGCATCAAATTATATCTGCTTCAAGGTGATCTGCCAGCTCTGCCTCTCCATCACGCAGCACATGGCTGTTTCCAAAGCACCCAATTTCAACACTGTGTGCAGAGGAGATCTGCAGCTCCCATTATTACACAAAATTCAAATTCCATGTGCTGATTACATCCCTAGGTAGAACACATTGGCATCTCTAGCAAGCCAGCAAGAGCCCACCAAATCTTAGATGCTGCAGGTTGCATTAGCTGCATTGATTTGTAGACCAGGGATGCACAAACGGATGGCACACTGTACACTAACACTATAACAAAAATGCCAGCTAAATGGAATGCTGTGTAGAGAGATGTGAGTTGCTTCCAGGTGTAGTAATAGTCAGGCTGAACCGAGGGGAAAAGATGTTGGTGTGTTTGTCACTGAGTGTTCTTGAGATCCTGTGTGGTAAAGTGATGCTGATCTGTTTGACCACAGATGACATTATGCTTAATGAAAGCGTGCTTGCCCCAAGGTATTCCAGGGATCATCAATACCATGATTCCTGCTGCAGATGCTGACAACCATTTAATTATGGATGCTTAATCACTGGTGGTGGATTAGCCCCTGGTCTCCTCCAAACAGAGGCATGTACGTGCAGCAAAAGCTGAGTTTCAGAGCCCAGGCAGCTTTGATTTCCCATAAGGTTGTCCCTGCACAATGAATACCTTTCAATCACATCCAGGTGGATGGGCACAGACTTCAGTAGGTGTTTGCTTCTCACATAGTGAATCTTTCTTCAGAGCAAGGGCAGAGTCCACAAGAAATACTCAGCAATGGACTGCATTTTTGGAGGGTTTGAGAGATCAGTTTTGTGTACAACGAGCCAAGGTACCAGTTCAACATGTACTATTGCAGGGGGCACCACAATTCCCCCTGTGCCATATGACAAGGAGCATACGTGCCATATTCATCTCATCTGCCCCAAGGTTTCTGGGAAGGATGTTCTGTAAAGCTCCAAATCTTAAAAGCAGTTGACACTGTGTACCTCTTTTCCCTCTCAATTTAATTCCAGTCTGGCCCTGGTAGCTTCTACCCCCACAACCTCTAACTTACACTGCACACAACCAGTGCTAAGCTTTTGTAATCCTTCCTCCCCAGTGGGTTAAGATATTAATCACTGACACCATGAACAGGAATCATTGGCCACCACAAGATGGATGGAGTCCCTGGAGGGCAGGTGGGATGGTGAGGTGGCACACAGAATGACTCTCAAAATATAGCTACCATCTATTTCACAGTATTGATAGATCTGAATATCACCTCCGTACCTGTTAAGAATAGTTTACAACATTTAAGGGACTTTTAATACCCATGTTTTAGCTGTAATTCCACTTTCCCACCAAAATGTAATGTCTTCTGAATTCTTCATCAGTGCTGACAAAACCAGCTCCTGTTTCTCCATTCCAAAGAGGCAGAAATAACCTATTAATAAGAAGGAATATAAAGGGTAGATTCATTTTTTAGCAGCATCAAGATGGCAGAACCAGGATACAGAAAGAGATGTGAGTGCTATGGCATGGGCCCATCACAGGAGGTGTCACTGCCACTGCAGAGCAGAGCAGAAACAGTTCTTTTTTTATTGATTTTGTAATCAGATTGGTTCCCTGGCATCAGAACCACTGGGAATAAACCATAAGGGACAGTTTGGTGATGCAGCAGCAGCTTGGAAGAGCAGCAGGGACACTCACTGAAATAGCCAGACCATGCCAGGCAGGAGCAGCCCAAGTATTTAGTCCTGGAACAAAACTCAGTGCTTCTGTTCTGAAAAGCCTCCCAGCTCATCCCAGCACAGCCAGAAACCTCCAGCCAGGCCTGCACCTCCTAAAGCTGCAAAGTCATCAGCCTAGAACTGGCCTCCAGGCTCACCCAAACAGAAGATGTGTTCTGTTCTCCAGAGAGATGTATCAGTGCCGGGGAGTGCACTGACAGCCTAACAGAAAAAAACGGGGCTAGAGCTGAACATTTTGGAACATCTCGCTGTCACCTGGCCCAAATACAATCTTCTCCCAGCTGCAGAAATGGTTCCCTTGTCTGAGATCCCAGGGTGCAAACTCTGAGGAGCAGGACTGATACCATAACTTCAGCAACTCCCTTCTGTCACAGCATCAACCAGACCAAAAATGATGCTGACCACCATAAATGCTCTCAGCATCCTTCTGTCCAGGTGCAACTACATACAATGCAGTTTCCCTTTAGGGATGAGATCATGCCAATAGGACAACTCCAGAAATTCTTAGCAAGGTCATCCTAGGACAATCCACAGCCACTTGTACCTTGCTAACAGATCAGATAAATATTTAAATCACATGTTAACTTTCTCACCACCTACTTGTAAAGCATCCAGATCATCAGGAAATGCCTTCTGTAGCCCATCAGGGAGGTATCAGCCTGCCTGTTGGTCAGCATGGAGCTCCTTCCTGATGGTGAAGAGGAGTAATAGGCACCATAGGGGATGAAGGTATGTCCAGCAGAGTGCCAAGAGATGTATCCTCAGCGCCTTGTGCCAGTGCAGGGCTGACCACATGGGCTGGGACATGACTCCATCCTGCTCTGCCACTGCTGAGCTGAGCTGGGCAGTTGCAGAGATAGTTTGGTATCCGCTTAAAAATGCAATAAAACCCCTTCCTCTTGATGGACACATTTGCAGCATAAATAGTTATGTCCTCTTTATTTCACTCTGAGGTTTAATTAATATATAAATCAAACGCTTATAAAGCTCACAAATGCTTGGGAAGATGTAAAATTTAATTAGTTTCCCCACACAACTCCATATGTCAACTGTTAGCTCAATTACTCTTTGCCATGAAATACTGACTGCACTTTCCCATATTAGTAATTTTCCTCTATCTCAGAGTCATGGTTAATCAACACCCTGAACTCAACACACACACTCCTGTTAAATTAAATATTGAGCACAAGGAGCAAGAGCCTCTTTAATGAAATCACAGCTGGATTTTGTTCAGAAATGAGATTCTCATGCAATATTGGGGAAAATTACACGCTCAAAGGTGCAGGGCAGGTTATCGCCCCATGCTAGCATGTGCTACTGGACCAGCTCACAGGAGCTGCACCCCCGTGCTCAGGATCTCACATGGAGCACTGGAGGAAGAACATCCCTGTCTGAGTTTTCTTGGAGCGAGAGAGGGACAGAGCAGTTGCTGGTCAGGCAGGTGCTGGAGGAGATGAGTGGAATCTGAGAATGAATCATAGAATCACAGAATCAACCAGGTTGGAAGAGACCTCCGATCTCATCCAGTCCAACCTAGCACCCAGCCCTAGCCAGTCAACTAGACCATGGCACTAAGTGCTTCATCTAATCTTGTCTTGAACACCTCCAGGGACGGTGCCTCCACCACCTCCCTGGGCAGCCCATCCCAATGGCAAATCAATCTCTTTGGGAAGAACTTCCTCCTAACATCCAGCCTATACCTACCCTGGCACAACTTGAGACTGTGTCCCCTTGTTCTGTTGCTGGTTACCTGGGAGAAGAGACCAACCCCCACCTGGCTACAATGTCCCTTCAGGTAGTTGTAGACAGCAATGAGGTCCCCCCTGAGCCTCCTCTTCTCCAGGCTAAACAACCCCAGCTCCCTCAGCCTCTCCTCATAGGGTTTGTGTTCCAGGCTCTTCACCAGCCTTGTTGCCCTTCTCTGGACATGTTCCAGCGCCTCAACATCTCTCTTGAATTGAGGGGCCCAGAACTGGACACAGTACTCAAGGTGTGAACTGACCTGTGCTGAGTACAGGGGGAGAATAACCTCCCTTGTCCTACTGGCCACACTGTTCCTGATGCAGGCCAGGATGCCACTGGCTGAGTGAGAAGGCACAGGCACTAGATACGCTGTGATCAGCCCATGCACATGTGAAGTGCAGATTTGCAGCAGCTAAAAGACCACGGCAGACAAAAGTGTGTATGTTGAACACACATTAAAGCATGTTTATGTCAGCCCCCAGTCTGGCAGTGAGCCTCCGTACAAAGCAGCACCTCCACTGCATTTATTCCTATTTCAGTTTTTTCAAGTGACAACGAAATGTCAAGACCCTCATCTGGAAAAGGGTGAGTAAGCTCACCACCCTCCCGGGGCCCTGCTCCTCCCCATTGCCAGCCCCAGCAGAAGGGCTCACACCCAGGCTTTCTCCCCAGCCAGGCACGCCATGGGGTGACTTGGACGTGACCTTTGCTGGCTTGACCGCAGTGCCCAGCATGCTTGGTTGCTCCTGGCACAACAGCAGACCGGCAGCACCCCGGGGGCTCCCAGCCGAATCCATCCCACCCAGGTCAGATCCTGCCTGCCTGTGGGAAGCAGGGGGATATGGTCATGACTGTGACACTGTGGCCGATTGTTTGGCAGCAACGATGCCAGGGGCTGGATATGCTGTAGCAGAGAGTGTCACAGCCAAGGGGAAATTAAGAAAGCTGGGGGGATGCACTAAGCCCTTTTTCTGCCTTCAGGAAGACTCCCTTGGAATAAAGATGCCTTTAACACTAGAAAATACTTTATGCTCTTCTTTTTCTCGCTTCTACTGCATGCCTATATATAATGTTCCTGTCTGTGCTGAGAATACAAACTATTCATTTCCCCTAAAGCCATTTGCTTACCCATTTTGCTTTCCAAAGCTGGTGCAGGTGCAGATCCTGTCCACGACCATCGTGCCTGAGCCACCAGTGCTACCTGCCTTTGTGACTTCTGCTCAGAGTTATTTACATCAGGCTTTTACAGCCCAGGGAACATTTCCCCTTACTTTTGTTCTCAAGGAAAAGGCCTGCTTGTCACTGACCTCCTGGCTTGCCCCGGGAATTTGGGTGTTGCTCCCTTCCCTGTAATGAGGGAGATGCAGACCCTGCTACCAAACCTGAGATGCTGCTGGAAAGCTGTAATCCTTGAATGAAGCTCTCCTATTTTACTGTACACAGTACAAATCTCCCTTAAGCCCATGAGATCAAGTGAGAGTCCCATTTCCCTGTTCACTGTGACCACCACCAAAAAAAAATTACAATTTCAAGCATAAAACCACTCTGGAGTGTGGTTGTTGAGTTGGGTTTTTTAAGCCATACTGATAAAAAAAGAGCTGGAGCTCAGATGCAAAATAAAGCAATTTTCATCCTCTAACTTCTTTTTTTCAGACAACCAGCTTGTTTCCTTAATTCAAATTAGCTCTTCATATTCCAGTCCCATTTTATTTAATCATATTTTTTCAATTAAATTCAATTGTCTGTGATCTTCTTAACTTTCTGTGCTTCCCTGCATGTCTAATACTGACAAACTCTGCATTTTTTCCTTTCATTTCCCCTTTGTTTTTCAAGCTTGCAACATTTTGCTTAACCAAACCATCTTCTGGCAGAGCCATGGCTTGCTCTGATGCTGAGGCACATCTGTGTTGCCCAAATACAAGCAGTGGGTACTAAACCCACACTGCTGGGAGAAGGATATGTGTCCCACCAGCCATCTGTCTGTGCTTGATGTTGGGGCATTTGTGCTCCCCACGGACAGGGAGAACACCCAGAGCCATGGGACACAAGGCTGGGGCAGGCTTCCCATCTTCATTGTCCAAGCACTGGGTCAAAGCAAAAGGATTGCTCTTTTGCTCAAGTGTTTCTTCAAAACACAGCCTTTATTTCTTTAGACTTTCTGAAGGGATAGAAGGAAGTGTTTCAGGAAAAGCATGGTGTTAAATAGGGTTACAAGTGCCTGGGGGAGTTCAGACCAAGTCAGACTCTTAATATCAAGTGTCCAATATTCAATGCCTGCACTGCATCCATAGCATATATCCAAGCTATATACAAGATTTTTTATTCCTTAAGAAACTCTTTCACAGAGCTTTCTCCAGTACTCCCAGCACTCCAGACACAAAAGCACAGCTCACTGTCCCATACTAGGTTCAAACTCACCCCTCTTGCAAGCTATGCATCAACTCTGAAGGCCCACACATGTCTCCACAGCCAGCCCCTACCTTTGGTCAGAATGAAAGGAACCTGGACCACTCAACAGAGCGGAAAAGCAGCTGTCAGCAGTAGGGAGGATTTGGGGACAGGTTTTTCCACAGCTGTGAAGCACCCAGAGAGCAAAAGAACCTCATTGGAGGTGATAAAGCTGCCCCCTACTAAGAAAGCTGTTGGCAGTGGGCAGACTTGAGTACTGTGTTCAGTTCTGGGCCCCCCAGTTTAGGAGGGACATTGAGATGCTTGAGCATGTCCAGAGAAGGGCGACGAGGCTGGTGAGAGGCCTTGAGCACAGCCCTACGAGGAGAGGCTGAGGGAGCTGGGATTGTTTAGCCTGGAGAAGAGGAGGCTCAGGGGTGACCTCATTGCTGTCTACAACTACCTGAAGGGTGGCTGTGGCCAGGAGGAGGTTGCTCTCTTCTCTCAGGTGGCCAGCACCAGAACGAGAGGACACAGCCTCAGGCTGCGCCAGGGGAAATTTAGGCTGGAGGTGAGGAGAAAGTTCTTCACTGAGAGAGTCATTGGGCACTGGAATGGGCTGCCCGGGGAGGTGGTGGAGTCGCCATCCCTGGAGCTGTTCAAGGCAGGATTGGACGTGGCACTTGGTGCCATGGTCTAGCCTTGAGCTCTGTGGTAAAGGGTTGGACTTGATGATCTGTGAGGTCTCTTCCAACCCTGATGATACTGTGATACTGTGATACTTGAGACAACACTCTAGAAAAGGAATAAAGTCAGGAAAGGTGCAGCAGCCACAGAATAAACTTCTACTTATACAGAAACAATGTAGATTGTCAGCTACATCTTTATCTGGCCAATTCTCCCATGCAAGAGTGTAAAAAGCAGTTAGCATCTTGCCCTGCTCAGTGGCCACCAGACCTGGCATTTGCAGGGGAGATGCTCCTGCAGGGCTTGTTTGGTTACTGAATTGGGGGTGTTTTGCTGCTTTTAGGCTGTAGCAAAGTCTGGATGTTTCACTGGCAGTGTCACCACGATGCTTTCAGGCCTCCTGGAAAGGTTACAGGAACCAGAGGACCAGAGACCAGGTGAGGAAATTCTATTCCCACCACCTTTTTTAAATACTAATAAATGCTTAGTCTCTCTGGTTATGATAAAAAGCTGGAAACAGCCCCCAAGTGTATTTCAAAGCTGGAAGGACCAGGAGGCAAAGAAAAAAAGGCCCCCAGATTTATTATTTTATATAATCAGAGAATAATTGGCAAGCAGACGCTGTCTGCAGCGCACTGCCTTTGGGGACTCGGGATTTCTAATAAGAAATCCATGGGGGAATTAGACGTTGTTTCAGTGGTGTCATGGCTGACTTACAGGGATGCACCTGGAGCCAGAAACCACACTCCAAGTCATTGTACTTCACTAAAAGCAAAAAGAATGTAGGTGCCACTTGTAAATCCTTGCAAAAAGTGGGTCTGCTGTGGAAACAGCGATAGCCCCTTAATTATAGCAGCGCTTGTGGGAGCTGTGATAATTAGGATATTCTGGTGTTCTGGAAATCAAAGTGGTTTCTATTCTCTTCTTTAATTAATTCAGGCTTTTATCTGTGAAAGTGGAGATGAATTAAGGTCCTGCTCTGGGCAAAGCGCAATGATGCAGTCCCTGGCAGGATGAAGGCGCTGGACCCCAGGACTTGGGCAAAGTCTCTCGCACTGCAGCATCCCTGGCCTCCAGTTCTGAATACTTTGGGAAAACGAAGGGGAAAGGTTAGAGGGAGACATGCCCCAGGCAGGACTTGCCATGCTGCACACGTATCACAGGGACCTGCTGCATGAGGCCGTGTATCCCTGTATCCAAAGCAGAGGGCAGACGCCTGCCAGTGGGAATTCAAGGGTGGCAGCTTACAGACACTCAGCATTGTCACCTCCCCATGCTGGAAAAAGTGAGTCTACCTCTATAAAAATCATAGAAGAGGTATAAAAATACGATGTTTGTTTTTGCTTGCTCACTCAAAGTGAACTAATATTATATGTCCCTTTTATTTCCCCCTGGGAGGAGTTGATTTTAGGAGGTTTTCTCTGGCAAACCCCTAGGCCTGTGAAATCAATTTGAAAATCCATGCAACCGTTAGAAGATGACAACAGCAGCACTGGCCTTGTGGTAAGATCGTGCAATAGGACTAGACACCTTCATGATGTGAAATTGTGAGTGTGTGGATGGTAGGGGGAAGGTCTTAGCAGTAAGTGAAACCTCCAGGTGATTGGACAACCACAGTGCTGGAAAGAGGAGCATCTGCCACTCACCAGAGCTGAAGGCAGCAACCCAAGCCAATATATTGCAGTTAACCCCCACAGCTAATTAATCAAATTCAGCCCTGTCAATGTTATCAGGGAGCTGACTGGAAATGATTCTTCATGTCAAAGTTTATTTTTAGGTCCAATAAATGAGGACCCATCCTGGCCAAGCCATGCTCCAATATGGGGCATCTCCATCCCCTTGTCATTTCCCATGCAGTGAATTCTGCTGCAGGCTTCCAAACCACAGGCTCACCACTAGAGCTGTGCCCCAGAACAGCTTAGTGCTGAGTTAAAACTGTTCCACCCAGGAAGAAACTTCATTTCAACATCCACCTCGTTTCATTTCGGGTCTTTTCCTGGTTTATCCTACTAGATGGCGCCTGCACGACAGGCGGAGATGAGCCCGGCAGCGCCGAGCATCTCTTCCAGGTCTCCTCCGTGAAGGGCTGGCTGATAAATTAATTCTTTTCTCTGAAAACCAGGAGTTGTGAAAGCGATAACCTGCCAGGAGCAGATTAGCAGCAGCAGACCGTTTTCTGGTAGCGCTGTGTTAACCGTACTTTCCCACAGGCTCCCCCGGGGACACTTCTAGACCTCGGAGTGGGCATGAGGCTCAGCCAGAAGCTGAATCCGCAGGTACCCTCTGTGTGTGTGAGCCCTGTACAGACACTTCCAGACAGAGCATCCTCCTGAGAACCCTGGATGCATGGCTGTGATGCCAGAGCACTCAGGAGGCTGCTCAAGCTGGAAGTGTCTGGTACAGCCCATATGCCATCACCCAGGCTATTTAGGTGAGATGTGCCCAAAATTTCACCAGCATTTACAGGTCATGAGCAGGAGGCATGCAGCCGATGGGGAGGAGCAGGCAATCAGCGTGGATGCAGACTTCAATTGACTTTTAGGACCGTACAGCCACCATCACCCTCGCACAGCCCTTGGGTGGGAGGAGGGCTGTGAGGGTACGACCCATTGCTCCCCACCTGAGATACTCAGGGAAGGACACAGCAATGTGTTGTCCTGCCTGCAACCTGCCCACAAGCCGCTCCCCTCTGCCTGCCTCCTCTTCACAGCTCCGTGAGGATACAGCCAGATCCATCCCCAGCATCAAGAGGATTCAGTGTTACCCCCAGTACTTCCAGACAACCCCAACAGAGTCAAGGGGCAACAAAAGGTTCTTCAATGAACAAAGACACTATTTGCCCAATTCTGGCTTCATCGAGCTATCACAGCTTGCCCCACATTCACTTTTGCAGCTCATTTCCCTTGCACATGCCCTCTGTTTCACAATCGAGCTGAATTAATTTCTGGTCCTCATTTGCTGTCAATAATTAACCACACGTTATCAGTTCTTGCCTTTATTGTACATGCACCTTTCCAGCCCCTCAGCTCCTCTCTGGCCTCGATGATTTTGGCACAGCCAGACCACGTGCCAGTCTGGGTCATCGTACTGGTGAGCCTCCCTAAAGCTCCTGTTGTCCTTCTAACCCAATTTCCCAACACAATTGGTATCACTGGACCCCAAGAACACAGATTTCAGCCCAAAACTCAGCTCTGGAAAGGCCAGAGGAGCTACACTTACTGACTGCCTCACCAGATGGGTTTAGTTTGCAAGTGCTAGGTTTGCCAGTTACTACCCCTGGGGTTCAGGGGAAAGTGGCCATGACATTGTGGGTGGCAGGGTAAGATGGTGCCCTCAAGCTCTGTTACCTGAATTTGCTGGTATACAGCTGCTGCTGCCCAGTGCTGCCACACCCACTCAGGCCTCTGGTGCATGCTGGCCCTTGGGCTAGCACATGGATCTCTGTGATGCATCCAAGGGATGTGGATGCAAGGGGAAAGTGTCATGATGGGGTTGGGGACCACTGCCTTGCTGTATGGATACATGCCCTGGGACTTGAGAGGACCACTCAGCTTACTGATGAGATGCAGGGCAGGCAGGAAGCAAGCTGGCCTGGTACACCCTTCCATGTGGCCACCTCAGATGGTTTGAGTATCCCAGCATGAGGCCCAAGGCTCAGTGTCGGAGGTGGAGACTCTCCACAACTCCCTGGCCTAGCAGCCAGAATCTGACGAGGTTCATCTGCTCACCCTTGCCACACTGTGCTGGCACAAGGGCACTGACAAGTCTGCCAGTGTCAACATTGAGCAGCTCCAAAGCAACTGCCCAGCCCCATGGCAGGGAAAGATAGGGATGAGGGGACACAGGTGGCACCACTGCTGAGGGGACAGCAGGGGCACAGCCAGCTGGACACAGGGGCACAGATGGTGCTGCCAGAGAGCCACAGCTCCAACCACCAAGTGATAGGCCAGAAAAGACAACTGCTGGGAGAAGAAAAGTCCAGCTGACACAGGGAAAGCCCTTGCTCTGGACCAGCAAGCAGAGAGGAAATACAAACAACATACAAGCACGCTGGGTAGACGAGAAATTAAACCACTTTGCAAGCACACATCAGGTCTTCTCATCAAAATGGCAGTTCCTAAAGACATTTCCTGAGCAACCAACAAAGCCTGTCATGGACCAGGAGCTGAGGAGGTTACAATTACCTACTGAGACAACTGCAGGAAAAATTGGAACTGCAGGACTCAAACCCAGACAGAGCTGGCCGCTGGTTAGAAAAGAGGGAGAAAGGCAAAAAACGTGTGTTCATTTTGAGGCACTTCTTTGTGACAGAAAGGTAGAGAAAAGCAGAGGATACTTTAGTGAAAATGATAGGAATAAAGAGCAGAAATTGTTATTTGAAAAGGAAGTGAAATCTTTAAAAAGCAGAATTCATTGTTTTGGGATAAAGGAACCCCAGAAGGCTGGAAATGATCATAAACCCATAACAGTAATCTTATCCCCTGCAAGGGAAAGGTACAGAGACCCACATGGTGCAACCACAGCATTATGGGGACCTGAGAGATCAAAGAAGGATCACATAAAATTAATCTTAATGACCAAGGCAAACAAGATATTGACTAAGAGTTCTACAAATTAACTAAAAAGCAAGACTTCTTCTTCACATAACACAGGAGTGCAGGTTAAAACATACAGAAAGCACAGGAGAGTTCAACAATTTCAGGAAGAAAAACTTGAGTTGCCACAAAGGGCTGATCATAGCATACAAATTGTTGTTAAGATATGCATGAGGAGGCAGGGACCACCACAGGGAAGGGGGGGTAAGGAGTAATCTGGGTCACTCAGCAGCTTTCAGTCACAGATGGACTTCATAGAAGCATGATGAAGTACAGATATGCCAACGTTCCTCCTTCTCCGAACCATGCCAACAGTTTTTCTCACCTCTCCAGTATTCCCCAATATCCAGGCAGCTCTCAGCATCTCCGAGTTAGCAGCCTGAACATCCCTAGCTCCTGAAGCAAAAATGCAAGCTTTACCCAGCAATGCCATGTCTTCTCTGCAGCCTCCCCACATCAGCAGGTTTCTGTACCTCTCACTCTATGGGTGTAAGAGTGGATATGAGAAAGCAATGGGTAACCCCTCAAACTGAGAGGGTCCTAACTATACTCCACAAGCCCGGACTGCCCTGGCTGACAGCTGGTCCCATTTGCAGGAAGCACAGCAGAAGGAGGGGAGGGAACGCCTGTGGAGGATGGGCTGGGATCATCCAGAATGGAAAGAAGTGGGACAAGCCTCATCCCAAAAACACAATGCCCATGTGCAAGATGGGTGCAGAGGGGATGACAGCAAAGATCAGGAGGTCAGGAAAATCCTCCTAACTGCAGAGGCAGTGAAACACATCAGGCTCAGATATATGAGGCTGCACATCCCTCCATGTAGGTTTCAAACTCAGATCCAAGCAGCATCTCCACAGCTATGCCGCAGTTCAGGGACAATGCCTTCAGGTCCATCCTCTCCATGCTTCTCCCTTCCACTGACTGAATGAACCAAAGCTCCAGAGGGATTGCTTTTATTTTATTAAATCCCTGTGGGTTTGACCCAGTGTTTTGCCTGGAAACACTACTTTTAGTGCCAGCTCTCGGCAGCCTGACAGCGCACTGTTGCTGGCGTATCAGAGCGGGGCCAGGCGGCTGTATGAGGGCTGGTTCCGACCAGACAACTCTGCCAGAGCAGGGTTAAGAGCCATTATCTGCTGCACACGCCGAGGCACAGCTTTTAAGAGAAAGCATGCAGTCCTGATAGCACCGAGCCGCACCCTTCCATTAAAATGAAACGCTGGCTGGCTCTGAAATGCACTTATAAATAGAAATGTAAGTCTGCCTCAGACTACTGCCTGTAACGGATACCGCGTCCCTGCAGCGTCAGCGGTGATGCCCTCCTGCCCCTGCGTGTTTAATCTCCGCATGGCAATGCCACCTCTGGAGGGCAGCGCGGAGCGGGGACTCGGGATGGGGCCAAGGCTGGAGGGTTCACGGCTTCCACACGCTCCTCACCCTCGGGCCGGGCGGTGCGGGGCCACGCAGCGAGCCTGGCTGTATAGAACCGTTATGAGCCCGCGGTTCCGTGCCAGGCTGTGCCGAGACGGGACAGACGATGCCAAGCCACGCTGTGCTGTGCCGAGCCGTGCCGTCCTGGGCTATGCGGCCAGCCCGGCTACGCAGAACCGCGCTGGGCAGGGCCGCGCCGTGCCAAGACCAG
The DNA here is from genome assembly GCF_015220805.1 of Pogoniulus pusillus. Lineage (NCBI taxonomy): Eukaryota > Metazoa > Chordata > Aves > Piciformes > Lybiidae > Pogoniulus > Pogoniulus pusillus. Next base: position 12,557,087 of record NC_087265.1, read on the forward strand.
TCGGACTGCGCCGCGCTGTTCTAGGCCATGCCATGTCGCATCGTTCCGCGCCGAGCCGGGCTGAGCGGCGCGGGTGCTTGGCGGCCGCCGCCGGGCACATGGGCAGGGGGGCGGAGCCCACGGGCTGACATCACCGCCCCCGCCTCACCGCTGCCGGACGGCTCCGCTCGCCTCCCGCCGTCCGCCGCCGCGCAGAGGTGAGCACCGCGGGGGGACGCGCACAGCGGGATTCGTCCTTCGGGGCCGGCGCGGCGCGGTTGCCCCACAGCCGAGGCCGGCGCCGGCGGGGCTCGAACTTGCAATCCTAGGGCCGCGGCGGGAGTGCAGTAGAGTGCCGGGCGGGGGTGTTTCTGCTCGGCTCGGCTCGGAGGCGCAGCCGGAGTGCCCCCGCTTGGGGTGGCCGTCCTGGGTCCTTGCCGCGCAGCACTCGGTTACGGGGCTCGGCCGCGGGGTTCCGGGACTAGTTGCCGGAGCGGTTTCTGGGGCGGTCTCGGCCGTGGCCGGAGTGGTGCAAGTGTTGGATTTGAGGCTGAGGCCAGGAATTGCCGAGTGAGCCGGTGTGTCCCAAACGCGGTGATCCTTAGGGAGAGGCCAGTGGGATGCAGGTCCAAGGGGCTGCTATGGGGAGTGTCAGCTGGAAGCATTTCCCGCGGCTTCAGGACACGTCCGTGCAGGTACAGGAAACTACCTGGCACCGGGCACAAACTCGCCTGCAGCCAGGCGTGTTATGCCCTTCCAAGTAGACTCGTGATGTGGTCCTGAGCGCGGTGGGGTGGATGCGCAAGTCAGGTTGTATTCCACAGAGAGCATCTTGTGCTAAGGTTCCACTCCTTCGTTTCTCGACTTGCCGGATGCTTTGAGAAGACGAGTGGCTTCTTCCAGACAGCGCTGATTTCTCAGCAGTGAGGTGTAGAATCATGGCCAGGGCCCACAGTCCCTCAGCAGCAGCAGCAGGAAGCACCTGTGTGATTCAGGTGCTGATGTGGGCACTTAGCAAAGGTGCAGGGAAGCTCTAGGAGGGGACAAAGTGAAGAAGGGTGAAACCTGCAAAGGGATTAGAGAAGTGGTTTTGTAGCAGGACCATGTCACAGGTGATGGGGGTCTTCAAGAAAAGACTGGATGAGGCACTTAGTGCTATGGTCTAGTTGATTGGTTAGGGCTGGGTGCTAGGTTGGACTGGATGATCTTGGAGGTCTCTTCCAACCTGATTGATTCTATGATTCTATGATTCTATGTGACCTGGGGTGGAACTGTCCCTGTTCTATGATCCTGTCTGGGGTGTAACCTCTGTCAGGGGGTGCATGGGGCCAGGACAGCCACGTTGCTGGATTAGAGGGAGCTTGGGAGAGCATTCATGTTTGTGAAGCGTGCACTCTGCTGAGCCCAGTGAAGGAAAGATGGGTACTGAGGACCCCAAATCCCTTCCCTTGGTATGGTCTAAACAAAACTAGTGCGCAGAAAATTGCCTCCCACGGCAAGAAACCGAAACTGAGAGACAGCAGGAAAGGAAGGCCATCACCCACAGCATCAATACTCCTATGGTCTGGCATCCTGAGGAGCTGGAGGACTAACAAGATTTAAATGGTCCATCAGCTTAAGTTTTCTTCTCTTGTAAAATCACATTTGCTGGGAGACAAATGCACAGTAATACAAGATCCCATAGTCAGTGCACATATTTAATTTCCTCTGTGATTGTGAAGAAGAAAATGCTGATGACTCAACAAGTCTTTGTTAAAAACAAAACAAAACCCAGACCAAACCCCAGGAAAACAAAGTTTTGGAAAGCATAATGTTTTTGTTGTTGTTCTTTGCTTTGTTTTTTTTTTTTTTTTTTGGGGGGGGGAGGTTGTTTGTTTTGCCTTTATTGTTAGGAACTCTGCTTTGACTGTGACCTTGTAACATCATATTCATAAATAGAAGCAGGTTTAGATTCAGGGGAAACACATTTTTCCCGATGGTAAAAGAAGTAGGCCAGCCCCACCAACTCTCTTGAGAAGTGGGAAAGGCACTGGCAGCTGTGGTTAGAGATGTCACAAACCAAGAATTCAACACCACCACCAATTTGTTATCCGTAAGATTACCATCACTAATTAGAATTAGCTTTTTTTTGTCAACCCCATGATGGAGGAAAGTGATAATTATCTACAAGTTTTTGTTTTCTGCTTCTTGGTAGTGTAGATTTCCTTGCAGGTGGATAAAGCAGCGTCTTCGTTTGGGTGAGATGTAGCTTAACTGAAAGGATAAAGCATTTTGAATGTATGTCAGTGCTGTGGGAGCCTGCATCCCATTCCCAAAAGCTCTTAGGTACTTCAGGGCCTAAATCACTTGAACATTTTCCCCAGGGTTTAAGGAACTGAGACATAAATTCCTTGAATCCTTTTTCCAGGTTCCCTGATTTTCTAGTGAGTCTAAAGCCTTGACTACAGTAACACATGCATTTCCATTTAGGTTGTCTGGCTGCACCACGGCAGTCTTTGGGGAAAATGCCCTAGGAGCTCCCCATAGATCACAGGCTTCAAGAGTCAGGATCTGCAGATAATGTGTCCACCACTGAAGTATACTGATGCCAGCTACTGATTGTGGGCAGACACTAATACATCCCAACATGCATTGCTTTGGGTACCTAGGATAAATTAACATTGCTTCAGGTACTAAGCATAAAGTAACATCTCACTCCAAGGGTGTCTTCTCCAAAGATGGGTGCAGGAGGCAGTGCTCCAGCAGAGCTGGCTTTAAAGAACACACTGAAGACCATCTAAGAGGGATCCCAGATGGACAGAATCAACTGAGCAGACAGCATCGGTTCTCTCTGCAGCAGCCAGTTGTAGCTGGGCACAGAATGGCTCTCAGGAGTGGTGGAGAGATACATGGTGTTTGTACTCATCCAGCACATGTGGCTCTCACCTTGGGGCTGGGGTCCTTGGAAGAAGGCGTGTTCTGTGCACACCTACATGTGCACATGTGTGCACACGTGCACCAGACTTCCCAGAGAAGGCACCCCTGAGTTGGAAGCTTCTGCTGTTGCTTTATACCAAGGTGTTCTGCTTCTCAGGCACCTCTCCTGCCCATCACAGCTGCTCAGCACAGTAGTTATGTCTATAACACGCCTTAAACATGCCCTAAGGAATGTAGTGTGCTCAGGCAAAGCAGGTGCTATGTTCAGAAGGCAAAATCATCACTGTAGTCATCCTTCTGTCATCTTTTCCTACTGGAGCCACCTGCTACCTTTCTCTTGCTTTTCCTCCAGCACTTCCCAGGTCAGTGACACCCTGTCTTCTTCCTTCTTCCATGTTGGTTTCATTATCTGCTTGCAGGAGTGAGGAAAAATAGAAATGTGAAAGAGATGGCCAGAACAGCACACACAGAGAGCAAGATGTTAGAAGTTTGGTGTTCCTCAACAAAAAAGACTGGGTGGATTCACCTTCTGTGCTGACCAACCTAAGCCCTGTGCTCCCTGGCCAAGGAGACCTGGGATGTCAGACCTATGACATGTTTCTGCCAGATACAGTGAGCTGACTTCTGGTGGAGATGATCTCTCACTCATCTGGATCCCCAAACAGGACCAGCTTCACAGCAGCTGCTGGGAAAGGCAGATGAGGCAGAGCATGGCCAGACACAAGCTTTGTTGCCTTTCCTGGGCAGACCATCTGATTTTCACCACTGTGCTTATTGAGGCTGGCTCAGAGTGCTGTGTGTCATGCCTGTGCTTCAAGGGAGGAAAACAAAGGATCAGCAGGAGCTGAGCTGACCTTGTGCCATTGGTTGTATCTTTCCTCCACCCCATACTGCCTCCTGGGCCGTCTTCTCTCTCCATGTGGTCCTATGCATCCTCTGAGTCACTGAGGGAGGCAAAATCAGAAAGGCAAGGGAATGCTGATCTTGGAGACCCTTCTAACAGGCACTGCAGCATGGCAATAGCCAATCCAAATATTTTTCATGCACACACAGTGCAATTCCTGCATGTCTTTCCTGGAAAGACGTAAAGAGGTTTCAAACAGTCAGAGCCTGCCAGCTCTCTGTGGTGACTGGTCTCACCATCTCCAAAGCCTTTGAGCTCCCAGCAAAACAGCACACACTACCTGGAGAGGAGCAGAAGATATTTTCTCCAGCTGTCTTGTTGCAGAAGCACCTTCTCCCATCATATCTGGCCTCAGGGCATCATTAACTCTACCTGAGAAGCTTCCACCATCCGAGGTTTTGGATGCTTCCCTGCTCTCCCTGCACTTTGGAGAGGAGATGGCTCAGCAATGGGTGAGCCTTTACTTGATAAGAACAACAAACAAATTGAGACCCCCCCCAAAAAAAAAAGCAAGAGAAGCCACATAAGACTTAAGTACAACATCTGAAGTTATAAACCATTCTTTTATGTCTCTTGAGAACTGTGAGATGATAAACAAGGAAAATAAACTTCTTATTCAGAGTCACATCAGCAGGATAAAGTCCCATGTGCTGTGTCAGCATCTGCTTTACCAAAACTACATCTATGCTCTCCACAATCTTATGCTCAAGCCTCTGGGTTTCTCAGGCTTTCAGATTCCTATTTTATGAAGTTTTATTACAGGGAAAGTTCTTGCCAGGCTTCTCATTATTCTATTGACATAACAGGCACAGGCATCAAGACCTTCTTATAGAAGAGCAGAGGAATCTCTTCAGATAAGGACTTTGCTGCAATGAAATGGTATTGTAAAAGTCCACAGCCCTTCAGGAACAAATCTGGGAGAAGCAATTTTGGGGTGGTCTCTGGCAGAACCTGCTGGGAGCTGTGCTTTGAACTACATGGGTCTGATGAAAAGACTGGGCCAGACATTTAGTTGCCAATTCCATATCGTAGGCAGGTTCCTTCTCAACTCAGCATTAACACTGCTTCTATAACCTTGGGAAAGGAAAATGTCCCTGAAAAGTGGCCACAGGTTGGTGTATTTATATAGGCAAACTGTAACCAAAATGTCTGAGCTCGTGTGGGGAAAAAAGAGCCTCTGCTGCCTGTATTGGAAATTCTGGTGGCCCTTTCTCTTCACTGTCCCCTGGTCTGAAATAGCATTTTTAATTTCGTTCATGGTGAAGAATATGTCACAGTCAGGGACATGCTTTTGGCTCCCCTGCTGGCTTCTGAAACCAACATCCTCAACACTGATAAATGTTTAGACCAGAGGCTGTACAGAGTGAGGAGGGTCAGTGGCTGTCAGCCCATGTTTTCATTAGCGGGTGATGGAGTAGGGAGGCATGTACTGAATTTGTAGGTGACACTGAGCTAGGAGAGACTGGAAACATTATAGAGGAGACAAACAATTAAAGATGATGCCAAACTGGGAGAGCTGCTTTTAAAAAAAAACAGGGTATGTGTTGTGTCCTGTGCGGTAGGACCAACTGACCGCGTGGACACTGGGTGAGCGACCGGCCAGGCAGCGGCCGCAGGGAGCCAGAGGAGGGGCACCATGCGCCCGTGAGTCAACAGTGTCACACAGTTGTGCAAAAGCAAACAGCCTGCTGGGATGAAGAAAGAGAAGCGGCACGTTGGGGAAGTGGTGTCTCTGCTCTGGCTGGTGTCTTTTGACGGATGGACTTAATGATCTTAGAGGTCTTTTCTAAACAAAGCAACTCTTGTCTGGTTTAGGGGCTTGGTTGGAAAATGCCGTTCTGGGCATTCTCCAAGAAAAAGGAGAAAAGGAAGAGAGGCTGAGTTGTCAGACATTCGGCAATAAGAGATTTGAGGGAAGAGCTGGGTTTCACTCATGTAGGAAAAGCTGAACAGAGACAAGAAACCCATTCTCAAATGCAAATGTGTCTGCAGAGGAGGAGGGGGCAAATCATTTGCCGTGTCCTTTGGGGGTAAGAGAGGAAATGATGAGGCTAATTGGATTGAGAGATACGGAGAGGAGAAAGCTGCAGGAGCTTATGGAAGTGGTTTTAACAGGTAAACACCTGATAAATGAGAGTATCAGATAAACACCTGTCCTAAGGCATGGTGAAGTAATGAGGACCTGTGGATGCTGAGTGCATCAGAGTGGAGAGCTGTGGCAGAGGGACATGTAGCAGCCTCCAGAGTCCTGCGGCAGGTTTAGGGTGACAGCAACGCTGCAGACCCCACAGCAGGTCCATCCCCACCATGTCACAGGGGACAGCCTCAGCACTCAATGATTCCTGCTCATGGCAAGACTGCTTCTCTCAGGGTAGCCTCTTATGCCACCTTCCTGCTCCAGAAGTAGAGGCACGGGGTGAAAAGCCCCCATTCCCCATCAGTGCTCCCTGCCCTTTGGGTGAAGGGGATGAAGGACGGTGGAGGGGGAAAGCCCAGCTTCCATCATTTCCTCATTCTCACCAGCTAGCTGGCATACTACTTTGGTTTGCAACATGGCTTTTCTGGATGAAGTAATATCTGTGGGTGATTTATCCCTCTTGCCAGTTCCTGGTTTGTATCATTGAGGAGTTAACTCTACTTTGGAAGGAGAAAGGGGGGAAAGGAGGAGCAAACCTGGTTTCCCCAATCCTTCCCTCACCTGCAGAGCAAAGGGTCTTTCTCAAGTCAGACTGGGCAGGACTGAAAGGTCTCATGAAGTGTGCATGGGAGCTGGATTTAAAGTAGCTTTAGATAAGCCTTTCTCTTACTTAAATCTTTCCTAGTCCCAACAGGTACATGGTACTTGTTGTGCTCCTCACAGAAGCACTCTGGGTGTGGGAAAGAGACCTAAATGCTTTCTTTTCCCTGGAAACAAAACAGCTCTAGCCAAAAAAGACCTGAGTGGAGACATCAGGCAGCAAATGCTCCTTTCCAGCTGGGGCTTCTGGAGGGTTAAAGCAGGAGATGCCAGCAGGCAGGGCACTGAGCAGAGGGCTCTGCAAACAGAAGCTGTAGGGCTTTGGCTTCATGGTACAAAGGTCCCTGCATGTAGACCAAAAGTCCCCTGTGGACAGAGATCACCCCTGTCTCTCCAGAATGTGTGTTTGTAGGACCACGCTCTACGGAGCTGGGTGCCAGCTGCAGCTAGAAGAGCCCAAAGGGACTGTCCTGATGCAGAAACCATGATGTTACTCTGCCATGACTTGACCAAGGGCTCTGCAACATCGTTTGATTTCTCCTGCAGCTTGGTGGTCTTTCAACCCACATGCTCATTAAAGGATGTAGATAATAATCATGTGCTTTAGCTCAAATAATGCCCAGCACAGAAGCTGAAGCACAGAGCAGGCTCTGTGATGACCTGCACAGAGTCAAATCCACAGCTACATGAGACTCAGTTGTGGTCAGTCTAAACCTAAAACCTGACCTCGAGTGAAAACATAAAAGCAATTGTTCTAGCTGTCTCAAGCTCTAGCCATGAAGCTGAGCTCAAAGACAAGCTTTTGTGCAAACAGGAACTAGTTTTGTTGCACATGAGATTTCTGCCCTGTTCTTCAGCATATTTTGTCTCAGCAATATGTTTAAAACATTGGTTTGTTGTTTGGTTTTTTGTTTGGGGTTTGGTTTGGTTTTTCACTAGAGTTACTATAAAGCTAAGTTGTCTTTTATCTGATAAATCTGAATACCAGGGCAGTGAAATGGGTCTTGATTTTTCTGGTCAGAACTGAAATGATGCCTTGTGCCTTGCCACCACATGCCCATCCCTCTTCAGGGTTTGCAACTCAAACATAGACAGACTGTGAGTTACAGAAACCAGCTAGGCTATCCTCCTGCACCAGGGAAAGTGAAAGGAGCCCAAAAAGATGGTCTTAATGTTAAAGATGTGGTCAAGGATATCAGGGTTGTCCCAGGCAAACTTGGTGGTGTCCTGTTATCATTGCTATCTTGGTCCCACACGTCTGTTGAAAGGGGATAAGGACAGAGCCAGCTCCCTGCTAGTGGTGGGAGATGATCTGCTTGGCAGATTGACTCTGCTATGAGCCTGGTGACACCTGAGTGGGCTCCTGCAGCCCAGCTCTGTCCAGAAAGGCTGTCCTGTGGCAAAACCTGAGTGAGGCCATTCAGTGTGGGCAAAGAGGCAGAAAAACCTTGTTTGCCTGGCACTGGGCCTAAGCTAACAGCCTCTGAGCTTATGCCAAGCCTCAGGTGCAAAATACGTTGAATTATCCATGTTTTTCTTCTGTGAGAGCCCCCTCCCTCTGCCTGGGCAACAGAGATTTGACTGCTTCATTTCACCTAGCTATTGCTTGTCTAATCCCGTTCTTTTGGGCAGGAGTGGCCTTCTGGCCAGTTTTGGTAGGGTGCCTGGCAGAAGGGAGCTCCCCATCTTGCTCGTTGCCCATCTCTGCTATTGTCCTGCAAATAACAACAGTAACTGTGATGCAGTCAGTGGACTGCAGACAGGAACAAGCATGCTACAGCTGGCTATTGCATCCCCACTCAGTGATACAAAGGTGTCATTGACAGTCTAGCTGAACAGCAGCCTTAGGTTGTATCAGATATTTTAATTAGGGAACTGCTTCCCATTTAGCATCGGAGTTAGTTTACTTCCACTGGGCTGTGCTTTAAATCATCTTGGGGCATCTTTGGTAAGAAACTGATCTTGAAGGGCAGGTGCCCTAACTCAGCAGGGATGCCATTCTCTTAGTGGCAAAGATCAATAAATGAGGTTTATTCAAGGCTGCAGCATGCTACATTTGTGTCCAAGCACAGGTCTCCTCTGCCTTCAGGTGACTCTGCAGTGTCCTAGCCACAGTGCTTCACACTGACCTTGGGTGGGTTGACTGTGCCGTGAAGAATTAGCTTTAGGAGGGAGAGTTTTAAGCAGACAACACATTGCCCATGGGTGCAGAAAAAGCATGAACACAATAAATGCAGGTGGTGGTGGGAGATGGGGGGTCATGCTCCACAGAGAAACAGAAGTGCAAAAAGCTGTTGCCCAATCAGACACTATTTCCAGGCATCTGTTAGGCAGAGACCGTGGCATCTGTGTAGGTAAAATGTGGTTATGGTGAAAGAGAGATTTTCTTCTTGTTTCTTGGGGCTATTTCAGTGTTTGGCAGCAGCGCAAAAGCAGTCAGCAGCCGGTGGCAGGGCCCAAGCTGCCGTCCCGCCAAGGGCTGTGCAGCAGGGACACATCCTACTCCAGAGCTCTGACAGTCAGAGCATGACTGAAACAATCACACCAAAACCCGCAGAAAAGATTCTGAGGCTTCTTGCTTTTTAACGATCCTGCTGACTTCAAAGGCCATTTAATTCTGTCATCCTTTTTAGTCACAATAACTGGAGACAGCAAAGCTGTTTATCTCCAAGCATTTCCAACATCTCTCTACATGTTCGGTGGCAGTTACAGGGCAGAGAAAACACACAACAAGAAAATCTGCTTGCAGCAAAATTCACATCCCAGTGGGAGCAAAGAGAGAGCTTTTGAGGTGCTTTAGATTGATTATGAAACGAGTCTGTGGGTGACAACTGCTTTATCACCCTGAACGTTGATTTCTTCCCTTGGCTGAGAGCCAGAGATGCATCTCTCTATTTCAGGATAACATTTTGTGTGTACAGGTGGTGGAAAAGGGTGGGGGAGTGGCAAGGGGCGTAAGAAAGAATTCTCCTCAGGCTGAACAATAGCATTACCTCTAGTACAAATAGTTCTGACCACAAATACGTTTGGGTGGAGCACTGCTTTACTTTTTTACAAAGTAAAGCAATGTGCCTTTGACAACGCATCTGATAAATGGGGGAGAAGGGGAAAAAAGCCATCTTTGAGACAGAGCTGCTTTCCTTTGCAATAGGGATTTTGCAGCACAGCTAGTTGTGGTTGAAGAGGACTGCATGTTGCTCTCCAGCCTGAGCTCCACCTTGAGGTTGCTCTTCATCTCTTCAAATCCCAGGTGGTCCCTTCACCCTCCTCCCCTGTGTGTTTCTTTTCCAAGCTGACTGTCCTTGTCGTTTCTCTTACTCTTTCCCTGTTCTAGCTTTTACTCCCTTTCTTGGCAGTGGAGAGAGCAGAACTGCTGTGTATCGAATATACAGTAATACAGTAGTGTTTTCTGTGTTGTCTGGTATACATTTCCCACTAATTCCTGGACGAAACATCTTACTGGCTGTGATACACAGGGAATATACCGTGCAGGGGTGTGTGCTCTGGCAGCAGCCTGGCACAGGCAGCATGACCAAATCAGCCTTGCAGCACACAAAAGTCTTCTGCAGGTCTGGAACAGAAGCAGGATCTTTCAGAAGCATGAGTAACTCTGAGTTTAACAGGACTCTCTTCCTCGCTTAGAGCATGACATAAAGTCTGTGTGATATGTGTGGAGCTGGGAAAAGAGTTCTTAAAGAGAATTCAACACTTCTTTGTCTCTTGTTTTCTCCCAAGAGCACTTCTTCCTTGCATATCTTTAGTCTTTGGGACAATGGGGTGCTTGGTGAGAGGCAAGAAGAGCAGCCATAGAAATAGCATTGTTACCAAATTGATTTTTTTCTGTATCCAAGACAGTGAATTATAGTTTCAAGGTCCAGCTTTCCATGAGGCACAGGACTGAGGCACATGATTGCTGCATGAGAGATCTTCCCTCCCAGTAGCTCAGGCTGTGTTTGATGTGAACCTGCCAAGGAACACCCAGATGGTATTTTGAGATCAATTTTCTGAGTGGTTTTAACATATTTAAAGCTCATTAAAGTGTACATACAGTTAGGGGGCTAATGCCTGTAGGCAGCTCTTGCCCTGTGTCAAGTTGGTGCTCAGGCACTTTGAATGAGGAGATCCTTCACAATAAAGATTGACTGTCCTAAATGATCACCATGCAGAAGCTCCATCTTCTCAATATTCATTCCCCTTCCCATGCCCTCACTTATGAGCATGTTGAACAACACAGATCCTCAGGGATAACCTGTTCTCATTGTCAACATTATTTACTTCTTCTTACCCTTTGTTTCTCATTGTTAACCATTAATGCAGAAGTGTCCTTCCTCTTTGCACTACTCCTGTGCCAACCCTGAATAGGGTAAAGGACATTTCTGAGAGCCTATGAAAAACACAGCCTGCACTGGGGTCCAGTCACCCCATCAGAGTGGTCACCTTCACTTTGAAAGAACTTGACTGCAAGCAAGACTGTACTCTGCCACAATTAAGTTATCTTGGTTCCCAGTATATCATGAGTTTGCTAATCATGGGCTTTATTATCTCTACCAGTGTGCCAAATACAAAAAACAGATGTCCTGGTGTGTAAATTCCCTGGGTGACCTCCCAAGCCCTTGAAAAATCTGCTTTTTAAGGAGTTTACCATTCCTGAAGGGCAAATTTGCCATTCCTAAAGTCAGGAGTCAGATTTGAGCCGCTGGTGGCACAGTCCATGAGCAGCCTGGCAGTTCCCTCCCCGAGTTTCTCCTGACCTCCAGGGCTGGCTGGCGTACTGCTTGTGGATTTATTGATCTGCTTAAAACCTCTCCATGACCTCAATATCTAATCTGTTACAGATAGCAGAGTGATACAGGGCAAAATTCATTAACGTTTGTAAACCTTATCAAGATCTTTCATGGGCAAATCCCATCGTATTTTAATACATGTTTTTAAATGTCACGAGTGAGTTCTCATTACTCATTGAAGGAAGAGCTGAAGCAGCTTGTCAGGCCTCAATATTGTTAACAGGCAAAGGTTGCAACTCTCTTCGTTTACCACTTCTAAGATGCTTTCGTTTCAACTCAGACTCTCTGCCTTTCTTCTGCTCTTGCAAGTCAGAAGCACCCCTGTCTTCTCTAAATGTGGGCTCAGGGTTCCCCAAGGCCCCCTGGCTCTGGGCTTTTCGGACGATACCTGATAGTTCCGTGGAGTGTCTTGAGAGTTGTTGGTTCTTGTTGCTGTAAACATTGACCTGGCTTTATAGCGTGAAATATCAGCATTAAGAACAGCAAAGGGTGCATGAGTCCATCGAGTAGATGTTGGCTCTCACATAGTTGGGAAACCGTTTGCTTTCCAGCCCAGTGTGGTGTTTTGGCCCCCTCCAATGGTGCTTGTGCATTACTGCACATGTGGTGGGTTTGGCAGATGGGTCCTGGGCTACTGGGCTTCTGTTCAAGTGGCATAAGGGGCATTTTTCCCCACGACCACAAATACAGCCTGGGACTCTGTGAGAGCTTCACAGTGAACTTGCATTTCCACTTGTTTTCCTTGACAGGATGTCCAGAGGAGACATGGCCAAACCCCTCCTGGGCCACGGAAGCATGGAGGGTGACTCCAGCGGCACGCCCGCGGCTGGGCGCACCGTTGGGGTGCTGGGGAGCGGGGACTTTGCACGGTCGTTGACCATCCGACTGGTGTGCTCCGGCTTCAAGGTGGTGGTTGGCAGCCGCAACCCGAAGCGAAAAGCCAACCTCTTCCCTTCCGCAGCAGAAGTCACCTTCCAGGCTGAAGCGGTGAAGAAGACAGATGTCATTTTTGTGGCTATTTTCAGGGAACATTACTCCACCCTCTGTGACTTGGCTGACGTGCTGGCAGGCAAGATCCTGGTGGATGTTAGTAACAACACTGAGATCAACCATCACAAAGAATCCAATGCTGAGTACTTGGCTTCCCTCTTCCCAGCCTGCACCGTGGTCAAAGGGTTTAATGTGCTTTCTGCGTGGACACTGCAGTCAGGTGCCAGGGATGGAAATAAGCAGGTATTGTTTTCTTCTCACAAGGGCCAAATCCCAACAGTTTCAGCAGCTGAGGTCTGGCAGTGTCAGCAAATGGCCTTAAGCTCCAGAAGAAGGGAGCATTCAGAGACCACCCCATAGCTTCTGCATTTCTTTGCTAAGAAATTAAGTACTCTGATTTACAGTATCACAGTATTATTAGGATTGGAAGAGACCTCACAGATCATCAAGTCCAACCCTTTACCACAGAGCTCAAGGCTAGACCATGGCACCAAGTGCCACGTCCAATCCTGCCTTGAACAGCTCCAGGGACGGCGACTCCACCACCTCCCCGGGCAGCCCATTCCAGTGTCCAATGACTCTCTCAGTGAAGAACTTTCTCCTCACCTCGAGCCTAAATTTCTCCTGTCACAGCCTGAGGCTGTGTCCTCTTGTTCTGGTGCTGGCCACCTGAGAGAAGAGAGCAACCTCCCCCTGGCCACAACCACCCCTCAGGTAGTTTTTCACACTCTGTAGTGTTGGAGCTTCTGCCTAAGTGAGGAGTCTTATTTAACTACCTGTTTACCTAAACACAGCCAGTAAAACAAACTGGTGGTGCAAACACGGAAGGAAGCCTGTGCAGGAGTGAGTTCTTTGGCAGCCGTGGTAAATCCCCATCAGGGAGCCTGACAGGAAGCGTGATGCTTAGTGGAATAATGTAGGCTCCTTCTAGCACAGCGTCCCTCCTGTCACACTGCTTCCCGGCAGTCTCACCTCTCTTTGCCCTGTGTGTATCTTTCTGTTCCTTGCAGGTTCTGCTTTGCTCAGATAACCAAGAGGCCAAGCGCATTGTAGCAGAAATTGCTCAAGTCATGGGGTTCTCCCCAGTGGACATGGGATGCATGTCATCAGCCTGCGAGATTGAGAACATTCCCCTGCGCCTCTTGCCAGCCTGGAAAATCCCCATCTTCTTGTCTCTGGGGCTCTTTCTTTGTTTCTTCACTTACAACCTGATCCGGCAGGTCATCCACCCTTACATCAGGGAGCAGAAGAACAAGTTGTACAAGATCCCCATCGAGGTGGTCAACACAACGCTGCCTTGCGTGGCCTATGTCATGCTGTCCCTTGTCTACCTGCCCGGGGTGGTGGCAGCCTGCTCGCAGCTCTACTACGGCACCAAATACAGGCGCTTTCCAGACTGGCTCGACCAGTGGCTCCAGCACCGAAAGCAGATTGGTCTCCTCAGCTTCTTCTGTGCAGCTTTGCATGCTGTGTACAGCCTCTGCCTGCCCATGCGCCGCTCCCACCGCTACCAGCTCATTGAGATGGCCGTCAAGCAGGTAATGTGGGTCCTCTTCAGGTCAGCACCTGTAGTAATCTACACACATCCAGATGTCAGATAGCAGGGGTAGTATCTTGGCTTTTGTATTCACAGTGGGAATAAGCTGTTCTCTGTATGAGCACTTCCTCCGTGGGGCAGCCACACATCACGTAGCAGGCATGCACCCATGCACAGTAAAGATCAGTCACTCCAGCAAGGTGTTCTCTGTTCATTTATAGCCAGGGTGAAAACTCCGTTCTATTGCTCCCCAGGAGCACAGGCATGCCTGTGAAAGCAGCCTTTCCCAGCACCTGGCGTTTTTGAGGCTAGGGCAGAGGCAAGAAAACATATTAGGAGGGAATGAATCCCGTGGTGGAGGGAGCAGAGTTACCTTCAACTTTTCTCCCTAGATTTTGGGAGATCTCTGTTTCTCACTCTGACCATATCATAACCCCAGGGCGGGGGTTGTTTTGTGGAATGTGTATCCCCATCTCACTGCCTCCAGGAGTTTTACAAAATGATGGCAAAGAACTTGTCTTAGTCTAAGAGAACAAGGAAATGGAAAATAACTTTGATATTCTTGGCAGTGTTTATCAAGCATGAGATTGCTACCTTCTGGCAACTAAGCCAACTCTCTAACTTGGCAGTGCCATGAGAAAATGGCATTCTGCCCTTCTGCCCCTAGCTTCTAGTTGCTCTGCCCTGCTCCATCCTGGGATGGCACAAGCTGAGTGGGGAACTTGATCTGCCTCACAACCAGTCTGCTTTCTATGCTGGGTTATCTTCCCTAGTGCTTCCAAATGCTTGTGCCAGCAGAGAGGAAGGAAGGGGCTGTTGAGGCAGATGGGAGCAGGATGGCTGGTATCAGCAGCAGTGCCTGTTCAAGGCATCCATCAGGCAACATCCCCAGCCTCTCAGCTCCAGCCCAGAGCAGGTCCTTCTCACATTGCCACAGTCACACATTAATTTCAGGCAAGCATCCTGTGTTCATTTCCTCTCTATCTCCTGTTTTATTGCAACATCTTTGTTTAGTAAATTAAACCCATTTAATGGGCTAAAAAGGATGGTTCTAAATGTTCCTCCTTGCCATGCAGCATAAAACCCATCATCCCTTCCATTAGCATGAACAATTTCCCCACTAAATGCACTTAAAACAAAGGTTATTAGGAGACTACTGTATAGTCAAGCATCTGTATTTGCTTTCTTGGCTTTAAACAGACTTCTCATTCTGTCTTTCCAAATGCAACTTTGGGGCTTGCTGCTGTGGTTAAGGGCTGTGGAAGTTGTAAGCATTCAGCAGTTATTCCCAGCAGGCTTCAGATCAGGTCTAGCTTTGGCCAAGTAGAAGTGGGATAGAAGAACATTTGCACACACCCCCAGACAGGCAAGAAGGTGTGAATAGGACCTGGTGTTCATCCAGGAAACCCTGCTTCCAAACCCAAACCAAATACAAATAAAATTCAGTTCCTCCGATCCTAAGTGCTCTGTTTTAACAAACATTCATTGTCACACCAGGCTATGGAGAAGAAGATGAATATCTGGGTAGAGGAGGAAGTCTGGAGGATGGAGATTTATCTCTCTGTTGGAATAATTGCCCTGGGCTTGCTGTCGTTACTTGCCATCACGTCACTTCCATCTATCGCAAACTCTCTCAACTGGAGGGAATTCAGTTTCATCCAGGTAAAGTTGACATTTGTTGGTGCCAAAGTGGTTCTGCAGTCAGAGTCAAGCCCTCCCACAGATGAGGGAGGGCAGATGTTGACATGCTGTCCCAGAACATCACTGCAAGGTGCACATTAGTACCAGGGGCGAAACCTGACACTCCGTACCTCCCTGTGCACCTTGGAGCTGTAGACCACTTCCCAGAAGACAAAGCCAAGTGGCAATGACAGTGGGATGTGGTGTATCCCAGGAGAGCTGTGTTGCTTTCACTCAGGGCTTGCCCAGTCTGCTGAGGGTGCTGCTGTCTTGGGGGGGAAGGGAAAATGTAATGTCATGAGCATCCACATGAGGATTAGCTGCAAGCTTTCCAAGGAGGGAGTCTTTAATGTCTTGGCTGAAGTTCTTTCTCACCCTGCAATTAGCAGCATTAGCTTGAGATCCTGAGAACAAAATACCCAGGACTTTGACTGCATGACACTCCCCTGCAGAGTCCTCTCCCTCCTTGCCTGGTGTCCAGGAGCAGCCCAGCCACTCACAGCTCAACACCTCCTGAAGTCACATGAGGTAGAAAAGCAGAAAGCCTTGGGGTGGTTTTGAGAGGGCAGGGATGTTCACTTCCATGAGCAAGAACCACCTTGGAGCCAGTCACATGTCAGTCATGCACAACATGTCAGAGCTGCTGCAAGGAGTTTGCACCAGGCTGTGGAGGGCAGGTAAGTAACCCACCAGGGAGGGCTGGCTGCAGGACACAGACCTGCCCTTGCATTTCACAGGGAATGAGGTTATAAAATCAAAAGCGCATGAGAGGCCAGTGCAGGAGAAGGTCAGGTTTGGCAGAGCTTGAATGCCACAGATGTTCAATAGACAGGATCAAAAAAAGCTTAGGCTGGTCTGTTAAAATGCCAGAGACCAAGAAACAGAGAGCTGGGTGTAATTTCAGCAGAAGGTCCATGTATGATTCTAAAGAGTGAGTTAGGAATCTTTCTCCAAACTCATTCAATGGTTTAGGCATCTTCTTCCCGATTGTAGCAATGTCCAAGCTCCCAAGGGCCAAATTCCCTTAGTAACTTGAGTCCACTACATGGGACGTTCACAAACCCCAAACTCAGGGGATGTAACATTCTTGGAGATGCACTTAGAACCAGGCATGGGCTAACTAACAAGGATAACAGGGAATGAGCCTTCACGTATTCCCTGCACATTAGAGCCAATTTTGAGGGCAGATTCCCCTCACCATGTCACTGTCATATCCTGTAGCCCTGAAACCCCTCCTTGCCTATGTCTCCTGTGTCACTATTGCTTAGTGGGCACCCAGCTTCAAGGCCTGCAGCACTGACCTGTGTGTCACCCTCACATGGATGATCCCCTGCAGGACTCTGTACCCCTGCATCTGCCCTGCAGAGCCTCTCCATGCATCACAGCAGTGCACACCTGACCCTTCAAAAGGGGAGGGCAGGGTCTGGGGATATGGGAGTGAATATCTGTCATCCAGCCTCTCCTGTTGAAGCTCTTCAGCAACATATAAATAATGCAGTATTTGTTAGAGCAGGAGTTGGCAACCTGCCCCACAGCTTCCCCCACAAGTGCCCCAAAGAGCTAGTCAGTTTGTATTTTCCCTTCTCTTCCTGTGGACTAGTGAGTAATTATTTACATTGAGCAGAAAAGCCTCACCAGGAGAGCTTGACCCCAAGAAATCATCCCTCAGGGAGAAGGGAAACCTGGCTTTAAACCATTCGCTCAGAGCAGACAATGGGAGAATGTTAATTCTTGCCACCATCTCTCGCAGGAGGGCTGCAGCCGCCGGCACATTGGCTAATCGATCCTGCCTTAGGCATCTTGTACTAAGAGTCACAGATGAAGGGAATTATCTCCTTGCAGCCTGGAAGCAGTTTTGGAACCCCCCCTTCATTCCTCTTTGGCTGCCCAGACAGCCTGGCAGCTGTCCTGGAAGGTGCTGGCATTGTGTGATGTAATATATACATCACGGCAGGTAGTGCTGCGGTCTCCTACCAGTGCATGTCATGCTACTGTTGCTGATGCCCCTTTGGGACCCCTTCCTGCATCATTCTGAGGGTATATCAACAGCTTTTGGCTGGCCCACATGGGAACTAGCTGGCTTAGTTCATGGAAAGACAGACCTATTTCTGTCCGTGTGGGATAAAGCGTGACAGGGCAACACAAGCTCCCAGCTGATCACATGCAGCAGAGGCACGGCTGGCTTGTGCCCTGCTGTGGAAATGTCATATCAAAAGTGCAGGTTAGAAATCCCTTAGCGTGTTAGCTTCTGGTTTTGGCGTTGGGTTGGTTTTGTTGTCTGTGGGTTTTTTTTCAGTGAGGACTCTTAAATTATTTCCTCCTCAGTAAGTTGGTGATGCAGTCAGGAGCAGGTACAACTACTGCTGCCAGGCTCCAGAGGTTAACACTTCACCACAGCGCAGTGTGAGCCTCCCAGCATTAATGCACAGCAGCACAGTGTAAATACAAGGGGTGAAGCACGAGGCTGATTTCTCAAATATCTGGGATGTTGAGCACTTGACCCTTTCACAGCACATCAGAGGCATCATACCTGGGAGGAGTGAAAGAGGGGAAATGCAGAGGGTAGCCAACCAGGCAGATGACTCCCAGACAATGTAGCAATTTATTGCCATCCCAGTTGAACTGGCTGGTGTGTTTGAGAGGCGCTGCACCAAAAGCTTTGTTTGAGAGAGGGCTGCAGTTTGTTGCAATTTCAAGACCACTTTAGTCCCCTCCTTACCCAGCATCCAAGTCTGACCTTTTCCAGCAGCAATGTATGCACCCGTATTAATGTCATCGGATGCTGCCACACTCTTCAAACACACATCTCTAGCCAGACAAGACAAAAATCCCTTTGGGATTGCTGCTAAGGTTTGAGGAATAAAACAGTTAATTTTTATTCCTTGAAGATGCACATTTCGATTAAATAAAGTTAAATTGGATACAGAGTTCCCCTCTATGTCCAGTTTTGATTAGCAGACCTCTAGGCAGTGGACAGCAGGAGTGATTCAAATGTAATTCAGTCTATGGGAGGCATTTTTAATGTTCCCCAGTGATTTACAAATCAGATCTAATTGGCTGAGAAGTACAAATGTGTATGGTGGCCTTTACCTTCCCATCCTGAGAAGTCCTCCTGGAATTTGAAGGTTGAATTGACCTGGTTTCTTTCTTAGCTTGTGCACCACAAGATATAAAGAATCTGTCATCAGCCCCTTTCTAACCCTGCCGTCAACGAAGTGTGATCCAGAGCTGCTTCCATGGAGCTAATGACTTCACAGGACTGACGGCAGCAGAAGTCGAAAACATATTTGGGTCAGGAAGGGGCTGTTTGCTTTGGATGCTGCCCAGGCATTTCTAAATGAGCCACACAGGACTGAATCACCTTGGATGATGCATTACAGGGAGCCTCGCAGACACCAAGGCGCTGTGGAGACCTAAGAGTTAATACAGAGCAGAAAATCCGTGCAAAGCCTGCGTTAGGAAGACACTATCTTCATGCCGCTCTTTTTCATGGAGGGCTTTAACACCTCCCATGGGTGGTGCTGCAACAGTGCAAAAGAAAACTCTGCCACTGCTGAAAACAAACAAGCAAACAAAAATAAACTAAACAAAACAAAACCCCAACCAAACAAAACCATTTCGTAGCCAGAAACTGCATTGAAAGCATAAATAAAAGCAGAGCTTCAAAACTCTGTGTGGTATCTAGGCTAAGCATGGTGGCCATACAACCCCCATGGGCCTTTCAGCAGCCTCTGCATTGTAGTACACGGAGTATATGGTGAGCTGTGTATACTAAGCCAAGATGCTACCAGCAGGATGTTTTAGTACTGACCAACCTGTGCCTGGCTGACAGCCTGTCTGGCAAGTGCAACCATCGAGCCCTGCTGAACGCAGGTCCTTCAGCCAGCATCAGCAGTGGGACCCCCTGGGCACCACCTGCTCACTAGACAGCCCCTCCTGTGTTACGAGTGGATGAAGCCACTGCTGCTGTCTGAGGAGCTGCACTGTTTCCAGCCACCAGCGGCTTATCGGTGCTTTTTTCTGCCAATTAGCTTTTTTGTTTCTTGCCCCCTGCTGTCTGCACACAAAGGTGGGTCACTGGGTGCCTGTGATGGTTCCTCACCTTTTGTCCTACTAATTTCCATTTCTACTTTCCCCCAGTACCATCAGCAACTGAAAGAGAACATGTAGAGGAACAAACTCATTATCTCCAGCTCCTATGTCTGCCGTGCACAGGGCCCTGCTCAGGCTGACTCCAAAAGCACCCTTCACCTAGGGCAGAAGGCATCTGCTGCCCTAGGGCTTCACCCTCTCCCCTTTCCCCTTGCCTTGCTTTACATCTCTGCTCTGCCAGATCAGTCTCAAGCTGGTGCTTGCAACCTTTTCCACTCAAGGGTTGGTTTTTTTTTGTGCCTGTTAGAGAGAAGCTCAGAGTCAATAAATGATGGCTGAGCTATCAGGTTCAGCTGTGATCATGGCATATTGCCACAAGCTCCTCCTTAATTTTCCAAGTGAAACCAATACTGACCCTATTCAGGGTTGCTGCTTGTTACAGCTTTGGTTTAGGAATAGCACATGGCTTCTGGTAAGGACAACTGTCCCCACAGAAAGGATGGGTGTGGGGATGTCTGCAGGACTGAGGTTCACTTCAGACATCTGCTCCTGACTCCTGGCACAACCTTGATTAATTAATGCTCAGTTGTAACACAGGGAAGAGTTCCCTACCTTAGCAGGAGGTCACACAGATGAAATCTTGGCAGGAGTCAGCAACACCCAGATAACTGCCTGGTAGGTGCTGAAGAAGTGAAGTGTTGAGATCTGGTAGCATGTTTTGGAGCTTTCCTGCTCTGCTCATTCCTGTCAGCTGCCTAAATGATTAGCTCTGAAGGTTAGAGGCATCTTGGCCTAGTTTGTTGGTAACAGCATGGTACATTTTTAAAGGTTTTTTAAATAGTTTCCCAATAATAAAACATGAGAAGAGATCCTTTGAATTGAGTCATTTTCCAGCTAAGAGTTTTAGAGAGAAAATAAGTAGTCCTTCCTCTTGTCTTGCTCTAATCCCTTCCCTACTGTGTCCTCTTTCCTGGGCATACCATCAGGAAGACCTTGCTGATCTCAGTCATGACTAGCTGCACCAAGCCAGATACTTTGACTTGTAAAGGCTTCCTTCTTTAAGGTAGGGACATCAGCAGCAAGTTTTTCCCCTGTATCTTGAAATTTGGTTATTGCAGGCTTAGACCAAGCATCCAGAGTGGAGCAGCAGTTAGACCTGTGCTTTTCTTTGAAAAAACAGCAGCAAAGGCTTGTACTTGAGATGCCCCCAGGGCTGAGTGCCTGGCTCCTGATGAGTGCCAGCGAGCAGAGGGAGCTGGCATAGTCTGCACTTCTGATCCTGACAGGAAAGCACCAGTGAGGGGACCACAATTTAAAATCCCTCTTGAGAGCAGCCCTCAGATGGGTCTCAAAATATTGAGGCATGTTGTTATCTCGATGGATGCTTGGGAGCCATGATCTCAGATGAAAATGGGGGAAGTTCTTGTCTCCAGAAGAGTGGCTGGGTTCTTGCTGCCTCCCTGAGTGGATAAAGTGCTCTTGACTCCCCATTTCAGTGACCTAGTCCATCATACTACCTGATTCTCTGGCTCACAAACCAACACAGATCTCTAGGACAGAGAAGGAAACTTTCAGGGCTGTTGCACAGCTCAGAACAGAGCACTTGTCCCTGCAGTTTCATTTTTCTGTAGGTGATGGCAGTTACCTGAAGGTATCTTTGCTCTGTGTGAAGCTACAGCTTCACTGACTTCTGATGGTGCCAAATGCTGGTCTGGAGCTGCCGCTTCACCCCACCAGTCAGCAGCCTCTCCTCAGCCGTGCACCAGCAGGCAGTGGAGCTGGCAGCTGTGGCTTGGGAGGTGCATTTGTGAGCTGCCTGCAGTTACTAGCTCAGCAGGGGCTGGGATCTGCTGATTCACATGGAGGCAGGAGCCCACCTCTCAGCTGAGTTGGCAGCATCTTCTGGGAAACTCCTGCTGAGTTTCTAATATCACACTTAACCTCTGATTAGAGAAAGAAAAATGCAGTCTGGCACACTACCCAGGAAAGGTTTCCAGTCACATCTGATTCTGTCCAAGAACCTCAGGAATACTCACTGCTTTCTCTGTGCTATGTGCACTCTGAAAATAGTGTAAAACAACATAGAAGACTATAGGCAGGCACAAGGTCCTCTGCTAACTGCTGTGTGTTTCTCTTCCTTTTAGTCCACACTTGGATTTATTGCCTTGGTAATCAGCACTCTGCACACGCTCACATATGGATGGTCAAGGGCCTTTGATGAGAACCAGTACAAATTTTACCTGCCTCCAACCTACACCCTCACACTGCTCGTCCCATGTACTGTGATCATAGCAAAAGTCATCTTCATTTTGCCCTGCATCCAGCAGAGACTTCTGCGGATCAGGAGGGGCTGGGAGAAGGGCAGATACGTGAAGTTTGTCCTGCCCAGTGCAACCGGGGAATTTTCCAGTGGAGAGACCTCTAGCAACGTCTAACAGAGCCCCAGCTGTGACAGAGGATATCAAAGCACTATCAACGTTTCTACGAAGGTGTTTCTTTTTGTTAAACACATGGATGTTTTGGTATCATTGTACTGTGGGCAGACAATAAAATGTGGTGACTTCAGAAAGTGGATGACTGCAAAACTAGTTTAGATAGTAGTAGTTAAATTGTATTGCTGGTTTGCAAGGACAATTACTGCCTTAAAAACGACTCTGAAAGCCAAGCTGGCAGCACTGATATTCATGGGAGATTGGCAGACTCTTGTTAGTCAGATCAGTCACTGGAGGTGCTGGGTGGCAGCTCCCCTGACCAGGACTTTTCATTGCTTTCCTAGCTGCTCTCGTCAATTTCAACGGGGTTTTCGTTGTCACTGTTGTTGTTGGGGGTTTAAATATGAATTGGGAAGGTTATGAAAGGAAAAAGATCCTGCCTGTTGAATGTCTAGATGATGAATTGTCTGTGGTCTTGGGTCTCCTCAGTTAACAGAATGACAAGTAAGAACACCAATATCCACATCATGTAGCATCTGCAGATTTTACTAAAAGCATCCAAACTTGACAGCATGGCCAAATATCCTGATTCTCTCACACACAGACAGCACTTCTGGTCCTCTAAGCTGTGCCTGGTGCACTTTTATAAGCTACAGAAATATAACACCTTTTCCAGCAGTAGAAAAGCATTTGAAGAGTGGTGTTCCTAGCATTACACATCTGCTCTGCCATAAAAGCTGCTGCTGCGTGTTCTGTGTTTTTACTAAGCCAAAGTTTCCAGCAGTATTTGATGGAAATAGAGTGAAGTTAATTATCAGACAGACCTGCTGCTTCATAAAATTACATGAAGAAAATCAAGGCCTTCCAGCTGGCCTTACATCAAATAATGGGATGAAGCTCTTAGAAGCCATTGTCACCTTAACACGTTCATTTACACAGGGAAAACAGCAGCTTTATATGGTCTTGCAAAGAGATCAGCTAGTTTTGACCACAACATGAAAATACAGCAGTTGTGCATTCTAGGCAGAGTCCTTTATTGTCTTGACCTTAAAAAGTCATTTGCTACATCACAAAGCAGGTATCATAACCCTATTCTGAATTCACACCCACTTTGGACATGGGCAATGAAGATTTCTATCCTACTTTCATTTTCTACCTGTCACTTTCTACGCCTTCAAGCTCTTGCTCTTTATCAGAATAATTCTTTAGGTTCTGGACATCCAAATCCCCAAATAGAGAACAGCCATTCACAAAAACTCATTTAAAAGCAAGCAATCAGGGTGACATAAGTCTACCTCAGTAAGGTCAGGTGCAAGGACATTGGCTAGAATAGCTTCGCTTGAGCAAGCTGTTCTAGTGGGAGGTGTCCCTGCCTATGGCAGGGGGTTGGAACTGGATGATCTTTGAGGTCTCTTCCAACCTAAACCATTTTATGATCTTCCTACAGTTAAGTGGTCAGCATTGCTTTGAAAAACAGCCATCAGCATCAAATGAGGCATGGTTCATGGGACTAGAAAATACCTACCACTAAACCAGTTAATATAAATGGAAGAGAGCCAAATGATCCATTTTGGGGTGCATATGCCCTTCTACAAGCCAACTTTGCTGCTGTAGCCTGAATGATTTCTACATAGTAAACCTTAAGATTTCCCTGTATAGCTTCAAAATGAACAGCAATATTCTCCAAACATTGCTCATGGTGTCAGTGATGATATTGAGAGGGTTTAGTTCTTGTTTAAGGCTTACAGTGAAGTCTCCAAACACCACTTCCTTTCATTGTCTAGGGAGAGATCAACATGAGGGAAATGCCTGAATTTCATAATGGGCTGAGTTTTTCATGTAGTGGGGTTTTCTTGGCAACACAGGGCAAGTACCATCCTTTTCCACTGTCCCTTTCATACAGCTTTCCCCATCAACCACTACAACCTACCCCAGGGCAGCACCTGATCAAATCACTCAACAAGCAGATCAACTACCCAGCACTTTCTATTTCTGCTTGAATGGTAGGTTAGGTTTCTGCATGGATTTGAGACAGTCTCACCTGAGTATAATTCCACCAGTATAATTCCAGTTGAATTCATACTTCAGGGAAGACTGGATTCAGCAAGCTTGTTCTTTTAATCTTCTCCTGTATTTCATCATCAACACAGAAGCACAAGCTTGCACATTTTCTAGTTACAGTAGTGGTTCCCAGTGCCTTTTTCCCACCTAAGGTTCTTTCCACATCTTTAGGTCAGAGAAGGCCACTGCCTGGTGGAAGAAAACAGGGAAGAGAAAAAAAATGACTAGGAGACAGGTAAAGAGCATTAGCCAGGCTTGCAGGCTTTGTCTTGAAGGGGAAAGGTGTGGTTTTGTTGTGAGTCATGCAATGCTGAAGACTTTTCTTTCTGCCCAGCAGATGTAAGGTTTACACCTTTGTTTACATGACTTTCACACCCACATGCCCTTCCCCATTGATGGCAGAAGGACAGTTTTCATGAGCAGGAGCAGAGTAAGGCACCTGGACCTTCCTGGCAAGCTGGCTCTGTTAGTGAGTCAGCATGGTACTTTTCAGATGGACACAAGCCCAGATGGACAGGCAGGCCAGCTCTAAATCCCCACAGCTACTGCAGCTCCATGGAGTCTGAACAAAAGGTTGCTCCACTGCCTCCAGATACTGCCTGTGCCAACAGACTGTCCAGCCAGTCACCTTTTAAAGACTGAGACCCATTCCTCTAACTGCAGAACACCATTTCAGATAGTGCCTTCTGCAGGCATCTGCTCCTGAAATCATTTGACACAACAGTTTGCCTAATATCTTCTGGTTTGGGAGTGCTGAAAAGTAGTTTGAGAAATTTTTCAGTTACCTTTTCCCTATACATTGTTTTTTATTAATCTGAATAGGGGGGGTTGTGGGGCTTGCTTAAAATTTACCTATTGACTGGTTTTGTACCTGGAGTTTCTTTCTCTGTATATTTGTACACACACACACATATATATAATACTGGAGAATATATAGCTGGAATGTAAATTCTTTATATTATATTTTTCTGTATTACCTCCTATGTGCCTCTGGAATATGTAAGAACCAACTGAAAAGCTGTAAGAGTAAAGCCAGTTATGATCACTGGAATCTGTTGTTATATAAAAGATATTCTGAACAGGTCAGTAGAATTATATCAGCAATCGTTCGAGTCTTTTTTCCCACTCCTTCCCCTAAACAATCTCATTACTCTAACAGCAGTAGTAAAGCAATGTGGCTATCATAGAATCATAGAATCATCCAGGTTGGAAGAGACCTCCAAGATCATCCAGTCCAACCTAGCACCCAGCCCTATCCAATCAACTAGACCATGGCACTAAGTGCCTCATCCAGGCTTTGCTTGAAGACCCCCAGGGACGGTGCCTCCACCACCTCCCTGGGCAGCCCATTCCAATGCCAATCACTCTCTCTGTGAAGAACTTCTTCCTAACATCCAGCCTATACCTACCCTGGCACAACTTGAGACTGTGTCCCCTTGTTCTATTGCTGGTTACCTGGGAGAAGAGGCCAGCCCCCACCTGGCTACAATGCCCCTTCAGGTAGTTGTAGACAGTAATAAGATCACCCCTGAGCCTCCTCTTCTCCAGGCTAAACAGGCCCAGCTGCCTCAACCTCTCCTCATAGGGTTTGTGTTCAGGCCCCTCACCAGCTTTGTTGCCCTTCTCTGGACATGTTCCAGCACCTCAACATCTCTCTTGAATTGAGGGGCCCAGAACTGGACACAGTACTCAAGGTGTGGCCTGACCAGTGCTGAGTACAGGGGCAGAATAACCTCCCTTGTCCTACTGGCCACACTGTTCCTGATGCAGGCCAGGATGCTATTGGCTCTCTTGGCCACCTGGGCACACTGCTGGCTCATCTTCAGCTACTATCTATCAGTACCCCCAGGTCCCTTTCCTCCTGGCTGCTCTCCAGCCACTCAGTCCCCAGCCTGTAGTGCTGCTTGGGGTTGTTGTGGCCAAAGTGCAGAACCCTGCACTTGGCCTTGTTAAATCTCATCCCATTGGCCTCTGCCCACCCATCCAGCCTGTCCAGGTCCCTCTGCAGGGCTCTCCTACCTTCCAACAGATCACCTGCTCCCAGCTTGGTGTCATCTGCAAACTTACTGATGCTGGACTCAATCCCCTCGTCCAGGTCATCAATAAAGATATTGAACAGGACTGGGCCCAGCACTGATCCCTGGGGAACACCACTAGTGACAGCTGCCAACTGGATGTGGCACCATTCACCACCACTCTCTGGGCTCTGCCATCCAGCCAGTTCTTGATCCAGCACAGAGTGAATCTGTCCAAACCATGAGCTGCCAGCTTGGCTAAGAGCTTCTTGTGGCAGACAGTGTCAAAGGCTTTGCTGAAGTCCAAGTAGACTACATCCACAGCCTTCCCCACATTCACCAGGCAGGTAACCTGATCATAAAAGGAGATCAGGTTGGTGAGGCAGGACCTGCCCTTCCTAAACCCATGCTGGCTGGGCCTGATCCCTTGGCTATCCTGTAGGTGCTTTGTGATGGCACCCAAGATTACCTGTTCCATCACCTTGCCTGGCACTGAGGTCAGGCTCACAGGTCTGTAGTTTTCTGGCTCCTCCTTACGACCCTTCTTGTGAATGAGTATCACATTGGCCAGCTTCCAGTCTTCAGGGACCTCTGGGAAGTAAAACCTACTACAGCCAGCAGCTAGTGAAGTCTGCTTGTCAAGCTAATAACTGAAAATGATCATTGCTATGACCCCATGGTGCCAGGGCCTCAATTATAGAGTTGCTATGCATGTGGGAGGGCACAAGTGGGTACAGACACACCTTCCATTACAAGAAGCTAGTGATACTACACAGCACTTGTACCACAGGGTCAAACAAGCTTAATTCATTAAAGAGAAAGGGCTGTTGATACAGAGTTCAAGAAAGTGGGAATTCCAAATGAGAATTTATAGGACGGGAAAAGAGAGTTTTAATGCTACAAATTTGTTCTCTGTTTCTTAAGTCATTTCTTCATAGAAGTGTCATGCCAGATCAACTAACTTCTAGGTCTGCAGCGTAGCATTTTAATGAGCTAATTTGTAAGTGGATTTTAATGAGTTCATTTAAATTCTTGTGCTGAAGATTAACCTCTGCAGGTACGGTTCGCTCACTCCTCCCGTTTCATAATACAGGGCTTTTAACAGTGCAATTGGTTTCTTGCTCTTCAGGGATTTACTTGCAAAGTGATATATCAAACTACAGTTACATCTCTACAGGGGACACACTTGCTTCAGCACCCCTGTATTTCCTCCAGTCTTTCCAAAAGAGACAGTGCAACTGCCTTGACCTGCTACAGTCAGCCACAAAACTCTGGTGTTATTCTTGAGCTCAACATGTCACACACAGAGGTAGTGGGACCTGCAGACCATGCTTCAGGTTTGAGGAACAAGGTTTGTTAGACTAGGACAGTTTTCTTGTATCTACTCATTTCACTTAATAAGCAGCATCAGTTTTGCAGAATTTCTTCATGAGGTTTTTAAGTGCAAGTCAGAACCATGCCTAATTTAAAGCTGGGCATACAACATACAGCAGGTAGATACCATTTGTGATTAGGGACAGTTCTTGTGTGCAGGAGTTTCAAAATCAAAGACTAAAAGCAACTTGTGTGTGGCTAGGCAGGAGGATCACTTATTACAAGCCACAGCATTACCAGAACATTTCAAAGACTTAAAGCAGCACTACTGTGGTCCCCCTAGAAAGATAAACTGCTTTAGATTTAGAAACCTCAGCACTGGATGATCCACTACAGCTGCTGTTCAGCTGCTAAGTTACTCATTATCTGTTTCCTATATCTGATCTGCAATTAGCTAGCTTCAGCTGCTGCATGCCAGCTTGCTGGCTTAAAGAGATACCTACAATCAGATGTTTAAGTAGCTGTCTCCTTCAGTGCTCAATGCTGCTGTAAAAGGTTCAAGCCTGCTCTCACAAACTCAGGTTTATTTAGTTTGGGAGACATGGAGAAGAGGAGTAGTGTGAAGAAATGTCCACGATACTAACAGTTAGAATGTAAGGCTTTCCTTTCTAGATTGCTGCTTTGACTCTAGAATCAGCTGACGTCCTCCAGTTGCATGGAGAAGTTACATGCAAAGAAAGAGCCAAAGATGTGACAACCTTGGAGTAGTATGAAAAATGGCCTAACACCACACCTTCCCTAGGCTTCAGCTGGAGAGCAGAATGAAGCTCTCCCAAGGTGCAGAATCAGAGCTGATAGCAGAAGTTCTTACAGTACTTCTTGACACTCCTGGTACACAACACTGCCAGAGAGCAGAAATAGACATACAAAGGTAAATTCTTATGCTATCTGTCATACTGAGCTCTGGAACAGATGCACTACCATGTGAATCTCTCACTCCTCTGGCTATCTGCTTTTGGCCTACTACAAAGGAAAGAACTTATTGCTTGGAGGAAGAGAGGATGTTAGCAAATGGAAGGTACAATCCCTATTTTATCAAAAAATATCCCAGTTACAGAAAGCTGAAAGCTCTGTACCTCATCCTCTCACCCTTTGCACCACCAGCCTAAACATCCATGCTCTAAGATCGGGTCCTGATCCCCAAAGAATCAGAACTGGGTGCTGCACAAAAAGAAGAGAAGCAAGAATAACACTTCCCAATTAAGTTGCACCACCATGCTGGCTGCACCCATGCACGCAGTAGATCTTCCCCTGCAGACAGCACAAGACCGCACAGCTGCAGTTTCCCATGCAACACCTATGGATTGTGAGTAGCATTTGAGGGTTATGATAGTTAGGAATCAAGAAGCATGACACCAATGCTGTGAGGCTAGAAGAAACAAACTAAAGCAGCAGCCCAAAACAGGAGGAGCAAGAATTCAGATCACCCAGGCTCTACCTGCCCCTCAACTTCCTTTTCTTCCATAGTCTCTCTTCTACAGAAGGCTCAGGGGGGACCTCATTGCTGTCTACAACTACCTGAAGGAAGGTTGTAGCCAGGTGGGGGGTGGTCTCTTCTCCCAGGCAACCAGCAATAGAACAAGGAGACACAGTCTCAAGTTGTGCCAGGGGAAGTATAGGCTGGATGTTAGGAGGAAGTTCTTCACAGAGAGAGTGATTGGCATTGGAATGGGCTGCCCAGGGAGGTGGTGGAGTCACCATCCCTGGAGGTGTTCAAGAAAAGCCTGGATGAGGCACTTAATGCCATGATCTAATTGACTGGCTAGGGCTGGGTGCTAGGTTGGACTGGATGATCTTGGAGGTCTCTTCCAACCTGGCTGCTCTATGATTCTCCCTGGCATCTGCAAGCTGCTGCAAGAAAAGTGGCAGGAATCTCAGCAGAAAGCTTTGTCACACCTTGTCCCTGTGCAACAATTCAAATTTACCCTGTTAACCAGGCAGCATCTATGCACACTTCAATCACTGACAGCATTAAGCTGTGCATGGTGCTTGGGTTTGGGCTCTGAAACTCATATCCCATCTCAGCTCATGACAGCTCAGAAAGCATGGCCAGAGAACGCAGTGCCAGGTTCCCCTCAGCCCTCACTCTACAAGGAAGAAATAGCAGGAGCTCAGGGTCAGAAGCATGGAGGATAACATTTGTTGTATGTTTAAGCTCTGTTGCTGAAGAGGTTTTGCTCTGCTTCGCATGTGTGTCTGTTCTGGGTGGTTTTCCTCATGTTACTGGAAAAAGAAGGGGGGGCGGGGAGGGCATATTTGAAGTCTGCTTTACAAATCCCCATCAAATTAACACTGATCTTCTCCAGACAATTCTTCAAACGAATGTTCTGCAAATGCCTCCTCACAGCATGCCAAGATTTAGATCTGCTGGAACTGGCTCTGCAAAGGATGCTGCTCTCTAACAAGAGGAATCTAAGCCCTGATACCAGTTCAATTTGCCGCTTTTTGGTTTTAATATAAAAAGAAATACTTTCTGCAAGGAAAGGTTCAGCTTTCATCACCACAGCCCTAGCACAGAATTTGCAGGCTAAACCAATTCACAGATAAGCACTCTTCATAAGCATTACATATTTCTTGGCTGACACAGGTCCTGGAGAATGAAAGAACAGGCTGTGCTGACATCTGGTGGCTTTCTCTGCAGACAGTTTATGGCAATAGCTTTTGGCTTTTCACTGCTTTGGATTTTTTAATTTATGGGTTTGGGTTTTTTTTTATTCCTGATGTAATTTCTCTCATTTCTTTTCAGGACACAAAGGATTCTGCTAAAAATATTTTTTGTTTCTATTGACCAGTGTCCTATGTAAATCCTCCTGTAAAGCAAGAAAGGATCTTTTGTTATGCACTGTTAGTGACTGTATTAAAAATCTCCTCTTTGTTTCAAAGCATCTTTCTTCTGGAATACAAAGGGAAAAAAATGCATTTGCTGTCAGAGGAAGTGCTGCTATTGCATATCAAACGAGGGGCAAATCTAACCACTAAAACACTGCAAATTAGCAGAGGTGTCAGCAAGTACAGGGAAGTGGCTGGGAAAACATGCAAAGGTGTGTCTGTTTCTCTAATTCGATGGGAAAAGCAAAGTCAATGCCCTGATAATATGAAAAGTAGCACAGTTGTCTGCTGGGCTGCTGCACATGGTGAATGAGTCTGCCTGACTCATTCAACATGTGCAAATCTGTGCCAAGTAGTACTATGAAAGGGAAGTCCTGGAAGGTGAATCAGGTGGCAAGCAGGAAGACTGAGCTCAGTCTAGGCTGTTCACTAAACAGAAGTGCACACTTGCCTTAAGCATTTGCAATGCTTAAGAGGGACTTGAGGGTGCTGGTGGACAAGAAGCGCAACGTGAGCCAGCAGTGTGCACTTGCAGCCCAGAGAGACAACCAGATCCTGGGCTGCAGCAGGAGAAGTGTGGCCAGCAGGTCGAGGGAGCTGATTCTTCCCCACTGCTCTGCTCTGGTGATATCCCACCTGGAGTACTGCATCCAGTTCTGGAGCCCAGATTATAAGAAGAATGTGGACATGCTGGAGTGTGTCCAGAGAAGGGCCACTGGGATGATCAGAGGGCTGCAGCACCTCTGCTATGAGGACAGACTGAAAGAGTTGGGGCTGTTCAGTCTAGAGAAGAGGAGGCTCCAAGGTGACCTTATTGTGGCCTCCCAGGATCTGAAAGGGGCCTCCAAAAAAGCTGAGGAAGGACTTTTCAGGATATCAGGAAGTGACAGGACTAAGGGGAATGGAGCAAAGCTGGAGGTGGTTAGGTTCAGACTGGATGTGAGGAGGAAGTTCTTCACCATGAGAGTGTTGAGAGCCTGGAATAGGTTGCCCAGGGAGGTGGTTGAGGCCCTGTCCCTGAAGGTGTTTAAGGCCAGGCTGGATGGGGCTCTGGCCAGCCTGATCTATGGTAGGGTGTCCCTGCCCATGGCAGGGGGCTTGGAACTACATGATCCTTGTGTTCCCTTCCAACCCTGACTGATTCTACGATTCAATGCCTCCAGCCAGTTGCTGTGGCTCTAAAGCCAGGATCCTATCAGCCATATGACATGAAGAATGAGTGTCATATGACATGAAGAATGAGTATCACATGTTCTGCTTTTTCCTACTTGATTTCTGGACACTCAGGATTAGTGTGGCTATTAGCTTCCAAGGCCAGTACCCACAGATGCACTGGCATGGCTGCAGTAGCTCTTGGATTGTTACCTGCAAGCTCGTTTTAAGTTGTGATCTGTCAGGGGACATGCAGAATACTCCCTCAAGGAGTGAAAGAGAAAACCACACCTTACAGCTTATCTCTGGATCCCCTTTAAGACAGCATGTCTACATCAAATAAAGCAGTTCCCCAAGTTCAAGAACGGTACATATCAGATCTTTGAGACTCCTTTATGCCTTTAGTAACTATCAACCTTTAACTCAGCTATCCACATCAGCTTAGCTCTTGCTTCAAGAGGAAACAGTGCATTTTTCTGTCTGGAGGTAGCACAACCTGTTGCATGCAGACACTCTATCATGACAAAAGCAGAAAAAAAACAAGACATCTACTCCAGCAGTTTATGAGTTCAATTCCAAACAATCATTAAAATGCACTCCACCAATTTCATACCTTTAGTGCTGTAAAAACCAGCACTACTCCACCACTTCTTTGCCAGTGATGTTGTACATTCAAGACTTTGCATGTTTATTCAGTTGCACTCTTACCACTTCTTCAGGGCAATTAATTTCCTAGTTTCCTCTTTTCTCCTTTAGTAGTTACTCTTCCACATCCCTAACCAAAACTTCAGTCTCTCTGAAGTTGTGTTTTCTCCAAGAAAAACACAAGCCCCACACACCTCCTGGCCTCCAGTTTGACTGCCTTTCCCTGTTGCTGTGCTATAACCCAGGAGACGTTGCATCTGTCAGCATGCACACTGGATGCTGCTCTTGCTTTGTTTGGAAATAAATAACTGAATAAATGATGGTACCTTACACTGAAAGATAAATCCTTTTTAACCTCATCATGTCCAAGAACACTAGCATAACTATGATTTATCCCATCACACATTATGGAGAAGTCAACAGTAACTGCCAGCTAATGCAGTTCATTTTGTTAGGTACATAGCACGGTACCTACTCTGTAGGTGGTTTCCTTCATTAGAAAGAGAACTTCATAACAACACAGGCAAAGATATCTCAATCTTTAGTTTTATTAGCCAGTGCTCACAGATTTCACTTAGTACTCAACAATCTTGGAATCAACCCTACTTTGACACAAAGATATACTATATCCTGTCAAAAAAAATCAGGAACAGCATCTCTCTTAAGTGGTTAATTATTGTCTATGGCTTAGTGGGGCCTATTTGAAAGAAGCACTGTTAAAGATCCAACTAAAAAAAATGGGAGAAAAATACTGCAGGAACAAACCATTTTACCAAGTAGAGCTATTGTGAGCATTACAAAAGGCTCTACTGTGCTGCTGCAGAAAGGAGCCAATGAAGTGCCCCTGCCAGAGAAAACTGAGCTCACAAAGCTCTTCCCTTAGAAAGAATGTAAACTGGAATGCCAGGAACAGCACTCTTTAATATTTGCATTAAAACACTTACCGTTCTCTCACTGATGCTGTAGAATTGCTCCTCCACAGTGCCACACTAAATGTGGCACCGTACATTTGTACTGGCCCAGAAAGGCTACTTCTTGAAATGTGGTGACACTTTCAAACACCAATGCCTTAGAGAAAAAGACCACAAAACCAACTCAAATCCATCTGAAAGGGCTAGAGACAAAATTCACATCCCAGAATAGAAGGGGAGAATTACAGTGTTTGTTCAGTCAGAAAGCCTGAATACATTGACAGACATCACCTTGGTAGGGCAGCCTGAGACACTGATCTCTCCAGTATGCCATCTAATTCCCACAGAATTATCTTCATTATGGTAAATATGGCTAAACACAGCTAGTATACTCTGAAGTAAAACGTGTTAGCTTAAACCATCTGAGAAGATGAGTACAAGCTCTTCCTAGCCAGATTAATCTGCAAACAAGACAGAGTGTGTAAGAAAGTAGCTGAGATGTGGACCCAGGCCTGGGGAGAAAGCAACAGAATGGCAACTTGGACAGGAAGAGGAGGCAAGTAGTAAATTCTCCTCCCAAATTAATCAGAGCATGTACAAGAGCATTCAAATTCCAAAAGAACACAACTGACTCCAGTAACAGAGGACATCTCCTTACAAGTTAAAGATACAATCACCCTTTTAATTGCAGATGACAAAGTGGTAATCCTGCTTTCACAAGAGATTAAAACTCTGCTTGAAGCAAGGCTACCAAAATCAGTCTAACCCAGAGAATTGTCAGAAAGATTGAAGAAAATTAAGTGGGAACAACACCTGGAGATTTCTTTGGCCCTGCATCTGAAGTACTACACTTTCATTTAGACATTTTGGAAATGACACATCTGTTTTCACTACTACATGACAACAGAAATACATGCATAAAGAAATAACATCCAAAGCTCTAGGAGATGGTAAACTTACTTTTCTGGAAAGTCTCTTGTGAAAATAGTGTCAGCTCTCACCCATAGCTGAGGGTAGATGTGTGGGTCTAAAGCAATTGCCCATGAGGCCTCATTTAGTTTAGCAGAGCCTACGCCCAAACAGTGTGCCAAGGCAGACAGCCAGCATCACTTTTATCATAGTGAAGAGAGGCTTAAAGGCACAGTGTTCCATCTTGGTACTCCCTTAAAAGCAGTTTCATAAGCAGTATCTATCTAAAAGTACTTCACTGGATGCATGTTTATTTCTTCTTGTCCTTGACTTAGTTAATGTAGTAGGAAAGCCTGCAATTACCAAGAAGTAACACAGCAACAGAGTATTTGGCTCTTGGAAAGCAGGAAAGAATCAGTTCCAGTCTTGAAGACATGTGGCTCACAGACAGGGACTCTCCTTGGAAAAATACAATCATTCAAGTTTTATTCTTAAAACTGAAATCATAAGCTTTCACTCAATTTGGAAAAGAGCCTAATTGCCACTTACACACACTGATGTCCTGGCAGAACTCAGATTGCTACCTCTTACATTAAGGTGTCTCCCTGAAGTAAAGCTAGAAAGAGGAGAGCTGGTGCTCGAACACAAAAGCCTCCCAACAGTCATTTGTCCCTTCCAGCATGCTAAAGAGGGCTAGAAGAGAGTATAAAGGAAAGCATTCACCAGCGAAGAGCATGAAACACTTGCCAGTCTGCACCATTCTACACAACAGCAATCAAACATGAAATGAGAGAAGTAAGGCTATGGCTTGAAACAAAGAGATTCTCTTCTCGATCTCTCTGAAATACCCAGTGACTTTTCCACTTTCATTAGAAGCTAGCGCTGTGATGGAATCTACTGTGCTTTGTATCATCTCCATACACAGCTAATGTCTGCTGCAGGATCCAGCAACTCGTGTCACAAGTCAGAGATTGCACGGCCTGCACTGAAAGAGGCAAGCAAAGGAAAAAGAAATGCAAGTTAAGGAAAAGAAAGTCACTTATGTCCTACACTTTTCCTTCTCTCAGTCTTTTCATATTGACAGAAATTAATTTCTATAGGAAGGGAATTGCACTGTTTGCAAAGCAATCCTCTAGGATTTATTGATCTTTAAGCAAAATCTCATTAAGCAGAATAAGGAAAATTTACAACAGGTATGGGAAAACAAAACAATCTCTTGGGATCTTCACCAGGCTGAAACAGGATTAGCTTTGTAGTTTCTGTAATCTTCCTCACAGAAGAATGCTAATTCGGTCTCATTTGCTAGGAAATAAAACACAACACCACAACTTAGCATACTAGCAAATGAACCACCCAACAGCCAGCTATTTCAAATCACAGAAGACAATTGGCATATTCTTGGTCAAAGACAATTATAAATCACACCCTCCCCCCCTCCCCCCATATTTTTTTTGCAATGAAGATTCAGGTATCAAAGATGTCATTTAACATTGTTAAAAACAAACAAACAAAACCCCCAAACCAACCAACCACTCACAGAAAAACCCCAACCAAAACCCAAGCACCTGGATATATAGAAGTAAATATGTACACAATCCCCCTCAAGATTCAACGCAGCTTTCAGTATTGTTTCTACAAGCATTCAGTAAACTAAGTGATTGTTTTTCTAATGTCTTCAAATGCTAGAAGAACAATGCAGCTTGATTTTCTCTCTTTTTCTGTGTGTTTTTCTGTTAGGAAAGGGGAAAAGAAACTATTTTTTTCCTTTACATTAGCCTGTAGGTACAATAATTTAATACTGAGTGGA
Organism: Pogoniulus pusillus; assembly: GCF_015220805.1. Taxonomy (NCBI): domain Eukaryota; kingdom Metazoa; phylum Chordata; class Aves; order Piciformes; family Lybiidae; genus Pogoniulus; species Pogoniulus pusillus. Next base: position 12,592,841 of record NC_087265.1, read on the forward strand.
TCAGTAGAATATTTTACAGATCACTTTACATTCTCCCTCATGACCCATCAAAATATGTGTCTGAAGAAGTTAATTTTTTGCCCTGCTGATGATTAATTCATGAGGCTTCAACAATATGCAAAGTGAAAGACACAAATTGGCTTCTCCAGCAATACCTTCAAATACCTCTAATTATTCACAGGGGATATGGCAGAGCTAAAGGACCCACAAAGGTTCAGAGCAGTCACAATTCTTTCAACCCAGTAGGTCAAGGACTTCCTCTTCTAAAACAGTAAGTCAGCAACATTACTAATTCAGAAGAGAGACAAATCTGATGGAAAGCCTTCACAATTATTAAACATCGAATTCTTTAAGGTGCTGAGCCAATAAGTTCCACACTCGTTTTTTAAATTAAACCTGAAGTTAATGAAGTCTGCCTGTCTTGTAAAGAAGAAGGGAGGGGGGGGGGGGGACGTGGGGAGAAGAGCAGAAAGGGGTTTAGAATCCCAAGTAGAAAACAGACAAGATTTTGCAATGAATACTGAATGCTTTATTAACATACACCCTGCTCTTAAATTTTTTGCTGACTAGATAATAGCTGTAATAATAATCACTACCACAGAGGCTTTCCCGAGGATACTTATCTAATGTCCTCATAATTTATAACTCTCTAACCCAACCCTATGAAGTGCCAAGGGCAATCAACTACAGCTTAGGAAAAAAAATGTTCTGCATGTGTCAGAACTTCCTGTATTTTCTAACAGCAGTTCTCCGTTTTGAGTAACTCTTGCCCAGACCACATAGTGGGAAAATGTAATATGGCAATAGGAGATTTCAGATCTTCTTACTGAAGCAAATGAGAACATGTAAAAATGAGGATTAGTGGTATATGTTATCATACTTCACTTCCTTGGTTTCCATTTCTTCTTGAAGGAGGAGGGTTCCTTCAAGAATTGACCAGAAAGACCCCACTCCCAACTCAGCTAATTGACTAGAAAGACCCCACTCCTAACTCAGCCAATTTTCCCATCCAGATATGCTGGAACATATCAAAACTTAAAATGGTATAAGGGCACACTGCATTTTACAAAGCAAGAGGTTTTCTTTTCTGCCATAAATGCCCACTACATACTGAGTAACTGCTGTTAGCTGCTCTGAAAAAAAACTAAAAGCAGCTTTAAATTGTCTTCCCTGCATAAGCCACCCTTCTTTGTACAGAGACACTGAAGAGGCTGGTCTATTCCAATTTTCTTTCACTGTAACATTTACACTGGGATTTTGACACTTTTTTGGAGATTGGATCCAACTATTTCAGTCTTATAGCTACAAACCTAGTTTCAAAGACTCATACCAGGCAGCTCTGCAGAACACGGCTTTTAATTCAGCACCTGATGCTGCCATCAGTCCCTTTCCTGAACTGCATTGTCTCTTTTGTCCTAAGTATGTAAAAATCATGCTCAAATCCATCTTCTGCTAACTAAAGTACAAATCTGTAAGACTTGAGTGCCAGTCAGATTCCCAAGGAGTCTTTTTTCCCCACATAAAAAGACCTGGTTTAGTACAAAGAGCCAGCAAATAACTATAATTCCTATTACAGAAACACCCAAAGACCTTCAGGAAATGTATACTGAGGCCACTTGCAGTGCATTCTAGAGAAACACGTTAAAGAGACATCCCATGGCACTCAAAACCAGGAAGTAAGTGGCAGGAAACAAAAGAGCCAAAAAAACTATGAGAAAGAAATCCCATTCTCTAGCTGGGAAGCAATGGGAGGATGTGGGGAACAACGGGGAGCTTTCTCTCTGGCACCCCTGCACTTAGAGCACAGGCAGTTACTCGTTCCAGCGAGGCAGATCAGATTCAAATGAGCGAATGTCCATATCAAGGTGGAATGCAACTACATCCCCTAAGTACCCTGCTGCCACAAGGTCATTCAGTCACGTTTATGAGAAGCCCAAAGGACATCCAGGGACCATCAATTTTATCATGACAGACATTTCTTTACATTACCAAAAGACATGCCCTATATGTAGTCCCCTGTAAAAATGTGAGAAATCATGTCAAGTTTCAACTCCTTGCTATGTTCAGCACATTCTCTAAATGAAACTGCTTGAGCTTTCCTGAGCAATCTGGCTATCAGGCACTGTATGCTGCACATTAAACAAGTGTAATCTTATTTCATTATTCCGTGCTGGTTCCACTACTTACATTTCAAACCAAAACATCAGTTTAAATGTTACTGATAAGACTAAGCAGACACGGTACTAATAACCTATCTGTCAATCATTTAAAATTACTCTCAGCAGAATTATAAGCATACCCTCTAAAAATCACAATTTGCATTCTGAGCATTTGGAGTGCAGATACCTGCTGCCCTCAGTCCAATGATTTGAATGTACATTATCCCTCCTTCTTCCCTGAATAATTATCAAGTAGTGTAAAGAGCATGAGGAATAGCATTTACTTTTCAGCAGGCTATCCAAACATAATCAGCCACTTATCAGTTTAATGACAACCACAATGAACAGCACCTTCAGTCAATACAAATGTGCTCCTACCTACTCCAGCTGCTTTCAGCGTACTGTCTTCTTTCAAAATCAGTTTGTCATCATCTTCCAAACCCACTACAAGTTCACCAGTCTACAAATCAGAGAACAAGAATACAAAGAGTTAGAATTTACTGACTGCCTCTGCGCCAGTCTTGTTTGACAGTGCAGAGATCTGCCCGTATTAAAGCTTGTAAAAGGGGAAGAATACAGCTCATTATCATACCTTAGATTTGTGTGCTTGATGAATAATCTTCATTGTATCTGAAAGAAAATACAATGTTTTCCTAAAATAAGGCTTAATAGGCAGTTAACACTGAAAGCTATACTTGGAGAATGGAGACAAAGGGGTAAGGTTCAAAATCTACTATTAGGAACCATTTTGTGCATTGCACTTAAAAGAGAAGAAAATATCTTAATTCCCCAGTCCTGCAGGCACAGTCTTAAATCAGTCAATCCAGCATTAAGGTACCCCATACTGTTGGGTGTCTGTCTGCTGGCTGAACCACAATAACTAATGACCATTCCAATTGCCAGCCAAAGCGTATCAATTTAAATGCCAGTTAGGATGTTTTAACTAGCAGGTTTTACACAGGCGATTGGAGAAGGACAAATAACATTTATACACTGGCAGCTACTACAGTTAAGTTGATAGGCAGCAAATGATTAAGACAGACTAACATCATCACTTCATATCATTTCTTAACATCTTCCTTCTCATGAAGAAAGTACACACAGTAGAAATTTCAAACATGTGTAGCCTCTGCAATAACATTTATCTCTGATGTGTTTGTGCAGTGTTGCATGCTAAGAAACTATGATATAAAAAGAAGAAAAGTATGCCTTTTCTCTGGCAATACAGGCAGGGCTTTGTTAACAGAAGGGGAAAACAGCCAAAAGTAACGTGGTCAATAAGGCAAGTAGATGAGTGCAAAGGATCCAGAAAGAATGGAATTCTGAAGATGCCCTCACAGGACTTTAAAATGTTTTTAATAAGTTTTTAAAAAGGCAAAAAACTGAACTTTGAAGCCTCTTTGAGAAAAATCACAAGACCATATCAGTTCCTTCCCAGCAAAGAAGCCAAAAAACAGTTCTGCTTGCCTGGTCGCTTTCTGATCTATCTGTACACTAACTGAATGCTGTATGTTGAAATAGCTTGGTAAGAGAATTAAGCAAAAAAGTTAAATATAGGATAAATCAGCTTTCAAACTACTGAGAGCAAGTATCCAGGTGTTCAGAATTACAGAGATTACATTCTCATTCTAAAGTACTCTCATACTACCATATGCTCTTTAACATTTCAAACGTTATATAAGGTAAAAAGCCCACTCTGCATTCCCACTGCAGAGGTCCCTGAGAAGGCAGCTTTAGCCTACTATTAATTGCAGTATTGCAAGCAAGACATATATTGCAATAAATTGCAATTACCAGGCTTCATCTTGCATAGAATCATTACAAAAAGACCAAGAAATCACAGCAAAAACACACTGCATTATGAACCCTTTCCACCAGAATAATTACAATCCAGCCTTTGCCTCTTAGATTTAAGCTTCTCCACTACTGTGTCACATTCCCCTTCCTCTCATCTTGCCCAGTCATACTCTGAACTATTGTCTCAATTTCACTTGTTCACAACTTTACTACTGGCATAGAGCAGTTTACTCTGTCTTCATCTGAGCTATTAAATGACTTCTCTTCTAAAAATGAAATTGCAGCCTCTTCTCATCATAACTAAAGCTTTATGTTCTCTCAGCAGACTTTGCTATTTCATCCCCATTTATTCCCTCTCAATCATATTCCGAAATTTTTATCTTCCCTCTTCTGGAAACAGATCTTCTGTGACAATAGATAAGAAATCATTCTCTAAGTCTAATTCTGTGAAGTATCTACCATACTGCTCTACATTAATGAAAAAAAAATCCCTGGGAAACAGTTTATGAGACAAGTTGACACCTAGGCTACAACCATCAGTGAAAAGATGGCAATGATAGAAGAGTCAACGAGGAGAGTTCTACAACAAGAATGATTTGTCCAAAGAAATCAAAAGAATGAAAGTCATAAGCTTTGAGATGTGAGGTAGAGCACCAAGCCAAGAAGAAAAATGTGCTATCATACATGACGTTGAGAGAACCAAGTGATGTTGAATTCTGGAGAGAAGGAAGCTGAAATACACAAGGTGAGAGATAGCCAGGCCCAACTGAGATTTATTTTGGCACTGCCAAATAAAGCAGAAAGAAAAATTTCTTACTTTGTGCAGAAGGCTCACTACCCTTTCACCACCAAAATACTGTCTCCTACAAAAAGGAGAGTAGAGCACACAAGAGATGTCAAAAACAAGAACCTGGATGATTCACAGCCTGAGGGGAAGGTGAGGAACTTGGCTTTGATTTTTTCACTGTGAAAATTTCCATGCAGCTAGCAACACCCCACTACAAGTAGACCTCCACTAACTTGTGTAACAGGTTTCAAAAGTCCTGCAGCGTCTTTCATCCACATTATGCTCTGTCCTACACAGCATCATCACATGCTCAGCCACAACATATGCCTTGGGAAAAAAGATCTCTAAGCAATGAAACCAGCAACAGAGATAGGACCCTGTCATCTACCCAAAGCCGCAGATATTAGAGGCTGAAAGGGCACCTCCAAATTCAAACTTACTGGTACTGAGATTTTAAGACCTTAAGTAAAATATTCAAAATAACAGTGGCAAGGACTTGAATGTTACTAACAGAGCACAGATCTTAACTGCTAACACTTTCCCTGCTTCCACTTTGCAGTCATCTGTTTCACCATTAGCAGTAATACAAAATTAAATGCATGGTTTTGCTTTGTTTTTTTTTCAAACAGGCAAACAGACTATCACCATTAAGTAGCCTTCTTGTTCAATTCTTTGAGTCACTGTAGAGGAAGGAGTCTGTCAACTCCAGGAACATGGAAGACAGGGGATCACTTGCAGCAAAACTCCAAGGGAACTTTATGAATTGCAAAGTTTAGGAAAAGGTCTGTTACTGACATCTGATTTAACAAACTCCAAGAAAGGAAGTAATTCAGTCTATTCTGAAAGTGTATTCTGTCCCAAACACACGTTCACCACAATCTTTAGGAAAAGGAAATATACACCTGGCTTTACATTAGAGGGTAAAGTCAGCCTTAATTTCACACCAGGCTATTTCATTCCATCAGCTTGTATTTAAGAGCTTTCATAAATACTTTGACCAGATTTTTCCTGTTTCTTTTGTACCATGTAAATTATTTAAGCATGTCTTAAGCATTTTCCATTTACTGCCTTCAGCTCCCACTTCACCATCCTTTCTGACTCTGTAATTGGTAAATAGATATTGAAATACACAAGCCCATAGAGAGCCACAATTTCAAAGTGGTTAAGATCACAAGCTGCTCACTAGAGTAAAAAAAAAAAAAAGTTAAAAGGCACTTATGAAAGTAATAAAAAATTAATACCAAACCCCATCAGTACCAATTAGCAAATAATTGGTAATTCAAAGATTAATACAAGACTTCAAAACAAGGGTCAAGTTCAGTAGATATGATCCCAGCAGTGTAACTCCTGCTACAAAATCAGGATAGGGTTGCAAGTGTAGGCAGGCATGGCCACTAGCATGAGTATTCTACAGCAGTTGTGTTTTGAATTGTATAGAAAGTTGTATAAAGTATTATATCTGCATTTTAGAGGAACTAAAACAAGGGGGGGAAAGGGAAAGAAAAAACCCCACGTACCATATTTGTAATTCTTGAAAGGAGGAGGAAGTCCTGTTCTTGAAGTCACGTCTTTTAAAACAAAAGCAGTGAGTTAAAACAAAGTTGTCTTATTTATTTCCCTTATTTTATTTTCCAAAAGATACTCTTTACATCAAAATTAATTTACAACACAGGAAGCTTGTCTGAACATAAACAAGAACCTTTGGATCAGATTCTACAGTTGACTGACTTTACTTGGGCATGAAGTCCCTCTGAAGAAAATGTCCTACAGGGAGAGGGAGTCAGTGCAAGCAAGACGTGATCACGGGAGTCTGAGCCTCCAGAAATCTGCCAGGAGCACCCTGTTAATGGTTTGCACAGCACCTCTCCCTGCTTTATGCAAACAGCTGACAACTGCCATTGGTAACTGTTCAGTAAACATAGCCATGGGAACAAGCCACAAAAAGGAAGCCCTACTGTAGAGAATTACCTCTTTGGTCACATGCAGGACACAGCCCAAACTCTCCCATTAAACAGATTATGGTGAAAGATGGAACACAGTTGTTGGACAAGGAACAGCACTAGCCACCTGTGGAATGAGTTTCCAAAAAGCCTTATTCAAGACACTAGCTTTGTCTCAAATAACAGCAACTTGCAGCACTACAGACATCAAAAGCAAGTTTCTTAATATTGCTTTGGTTTGGTTTTTATTCTTCATAACAGCAGCTGTACCATATGTTCTGAAAGTGCTTTTAATTTTCTAAAGGCATCCTAGGGTCTTACCATGCCCATCTCTGTGTGGAAGGTGCTAAAAGCAAAATGCAGCCATGAGGCCCAGGGCAATGTTCTAGGAGTTGCTCAAATGTTATCAGATGTAACAGTTTGAGACTTGTTGAAGTTGACTTCATGCAAAAAAAAAAAATCACATGATGTTATTCTGCACTCTTTGAATGTCTCCATTTAGGTGTGACAAAATACACCTGCAAGATTGGGATAACCCCCAAACTACTGACTCCCCGAGTGGGCTGGTATACATTAATTAACATTTAGACACACTGACACTTTCAACTAGGCTTCTAAAACATAAAGCCCATAGATGAATAAATCTGCACCACAAAGCTCAAGATGGAGACAGAAACTCTGAAGCAAACATGCACAGTGAGACCTCACAGTGTCAAAAACAATTTTTCAAGGTCCTCTTTTCTCACAAATAGCAAACAGACTTGAGTTCCCACATTCCACATATTGGTGTAGTTCCTAAGGATCAAAGGCTCTCTTAAATTCTATTAATTTATTCCCATTAATTTGTGAATAGCTGCCTGACAGCACCACTCAAGGAGCCTGAGGCACTGAGCCAAACGCAGCAAAGCCCTCATCTCTTTTTGACTAATCGTGGGGATTTGGGCAGGGGGAGCAGTCTACCCAAATTTAGGCATGGCACACTAACCATGGAAGCTCTTATTAACTCCAGACTTCTCATCCAAGGGAGGAGAGCAACATAGGGGATGTAAACACAAATCTGGCATCTCTACCAAAGCCAGAGAAGTCTCTCTCATTTGTTCCCCTCCACTTTCTTGTGCAGAGACAGCAACACATTGGACTGAAACGAATGAATAAGACAACTACCCCTTACCCTTCTGCACAAAAGTAATGAACTGCTTTACTGTTTGATCCAAGTTAACTCCATGATACACCACAGGTCTGAAATTCCGGTGTTCAAAAGAGCGAACAAGGCGAACTGTGATGGTTGAGCTTTCTGCTGACATGAGAATTAAATTCTGAATAACCTGGAAAACATTAAAGAGAGGAATTATTGCCTTTTCTCTGTGTACCAGCACAGCTAGAAAACAAGGGACAGGCAGGCCTCATGCAAAGATTAAAACACGGTCAGAAATTCAATAGCATTGTCTTAGAGGACTTCACTTTTCATGTTTCTACAGAAGCAGTAACATAAAGGATTACCTAGGATACTATTGGTACTGTACATCAAATAGTCCAGTATTTTCACCTGTGCTGTGTGCTACAGCACCAGAATCCCTGTTAAAGACAGAAAAATGTCATTAATAAATGCAAGTACATCATTTGGTTTTTAAGTACATGGAGATTTCACCCGCTGGGTGAGTAACCTTGCGCTCTAAAAGAATGTATTAACATGAACAAAATAAAAACCTTTTTAATATACTTGTGTTGTAGAGAACATAATACCCTGAAAAATGCCTAAGCTCTTACACAACACTCATTTCACTTCCCTACAGAAAGTGGAAAAACCTCCCCCATATACACATGCCAACAATTCTCCTGGTATAGTGCTACCGAATTAAAGAGGCTCATTTAATTTGTAATAGTAGGTCTCTAGAATGCCTCTGCAGGGCTTGTGCTGCTTTAACAGTTAGTCAAACCTACAATGGAATTGCCTTATCAACTCAAGCCCCTCTTAGAATCAACCAGGTTGGAAGAGACCTCCAAGATCATCCAGTCCAACCTAGCACCCAGCCCTAGCCAGTCAACTAGACCATGGCACTAAGTGCCTCATTCAGTCTTTTCTTGAAGACCCCCAGGGACGGTGCCTCCACCACCTCCCTGGGCAGCCCATTCCAATGCCAATCACTCTCTCTGTGAAGAACTTCTTCCTAATATCCAGCCTATACCTACCCTGGCACAACTTGAGACTGTGTCCCCTTGTTCTATTGCTGGTTACCTGGGAGAAGAGGCCACCCCCCACCTGGCTACAATGCCCCTTCAGGTAGTTGTAGACAGTAATAAGATCACCCCTGAGCCTCCTCTTCTCCAGGCTAAACAGGCCCAGCTCCCTCAGCCTCTCCTCATAGGATTTGTGTTCCAGGTCCCTCACCAGCTTTGTTGCCCTTCTCTGGACATGCTCCAGCACCTCAACATCTTTCTTGAATTGAGGGGCCCAGAACTGGACACTGTACTCAAGGTGTGGCCTGACCAGTGCTGAGTACAGGGGAAGAATAACCTCCCTTGTCCTACTGGCCACACTGTTCCTGATGCAGGCCAGGATGCCATTGGCTCTCTTGGCCACCTGGGCACACTGCTGCCTCATCTTCAGCCTACTATCTACCAGTACCCCCAGGTCCCTTTCCTCCTGGCTGCTCTCCAGCCACTCAGTCCCCAGCCTATAGCGCTTCAAACAAGCCCATGTATTGTTCCACTGGGGGGCTGGGGTTTTTTTCCCCCTCCACAGGAAGATGAGCTATTTCCTACACCCTCAGTCTTCTCTGATTTTGGTGCCAGGTATTCCTCTACTACCTTTCTTTCTGCTCACCCACTAAACAGCCATGGCTGCTGCAGCATCAAGGGAAAACTTCAGCAACATCAGTGAGGGCCCAGTATGACCTTTGCATCTCCTATCCCTTTGAAGCCCCCCACCCTCCCCTTTTTATTCCAGGGATATGCATGGAGATTAAGTGCTCCAGCGTTATTAGGTAAAAAGCAACATCCCAGCCATTACTGTATTTCTCTTCTCTGTATCCTGGGGAAAGAAAACCAGCAATATTTCCTTCTGCTTTCTGCAGAATGGGGGTACAGACCTTCCACATCACAACACAACTCACTTTTACCCACCCCCCTTAGTTAATAATTCACAGAGTTTTAATCCCATTCTCATTGTAAATAAATGGACATGCACAAATAAAAGATGCCAATGAATAAACGCCTGCTGTCTGCCTGAGAATGACTCCATCCACATTAAACAGCAAAGATGAGTATTTTCTTGATGCTACGCCCCACAAGTTTCAGATCTGGAAGGGATGGTGTTCAACTCATTTTCTTCTTAGCAGAATGGAACAACACAATAGGGACACAGATCTGGGAGCACAGACAATTACAAATCGCCAGTTTAACACCTTTGCTGTACAGCCCTAACAGACTGCTCCCACCTGGGACCAGAACCAACCCAGGAGACCAGCGTCTCCCCACAGGGCAGATTCTCCTCATGGGAGGCACCAACGGCCAACAGCTCTCCCGAGGAGGAACCTCCAGACACCTGCCCAACCGCTGCAGAAAGGAGGGCTCCTCATCACCCCAGCACATCTCCTTCAGACCGATCACCTCCCATCCACGTTCACACTCACACCCCGCCCCTCCCAAAAGCGGCCTTTGACAACCCTCAGCCTCCTACCGACACCCCCGCCGGCACTTCCGCGACTCTGCGACTGTCCCGCCTCACAGAGCCCCTCCAATCCCGTTCTTTCGGTGCCACCCACCGCGCCGAGAGATTGGCTGGAGGCCGCCCTGTCCCCGCCGCCTCAGCCGCCGAGCCGAGGAAGCAGTGCTCAGAATGCAGCCCTGGTGCCAGCGCTCGTCGCGGGTACCCCGAAACCCGCCCATCCTGCGCCGCCTCTGCATTGGCCCTTTGCCTGGCTTCTCCCCGCCCCCGGCAGGTGCCTATTGGCGGCCTTGGCGACCGTGGCGCTGTGATTGGCCAGCAGGCGGTCTGGCGAGCGGTGAAGCGGGCGAGCGGCGGGGGTGGCGCGGCAGACGTCCGGGGTTCGGGACCGCGCTGGGCTCGTCGAGATGTCTGAGGTACGGGCTGACCCGGGAGGGGGCTGCGGGGACCCCGGGTGGGCGGCGGCGGAACTCTGCGGATTCTCACCCCTGCCCCGCCTCGGGGCCTTCCCCCGCTTTAGGCTGCGTTCCAGAAGGCCGCTGAGGAGGTAAAGCAGCTCAAGTCCCAGCCGACAGACCAGGAGATGCTCGACATCTACAGCCACTACAAACAGGCCACGGTGGGCGACGTAAACACGGGTGGGTACCGTCTCTGCCCCCGTTGGACGTGGAGGTGGTGACAGCGGTGGGCAGGCAGTGCGGCCCCGCGTTCCTCTTGGCTCCTGCCTCGCTGCCAGGGTCCTCCACGGACGAGGACGATGCAGCTGCGGCCTGAGCCTGAGCTGGAGACACTGTAGGAGGCAAAACCTCTCCCCTAGTGCGTGTCTCGCTTCGTGCAATCCTGCAGCTTAACAAAAATGACTCAATACCGACTTGGCACGTATTCATATGCATGCAGACATGAGATGGCCTGATAAGGGTTTGTGCAACTTGCGGTTTTTTGATTAACCCAGTTGCAATCCTCTAATTCGTGTAGCAGTGATCTGAGAATCCTTTGCATTAGCTTTGTGCAAATACTGCACTTGGGATATTTTGAGACCCCTGTCAGTAAGCAGCTGCCTGGTTCAAGGGACACTGCTTTAATGCAAACGCTTCTTAAAGAGGCTTAAACAGCAGGGCATACTACACAAGTGTGGAATTGCAATACTTGAGAGGGGGACAATTTGTTCAAACTGTATTGGCTAAAAATAGTAGTGGAAAGCCTAACCAGAACGGGAGACAACTTTTGTACAGCTGCAATTAAATATCATGCCTTGGAAGGACTGTAGCAGAAGTATCTATGCAAAATCCTGTCTCCTGCTTCTTTTAGTGCACTTCTGTCACTGGCACCTCAGCCTAGGTGTAACATTTAGAATAAAGTCTGTCTCTGCTGACCTTATGTAGCATTACTTAAGTGACTAGAATTAGAAAGGAGGAAGGTCATTTGTTTGGAACACTGGCCTCCTGATTCAGTTACTGGTGAAGTTTCTTTGGTGTTGGTTGAATTAAAAGCTGGCAGTGAAGTATACAGGATATGGTAAGTGTGGGTGTTTTCAGCCTTTTTCCCAAGATGGGCAGTATGGAGAGAGAGGGGAAAAAAAGACTTTGTTTTTAATATACAATCCTTTTGGTGTGGCTTGGCCCCAGCATTATTAGTGTTTGCAAAAGTGAAATGGTGTTCTAGAACTGTTAATGCACCAACTTTTCTCTAAGTTGCTGCATTGTTGTGAAGCAGTAGCTGATGAGAGTTGGCTAGAACAGCACTTGGTGTAGGAGCAAGCTAAATGGGTTTCTGTTGAAGTGAAATGGAGCTGCCAACTAGGTCTCCAGGTCACGGTGCCATGTGAGCAGTGTGAGGGTATTTTTGTGGCTAGTGTACAGTCTCCTGTCCAGTTCCATTTGTCAATCCTAAGAATTGTGTTTAAGGAGACCGAGAGGAAGTGAAAACACAGAGGGGGCTTTGTGAAGTATATGCACTGGTTGTTCTGGCAGCTGTCACTTTTACCAGAAAGCAATAAAACTAATACACAACCATAATCGACATTATACTGTATCTGAAGTTTAGTTTCAGTCATTCAATTTCATTTCTTCTCTTTGGCCACAAGGTAGCCTGCAATGAAGCGAGTTAAAATTCAGAGCTCATACAGAAGAGGTGAAGAACTTTGTTAGAAACATAATACTAAGCTGTAAAATACTAACTTTTGTTTTCCTGTGTCTGTATGTAAGGACCTTAGGGCATTTCTGCTTTACTTTAGAGATGATGTTCTTTATCTGATAGCTGTCATGCGACAGCAGTCTCTTTAGATAAGCGTGGCAAACCCAAATTACACTATTTGCTTTTCTGCTCAAATGCTGCTTTCTTAAGGGAAATCAACAGACAGTATCTCTGTTGCCATATGCTCCCTTGACGTGATCTCCTGACTGCAGGTTAGTAAGTAACAGCTGCAAAGATGAAACATTGTATTTATTGTAGTGAAGAGCTAAATAGCCTTCAGGAAAACCTACATCCCTATCACACAAACAATTCTGCACCTTACCCTGTCTCTTTCAGATCGCCCTGGTATGCTGGACTTCAAAGGCAAAGCAAAGTGGGATGCCTGGAATGCACTGAAAGGTAAGTGCCTAAAAAGTAAATGAAACCAGAGCCAAACTAGACAGGAAAGTGTATGTGGTTCAGCAAGAGATAAAATAGTATTCTTACAAGATAGGAGTTCTAGAAGTCCAGAATGCTCTGATAATAAAATCTTACATTTGATTACCTCTGCAGGGCTGAATTAAGCCTGGAAAATGTAGCCTGTGTGAAAGGGAATTAAATATGAAAAACTCCCACTTGGCCCAAGCAGAAACCTAAATCTCTGTTTGCCAGGTCCCATCCTAGTACCTTAGACTAAGATCTCTCTCCAGTTGTTTCTTCTGAAGCTTTCCTAGCTGGAAAATGCAACTGGGCTTTCTGCTCCAAAAGAGTAAACAAGTGGCCTAATCTAGGAAAATGGGGTGTGATAGGGAGTTTGATGTTTTAAGGAGCCAGAACTACATCTCACTGCAGTTTAAGCTGATTGAATAGCTTTTCTATAATACTTGGGAATGGTGCTAACAGAACCAATGTGTTTTCTTGCTTGTCTATACAAATACAATTTGCTTTGAAATGCTGTTTTTTTTTACACTTGCTGAACATGTTTGTTTGAAACTTCAATACTAGATTAACATCCAGGTGACCACCTTTAGCCTCTTTGCTGTCTGGTAGTGTGCTGCTGCATGCTCTAACAAGGAATTCTGATATGCATGTAAAATGTGTATTAATCTGTAGAAGGTATCTGACTGCCTCCTGTGTTCTGTCCTTCAGGAATGTCCAAAGAAGATGCAATGAAAGCTTATATAGCAAAAGTGGAAGAATTAAAGGGCAAATATGGCATCTGAGGACTGGATATAGCAGCCACTTGCACGCCTGAAACATGCCTTATTTCTACTACTGTGGAAAAAACTGGTTTCTGAGAATAATTTTAAACATCTAGTATACTTATTGTTGGTTCTCCTCATACCTGTAGTGCAGGAGCTGTGTACCCGCCTAATGTACTGACACGTTATAAATTCCTTCTGGGAACAAAATCTGGAACTCATTAAAGTGCATTTGGTACTTGAGCTGTTGTGGTGGTCGTCCCTTAGAGCTTATGCTTCCATTGTCATGTTGCAGCTGTCAAACCCTCCTTTGCAAGGCCGAGGCCGGTCGTTGTGCCACTAGAGGGGGCTAGGTACTCTGTTTCGGTGTGTGTCCAGACTCCACTGCTTTCCCTCCTTTCTCGAATAGATGAATGGCAACCCAAAATGCTAGGTCACCACAAAGGTTGTGGTGAAGAGGCCAGGTATAACGCTGTGTATACTGAGAACACAGTGCTCGATATTTGCTTTCAGAGACTTAATTGCCAAATCTTTCATAGAACACTTTTTGAAAATGCTATTTCTCAACAACGTTAGGCTTCTGGAGAGAAATCACTCAGCAAATGAACACAAACCCATCCCTGTGGAAGAAAAGGTTCCACAGAGCTCTTGATGCCCTTTGCTCTGCTGTTGTAAGTACCAAGTACTGGTGTTGTCACGTACAGAGGCTGTAGTGAGAAGTAAATCAGATATAGTCTGATAGGCTTCACACTGGTAAGGCTGTGCAGACAGGACTTGTGATCATCAGCAAAACTCTTACTACAAACCCCACAGTTCTGACCATCTCTAGCAGGCTTTTACCCGGTTTTGGTCTGCTTAACATAGTCTGCTGGAGTTGCTGATGCTGAAAATAGAGATGCTGCTTTTTAAATGTGCCATTAAACTATTCCAGCACAAAGCATATGAGAAAGCCCAACCTTAAATAGGGATAAAGCATTCTCATTCTCGCTGTGCTGGTTAGCATATGAACAGGTGAAGACTTCAAATGACACTCAAATAAGCAATTGATTTATAGAAATATATAGGGATTAAATCTATCTTTGCATATTTGTCTAGCTAAGTTACACAGCATATAATATCTAACTTGTATCTCCTTATGCCACTGGTAAGTGTTGGACATAACTTTATTTCACATGCTTTCAAAAATTATAACTTACTCCTTCGCTGCTTTTAATGGCAAATGCTACTGGAGCTACTTGTTTGTGCTTTAAAATGTGTTTAGGACAATGAAGAGTTTGTTTCATTTTCCATAAGGAGAAAGGTTTACTCTTGTTCTGGGTGAGTAATAAAAGCACTAGATTTGTTTATGTCTTGCATCCTCAGTTACTTATTTAAGATCATGTTAATTACCTTCAGTTCACAGGAGAGGGTAAGAACAGGTGTTCAGAGCAAGAGGTGTTTTTAGCCCTTTCTCCGCCCTCAATTCTACAGCCAGCTCCATCTTCACAAATATCTTCTTGAAGCCAGTTAGTCTTGGAGGATTCCACCAAGCCACAGCAGTATGTAGCTCATACTGGCAAATGTTCATTTACTGCATGCACTGTGAGCATGCTGTGTTGCACTAACATACTTTCTGTCGAAACAGTAGAATTGGATTCCATCTAAAGAGAGTGGGCTGCTAGTAGCCAATTCTGTGTCATAATACTCATCTGGTTGTATTTCCCCTGTGAGACTTAACTAATTGTTAGAGTTCAGTTCTGCTTTCTCATACCTATCTGGCATTAGGAAAACATAGCTGTGTACACAGGGCTTATCCTAGAGAGTGATGGATCTTGGCCAGGCTTTCATACTTTGCCTCATGATTACAAATGATGCTATTTCACAGTATCACAGTATCACCAAGGTTGGAAGAGACCTCACAGATCATCAAGTCCAACCCTTTACCACAGTGCCCAAGGCTAGACCATGGCACCAAGTGCCACATCCAACCTTGCCTTGAACTGCCCCAGGGACGATGACTCCATTTGCCACTCAGTACAAGTGGCTGAGAGAACTCCACCGCGGGTGCCTTTATTTAGGTACTTTATTTTTACTGTGGTAGCACCTTCCCATCTGCATTTTCACCTTCCCTAGGAAAGTAACATCTGTGGTCTCACTATTTAGCATGCCCTTTGGCAGTGAATCTGGCCTCAGGAGAGACAAACGAAATTCAAGCTATGAAAGTAAGAGCTAGACAGTAAGAGGGTGCACAAAAGACACTAAGGCAGAAACAAAGGTGCTGATGTCTGTGCACACTGGTAATGAGAGGCAGCAAACTAAGTTGGCACTGTGGGTGCTGACACTACAGGGAGAGTGTTAGAAAAGACTGAGCTGGGTTAGTTGTGCAGCAGCAGGATGTGTCTGTAAATGTATGCAGTGTTGAGCTGTCTGAAAATATTGCTGTCTTACTGTCCACGTAGTGCTTGCTGGTACAGAGTATGGGACTCCTGGGTTGCATAAATAATGCTTTGAAAGTAGTGATGCTAGGGCAGTGGTGGTTTGAGAACATCTACGGACAGATTTGTAGGTAGAGGTAATTGCTTTTACTACATTATTAAGGTAGTAAAACTAGACTATCGTTAAGCTATACACTCTTGAGATTTCAAACAAGGAGCAAGTCTCAAACCAAAATACAGCTCTAGAACTATTGCTCTGCCCAAA
Source organism: Pogoniulus pusillus (assembly GCF_015220805.1). Lineage (NCBI taxonomy): Eukaryota > Metazoa > Chordata > Aves > Piciformes > Lybiidae > Pogoniulus > Pogoniulus pusillus. The sequence continues at coordinate 12,609,244 of NC_087265.1, forward strand.
GTAAGGTAGTCTTGATGGAGGAGCAGATGCTTTTGATGGCTAGGCAGCGCTGCAAAACAGGCAACTCTGACACGCGTACAGGGAGTTGCTGCTATTTCCTCTGTATTAGATCAAAGAAAGGCCAGCAACATCCTGATCCTTGGTGTGCTTGCAGAGGGGAAGAGACGTGTGCTGAGACAAGCCCAACGCGGCAGAGGTCAGAGGCCAGCTGACACACATACACTCAGGTCTGGTTTGCTGAGTTTGCAGAGTGTGCAGGACAGAATCTGGACTTTGGATGTGGCAGTAATAAATGTTAACTTGTGTTTGATAAGACAGTGTTCCTTCTCTTGTGCTTCTACTATTAGTTCTTGCACAGAGAAACAAGTTGAATGGCACTCAGTAGAACTAGAGATAAGCTGTAAAGGGAATGTTGTTTTCCTTGCTATTTTTCCTGCAGATTTTCCTTGCACTTGCCAAACATATGTGAAGGTGCTGCACTCCTAGCAGAGCTCTAACAAATCAGTACTTGTGTGCTGTTTAAGGCCCAGAACAGATTTTTCAACCCTGTGAAGTTGAGTTTGCTGTTCGACTAACAAACACTCCAAGGCTAGCTGCAGTGTGCCACAGTTTGTCAAAATTCTTCAGCCCTCAGTTGGAGTGATCTGGTTTCACAATGCAAGTATTTTAACCTTTGAACTTATTTGACCCTGATGATACTGCTAAAAATAAATAACAACTGTATTTACCACTGTTTAAAATGTTTGCTCTGCCCCCTTAATGCTCAGAGAAAACAATGTTGGGCAGTACCCCTCTGGGGTGACTGGACAGCTGAGCAGTCCTGTGGGATTGATTGTAAGTTTGGGCAAACAAACAAGAAAATATGGTTTTGTCTTGAATAGGTTTCTGAATACAACAGGTGTCACCCAAACAGGGTTATGCAGTCTTCCAAGCTGTCAAAGCTGCTTAGAGGTAAGATAGGTCGGTGTTACATCGGTATTACAGAAACAAGACATTTGAGAGTCACAGTAATAAGCTCAGAAGTGTAAAAATTGATAGAACAAACAAAAGGTAAAATCTGATTTAATTTACTGAGTTTTAGTACCTCCAAAACTGGGTGTATAAACTAGCCAATCTTCAGCTGCTCAGTCTTCATCTGCTCATTTAGAATGTAAATAACTTTATTCTAAGTATGAATCTCATCATCTAAAGAAAGAGTTTGTAATTCCTCTAGAACCAGCATATCTGTGAAAGTTAAACATAGCTTTGTTGTGTTACTCTAGAATTGAACATTCACTGAAAGCTTGGTTGCAGTGGTCTTTAAACTTTTATTCCCATATTCACCAGTGGCTACTGGATTTTGCTTGTTAGACTCAGTACATATACACCTATTTCTCAAGGTCTGGCACTTTGAGACTTTGGGACATGCCCAAAGCATTAAGTCTGTAGTATAGTAAAGATCTTGTTTGTCTCCAAAATCAGGTCTTCTGTCTGGTAAGACACCTTGAAATAAGGATCTGACAAAAATGATGGTTTAAATACCAGATCATTTCCTACGCCAAGAATTAAGGACATGATCAGAAACAATTTTATTCATCAGGCAAATGAACTTACTGAAGTAACCAAACTGATTAAATGAGCCTGGACTGGTTGTGACTCAGTCACTTGTGTTACGCTTTGTCTCAAAGTGAAATACTTCAGGTAACTGTTCCTTGGCTCCCTGGTGACCCTCAGACTCTAATCCTGAACCTTTTCTGGATTTCTGTAGGAGAAAGGCTGGAACAGATTCCTCAGTGTTAAACTTTCTGTGGTTTTAAGTGAACCAGATGAAACTCTTTCCACATTTTACAGCACTCTCTGGTAATTTCCATTATTTATGAACACATTTCCCTGAAAACTTTCTCTCCAGGGATAGGATGTGAAATACTCTCTTAAACAATAGAGAAAAGAGACTTTCTAAACAAAATAATGAAACTGGCAACATCCCAAGAAACTTACATTAACACAGCTGAACAGAAAATACATCTGAAGTTCTTTAAAGGTCATTTATTGTGTTACCATGTAGGTAATGGATTTTTCAGGGGGAAAAAAAAAAGTCTTATTTTTCTTGTTAAAGGACTGGACTCTTTTTATTGTAAAACATTGTTTTCACATGTGATTTTTCAAAATAACCTCAAAGTATTTTTCCACTATTCTCTTCAAGTGATTCTGTTGGGGGTGGGGGTGTTATATCTTTAGAAGATGAAGGATATTTTTTGCTTGTTTTGTTACGAGACAATGAAAATTAACTGGTTTAGCCATTTGGAAAAGATGCACAGTTTTAGTAGGCTTCACGAATGCAGACATCTTTACCATAAGATATCTCCAGCCAAGCAACAACAGAAACAAAGTGCTCATAAACTGTTAGTAACCATTCTATTTGCATAGCTGTTACAATCACTCTTCTCTAGGTGAGTTTAGTAAGGAGTGAATCCTAAAGCACCTATTCAATGTTCTTATTAGTTACAGGTCAAGTTTCATTCTGGCTTATATTTGGGAAAACCAAATACAAAGTATTGAAGAACTCTTGTATTTGCAGCAAAGGAGCCATCACCAAACTGTCCTTTTCCTCCATGAACTAACTTGGTAGATAACTATATCTCTACTGAAGGACCCAAATGTCACCCTTGTAACCATTTTTCCAACATAAGTATGACAGGAATCAGTTTTGCTTTTAAAAGCAACCCCTTTAAGTTCCTCGTTCTACAAAGCTTTCAGTGCATGTTTACTCATGTGAGACTTACTACAGGCTTTTACAGGGGGAAAAAATACATATATATATATTATTCAGATGGATACTACTAAAAATTATTGTTTTAAATGCCTAAAGTCATTATAATGACTCACATGTTTTAAAGGCCAATCTATGGTTAACAATTTTGCTAATTAGGGGCCAAACTGCCTAATGCTTTACAGGATTGAGCCTATGTTAAAGAAAGTGTAAGTCATGTGAGGTTTTTGGCAGGTAAGAGTCAGTTTATTTTGTCTGGCCCAAACCTGCAGCTGCTTGGCATGGTTTGTGCAAGCAGTATTTGTTTAGTTCATGCTGTAAATGAGACAAAACCTGCTTGTGCTTTTTGAGATGAAAATGCATAAATATTGTTAAATTCAGAACTTCGAAGTGGAAGGGTATGGTCAAGTCTGAATGCTGCAATATGGGAATGATGCTTAACCCGTGGAATAAAGAGTCGAGGGTGTTTGTAAAGTTCATATCAGCTGATGAACCTAAAATGAAAGTAAGGGCAAGAATTAAGTCTGCTAGCTTGGATAACATGCATAGAAAACAAAGCAAAAACAAAAGTTGCAGATCAGAAACTCACAGAAGATTGAACAGCAGACCTTGCAAAATCTTTCCTTGTGTTGCTAAAGTGGAAAATCCCAACTGAGTGTTTGATAGAAATATAATCTAATATTGTATACAACTTTGAAGAGAAACAATTAAACAAAAGTTTGCAGGAAGAGAGAATGAAAAAGGTCATATTTTAGTTGATTACAAGGGTAGGTTGGACTCAATGATCCTAGAGGTCTTTTCCAACCTGGTTAATTCTGGGAACTTATCACTAAAATGTGAAGTGCAAAACCTGAATATACTGTTCAGAATGCTCACTAGTAACAAAATGCCTGCAGCCAAATCACAGCAGATATATATATATATATATATATATATATATATATATATTTGTCTTTTAAAAGGAAACACAGAAATCCCTCATGAGATTGTGTAGAGATTAAAACAACAAGACAATCTGTACAGACAACTTGTTTTGTTCAGAAATGGAAGCTGGTGAAAGGATGAAGTTACAATAACTTCTACCACCCCGTGGTGGAGAAGGAGGCCCTTCCAACTCCTTTTGAGTAGAAAGGGAGTGGTTGAATCCTAACTCCATCATTGTGAGAGATCTGGGCTCATCGTGGGCTCAGAACAAGTCTATCCATGGGAGCCTGTGGAGTCACTGCAGACCTCTTCACTGGAATCGAAACCAGAATTTGGCAGTAACACACGAGTTTCTGACCTGACGACACAGCAAAACCCAATTTTCTTGGGCTCTCTTCTATCCAGGTTGTTTCTGACCCAACAACAACACAGAAAAAGGCAGCAAGCAATCAGTAATTTATTAGAGGATGGCAAAACATGAGTGAGAAAAAAAGATCAAGGACATAAAGCTTTATGAGCAGAGGAGGTTTTGCTGACAATATAGATAGAGATATAAGGCTAAGTACTCTGGTAACAGATAAGAGAGCATGCACACAGCCCAAGGTGAGAGGCCACAATCACAGCGAGCAGGGAGGAGAACCGGTGTCCGAGTGGCTTTGGAAACACAAACACTGGGAGCAGACACCGCCGGGCAGTGACAGGGGACGGGCAGGACAGGGTGGTACAGTGTTCTGTGACTGGAAACTGTGCATAGTTCTGCATCCCCGGGAATGGTTCCGAGATGGTTTCACTATGTTCTGAGTCTGGGTGTGACTGTGCACAGCTCTGCGACCCCAGAAACTGTTCTGGAGCGGTGTCACTGCGTTTTGAAGCGCAGAGTCTGGCTGTGCACAGCCCTGCACCCACGGGAACTCCTTCGGAGCGGTGCAAGGGGTATCTGCAACACACTTCTGCAATACCCGCCCCCCAAACGGCTCTCGGGCTTGTTCCATGTCCCACGAAAGCCTGTCATCGGGCTTATACAGACAGCCTCGAGAAACAAGGCTGGAGCTCCTCAGCAGCCGGTGGCACACGAAGGGGGGATAAGGCTGCAGCACGGCAAGAGGAGCCGCTGCCGCCCGGGACTCCATCTCCCAGAGCGACCATACTCTAGGCCGGGCGTGGGCAAGCCTGTGCCCTGGGTCAGGGCTGAGCTGCCTTCCCCCTCTGCACCAGGCCACGTCGGGGAGCGCAGCAGCCTTGCCCGACTCCGCCCGCCAGGGCTGAGCTGCTGACTCAGCCGCGGGGGGGCCCGAAGGGCGCCCCGGCCCCGCAGGCGTGGCGGGTTGGAGGGCTGCCCGCCGCCCTCCGGGGACATAAAAGCCGCGGCCAGAGGCTGCCTTCGTCTTTTGGCACGGCCGGCATCATGACAGCCATCGGGGCGCAGGTACGTCGTCGCCCGGCCGAGACGGGGATATTGGGAAGGCTCCGGTTGCCCGGACCGCGCATCGCTACCCCATGCGGTTGTCGCTTCGGCTTGTCTCTGTGCGACCGAAGTGGCCCCGACCCTCCCCACAGCTATGGGGTGCAACCAGAGGGATTCCCCCCCCCTTCCCCTGGCGGGCGGCACCTCCCGCGGTCCGTGGCACACCGGTTCCCGCTGCGGAGCTGCACCCGCTTTTCCCGCCGCACCTAGCTCCTTAGTACCGCCGCGCAAGGCTGGAGCAAGATGTGGGCTGCTTGACTTGCCCATTAACGAAATTTTGGTCTCCTTCCGCGACTTTCGAGGAGTCGGGGAGCGTGCGTTGCCCACACGGGTCAGCGGGGGCTGCAGTCGGAGACCTGCAGCCGCGGGTAAGCTGAGCCGTGAGGTTGAGGAGCTGAGTGCGCACCGCTGCTACTGCCGGCAAGAGCAGGGAAGGCTGGCTGGCTGCAATCTAGGAAAGCTGTGGGAAAAGAAGGGCAGTGCTAGCAACTGGGTACCCCTCCGCCCCGCTTCCCTCCTCCCCCGGCCCAGCCGTCGGCCTCCATCCTCCCAGGGGCCGGTGGTTTCCTCCAGCCCTGCCAAAGCAGGAGGCTGTGCTGCGGGAGCTTTGGGGCAGGGATCTTTCCTAGCCTGGAGCTTTTGTGATTCCCGAACCCAAGCCTTGACGTGGGAGCATTGTTTGTGCAGCCAGGGAACCGGGATAGCTTCACCCACCCTTCCTTTCTTTTGGCTATGGCTTGTAACTGGTGCCGTAGCCTGCGAGAGGGGTTTGATGTGCAGAGTCAAATCACTTCAAACGCTGAAGTACCACATCTTTGTTCCTCTGGCTACATTTCACTCTTAAGTAGTGCCGTTAACTCAAGTGTTTTCTTTCCCCCACTATCCTGTAAGGCACAGAGGCTGCTGGCCCACCGGAGACCACAAAAGTCCTTCTTTGAGACGCTCATCAGGAGCCTGATCATCTTGTGCGTGGCAATAGCAGTGGTCTTGTCGTCCATCTCCATCTGCGATGGCCGCTGGCTCTTTGCGAGGGGTCAGCTCTTTGGACTGTGGCACTTCTGCACCGCGAACAATGGCAGCGTCCTGAAGTGTGTCACTGACCTCAGCCTCGCCAAGGTGGAGGGGCTGAGCGTGGGGGTGATCCCAATAAGAAGCATGGTGGCCTTTGCTGTTGTGGTAGCCATATTTGGCCTGGAGCTGCTGATGGTGTCTCAAGTCTGTGAGGATGCCAATGCAAGGCGGAAGTGGTCAATGGGCTCAATTCTCATCCTTGGCTCGTTTTTACTGTCAGCCACTGGGGTTCTGAGCTTCTCCATCCTCGTGAAGGATCACCTCACCTTCACCGGCTTCACACTGACCTACTGGTGTGAATTCATTGCTGCCTTTCTCTTCTTCCTTAATGGAATCAGTGGACTTCACATCAACAGCCTCACACACCCCAGGAACAGGGTGGGCAAAATCTAGGCACAAAGGGTGTACCTCTGTCTTTATGTAAACAGCTTTGCCAATTAGAGTGGAAAAAAAGGGAGCCTAATGAAGTTTGAAAAGGACATCGAGTCTTAAATTGTGTGCAAGGAGCAGAGGCATGAGTCAGTCTTGGTGCCTGCAGAAGGCATACCCACCCACTGGGCAGTATGGAGAGCTGCACAACATGGGCAGAGCAGAGATTGGACTGGCTACTACTGCAATGTGTTTTCCTAAAGGAGTGGATTAAAGAAGAAGGTGTCCCGCTGGACCTGCACAGGGGTGACAGACTGATCTACATCGTGGGCTGTCCTGTGGCTTGCAGAAAGCCTGTACTACTATGGGTTTGGTGTTGCTATGCTTTCTTCCATACTCAGTCTAGAGCCTGCAAAGAGTATGACACATCATTGGTGTGTTTTATGGCTTTGCTCTGTCTCAAGGACAGATGATTTGTGGCTGGCCACACTCAGTGGTGTGAAGTATTGAAAATCTTCATTGGATCTCACACCTTCACTGCTCTTTCAAAAGTGAAGGCATACAGTTCTCAGTATAGTTACTAATTTTGTTTCTTGCTGGCACACTCCCTGTATCTGTCCTTTACTCAGTTTATTCTGGGACACTTCTGGCAAAGGTGCAGGGAGAAGTAGCTGTCTTGGGGCCAGCAGAAGGTGCTGGTTGATGCAGGTATATAGGAAAGAGTTGTAACTCCTTCCTCAGACAGGAGAGCTTATTCCCGAGCTCACAGCCTCTCCTCACTGGCACTGCTCCTCTGCCACCTGCGTAAGACACAGCCTAGCCTGACTTCCTCACAGTCCTTGCAAAGTTCACAGTATTTGGGCATTTCTCTTCTGGTTTCTTTTCTGTCCCTTTGAGGCAAGAGGAACAAGCTCTACAGGGGCTTTAGGTGTACATTGTGGCTGGGCAGACGGTGCTGACAGCCTCTCTGCTCCTTCAGAGTGAGTTTCAGCTGTCTGAATTTCCTGCAGGACAATGGGAAATCTGCTCATCCTGTAGCTGAGAGTCTCCTGTAGCATTTGTTCTGGAGGAGAAAGCTCTAAATTCTCCCAAACAGACCAGGTCCTTTTCTTCCCCTGATTAACGGTGGACCTGGGAGGAAGAGCCACCCATGATTGCCTAAGGTGGGGGTGGGTTGATGAGGGCAGTTCTAATCTGCCATCGCTGATGGAAATACAAAGAAACTTGACTAAAATTATATTAAAGCTCCTTGTCCTTCTGCCAGCGCCTGAGTCACAATCTCTAAAGTTACTGCAGCCTCGAAATTCCCCATGATATGTGATGTAAAACGAGAGAAGACTCGGCAGGATACCTCAGAGGCTCATTGCCCTACATGTGTTGTCCCTGTCCACCTTACAGCACTGAGTTGTCTTCTGAACATTCTGGAGTGTCTGGTTTATTGTTTTCTATCTGCTGGTAAAGCTGCCTGCGCGCTTGTAGGACGAATGTTTCTACCTGTTTCATCTCTGTAGCTTGTCTGATAGCTGTTGAGCAAGGTTTTGCTTTCCCCTGCAGCAACAATACAAAGTTCTGATGATGCAATGTTTCACCTGGAACAAAGGCATCGTAGCACAGAGGCTGAGAAGGCTGTGCAGGCAAGCTATGAGTAAACAGCTTTGTCTCTGAAAACGAAGACTTAAGTACTGTCTGAGCATCCCTGCAGGCCTGCTGAATGTGCTCCTATGGACAGACTCACCTTCATGAAAACAGTCTATTCGTCCTCAGATTTCCATAACTTTTAAAGACAAGACTAATAAGCCTGTTTTGCAATACAGTTTCAGACAAGGCTTGCTCTCGGACAGTGCCAGTTGTGCTTTCACACATGAATCAGCCCCTCCTTCTGGCAAGATGATGGCCAGACCTGTGCTATGCAGCCAACTCCTGAAACTCTGGGAATTTTGGGGGCTCTGTCAGGGTTTCAAGTTTCTTGGTTCACACTCAAGAACAAGGACTTGTGCCCTTAACCTGCCTCTGGAAAACTGCACTGTGATTGTGTGTCTTCGTGAGGGTGCTTTTGATTTGCTGAATTCCACTGTTGGAAGACATGCTGGTGGGCTGAACTTGCAGATGCTTGCATGAACAGTGCTGTTGCCTTTAGCAGAGCCACTTAGCACAGAAAGAGACTGTGGAGTCCCATCTGAAACTTGGACTTTGGTATCATGAGGTGGTAAAGTGCCTTGACTAACCAATAAATCAGTTGCGGTGCCCAGAGGTGTCCATGCCAGGCAAGACTGTTGCCCTACATGAGATTAAAGGTGTCTACAGCTCTAGAAGCATGGATGTAGTGAGTGCCTTCTTGGTGACATCCAAAATGAGAAATCAATTCTGCATGTACTCCCCTTAGTGCTAGTGGGAGGCTGTGCCCCAGTCACTTCCCTGGGGGAAGGCAGCATTGCCAGACTGAGTCCTAAGCTGGTGCCTCCCACTCGGGTTAGAGTGAGGCAGTGGACAATTGACCATTGAGTTCACACAAGACTCGGTGCAATTGTGAGTGGTTTTTAGGATGCCCTGTACTAGCTGAAGAAGAAGCCTTTTGTTAGGGGAGGTGAGGAATCCTCTAAGGAATACACAGTAACTTTTATTTCCCCATCTGGCTTTGTGTCTTACTTACTGACTTACTGATTCTGGGAGAAGATGTGTTTTTGATGGCTCGGTATTACAAAACAGGGTTGGTTGTCTTGTAGGCTGCCTTATATACAGCAGCCTGCCAGCAATTGATAACTGTTTTCTGAAGCCCCTGGAAAGTGACAAGCAATATTCCTGAAGTTTCTTAAATAAATTCCTTTCAAATAAGACAACTCTAATTCTTTTATCACTTAGATATTGGGGTGCAGATTTAAGGGGATGAGTAGTGCTTACATAATCTTCCAGGCACCATTCTGTGTGTTTACCCATCTAGACTGATGAAGAAACAGCTGCTTGGTGCTTTGCTGAGCTCTGAGCAAGGAAGCTGGGGCCACTGCACACTCCCCTCCTTTCCCCTCCAGCTTGTCCACACCAGCCCAAACAGCCATCACTGCTTTCTTGTCTTGCAAAACAAGAGGAGCAGTCAGCTGTGCTGCTTCGTGGGAATTAGAGATAACCTTGTAGGCTCTTAATGATTTCCTGCTGTTGCATGTGCTCTGTTTACCAGCTAAAGAGCTCTTTCCTGTGTCCTTCACCTCCCTTTTCCCACACTGCATCCTATGTTTGAAGCATCCTTGCCCTTTCCCCAGCTCTGCTTATTTGAACTGCAGAAGTGGTATCTGAGTACAAATGTATTTATACCTTTTTTTCCAAGCTCCCTGTATATAACAATGGTTTAGTTAAATATCAGAAAAACAAATTTCCAGCTTCACCACTGAATTGATGTAATCTCCAGTAGATTAATTAGCACCCAGTGTTTGCTTCATGATGGGAGAGGTCATGGGCCTGTCTGGGATAGTTTAATGTCTCTTACAGCAGGGTATTGGACATAATCTCTTGTTAATGAACTGTTTAGACTTGCACAGTTAGTAACTTTAACTGCAAATCGGTGAACAAAGCATTGCTGTGGGATATAAGAATAAGGAAATGGATCAATGATTTTTTAAAACCCAGGACCTGCTGGCTAGGAAGATGTCATGGATTGCCACAGGTATTTAGATTTTAAGTACCTTAATCATCTGTGTTTGGAGGGACACCTGATTTGGGGGTTGAGCTTTGCTTGCTTTTGTGAGTCAGAGGAAAGGTGATCACAGAAGAACAACTGTACTCCTTTCTCCTTTCTTCTCCTTTCTTCTGCTGGGGCCTATGGTAAACAGGTAATGGCTCTTCTTTTAAACCGTCCACATTAACTTGCCTAATAAAGAGAGGTCTGCCCGGGGGGGGTGTCCTGGAAAGGCTGTTGACTGGATTTCTGGGGCCTCTCACCTTCACACTGGAAAAGTCCCATCTCAGCTCACCCAATGCCCAGTAAGATATTGCACAATGTAATTATGCATTGCACAGCAACAGGGCTTTTTTGCTTCAGATGATCTTTCTTGAAACTTCCTTGTTGCTGTGTTGGGAGAGAAAACCAATCATTTCCTCTTAAATCGAGCCTTAGGTCTTAGATAACTGATGTTCAGGCTGCTGCAGCTGCTGCCTGCACTGGCTTGCAGAACGTCTCAGGGCACTTGAACTGAGTAGCCAGAGGCTGTCACCAGTGTCCCAGAACAATGATAGCCATGACTTGTCTAAAAGATGGTACTGAAGTTCTATTTACTGATAACAAATGCCTGCTTTACGTTGGTTACTGAGAACACAGACGAAATAAGTGAACTCTGAATATGGAGCCTGCATCAGTAGTTTTAAGCCACTGAGTCTGGAGTCTGCTTGCCTTGCACCGGTTCATCTGCTTTTTGCATTGCTCACTGTGTTTACTTTCCTGTTCCTCTCCCTCTGCTTATAAACATGTCAGCATTCCCAGAGCTGAGTAACTCTTTTCTCTAGTATTCTTCAGCACAGTTATTCAAGAGGAGTCTCCAGCAGCAAAGTGTGGTTTTGCATTGCCTGTGCAGAAGACAGGTGAGATAAGAACCAGTCCCACTATGGTGGTGTTTCTTAGCAGGATTCTGCATCCAGATCACAGCACTGTAATGCTCTGGCATCTCTCCAAGCAGACTTGCTTTTCCCCATGAGCCAAAGACTCCAAAGGCCAGCTGATGTAGAGGGCTTTATGGAACCTCAGCCTTTCATACAGGCCAGGCTAGTGCTTGATGCCAGAAACAAACATGTAATATAGACTCTGGAAGCACTTCCTAGTTTTGAATGTTTCAGGAAAGTCAAATTAAACCAAAATGGCCATGTAGAACCATAACTTATGATAGAACTCTTTTTTTTTTTTTTTTTTTTGCATATATACAAAAGCCAGAATCATTTTATTACAGGCCTTGTGGTTCATCCCTGTTTCACAAGGACTCGTGTACAAATGGGTATCACATGCAGCCTGGGATCCACCCAACCGTCTGCTGGTCTTACCTATGCACTGCAGAGCTGAGCTTTTGCACTGGCTTGTGGGAGAGGCAGTAATTGCACCAGATATAATTAATTATAAGTTATTGTATCTCTGAATCAGTGTTTCTTCGTTTGAGATGGAAGAAGACACTTGCATTTAAAACAAACAGCTGCTTTGGCTCAGCTGATAAAGATTTCATTCTCAAACTGAGAATGTAAAAATTGCTTCGCTCTTCTTGGCCTTATTTGTAGGCCAGAGAGAAAAATAGGCTAATGATTGTATGTTTTTGGAAGTATCTGCCTTGCTAGCTGTGCTGGAACAGTGAACCCTCAAGAAGGTTTGAGACTCTGCTTTGCTCGGGTAAGTCACACCAATATGCATGGATGACTTTCACTTCTTCCTTGGTCATGAGACTGACTTCACTTCTACTCTTCCTTCCACTTGCTTTGGCTGAGTTCTAAAGGACAAAAATCAACTCAAAACGTTGCATTTCCAAAAACATATCTTCAAAATTAATTCCTTTTATATCTGATTTCCATAAACCCCTCCCTGTCTTTAAAGAATTTCAACTCTTCCACTGCTGGGTGACCTGCATCAGCAGGCAAGGCAAACTCTGTAGGAGAGGCCAGAGCAAAGGCAAACACCTCTCTCCTGTCCAGGTACCCTTCCTCACCTGGCTGCTAGCAGTGGAGCTGCCACCTGCCCCACGAGGGAGGAAACATTGTACTATGAACTGTCAGCACCAGCAGAGAGAGAAAGGTATTTTCACTGAACCTCGGGGTTTGAAACAGTGCTAATAGCACTCCAAAACCTGCTTCTGCACAGGTAATTTAGCTTAGAAAACGTTCCTTTGAATGTCTCTCCATGTTTGCCTTTTGGTAAGATGGCAGAAGTCTGCCGTGACAAAACCTTGTTGGAGCAGTTTTGGCAGAGCATTTGGGGAATGCCACTGGGTCAGTGTTTGACATACCATGCACGTTTTACCAATGCCTTGTAGGTGATTGAGAGGGGACAAATGTGATAAATGCCCTTCGATTGCAGTCATCTTGAAGAAGAACAGGAAAGAATTTCCCCAGCCGGAGAAATGTAGATACAAAACCAAGTAGGAGGCTTGATTGCATTTGTCTAATGAATTCTTTTATCCATTTCCCATACAAACCAGGGAAATTTGCTTAACAATTTTATCCTTAAGAACATAAAGCTGTAATAGAAGCTTAGATAGATACCTTGTGACAGCATATTACAGTGCACAGTCTTGCAGATTTCAGACACTGAGTGATCAAAGAGATTTTTGCCAGCTACTATGGTGGGTTTTTTTCTAGATACATTGTACTGTCCAGGTTAGTTGAGTTTTAAATGTCTAAAGGGCTTTCATTGCTTCCTTTGAAAGATTAGCTGGACAAGTCTCAGGTACAGGCACAATAGGAAAGAGCCACCTTACTGAAGCTTCCTTGGCCACCTTCTAATACACTTAAATATTTTTTTACCCCTTCAAAAATACATGAAGATCCAGATTGGATCATTCTTACCTCCAAGGTCTCCACTGTTAGAACAGGTAAAGGAAGAAAACTGCCTGAAACTGTCACTGGAGCATACCCGAGCAATGGATATGCAGTCAGAGAGGAAACGGGAGCTCAGCCATGTTTTATGATCTCAGTGTCCATCACCACAAAAGAAAGACTTTGAATCTTGGTAAATGTTATGGATTAGCTAAATTCATGTTTCAAACCCATGGGCTAAGCTAAAGGGTGGCTGCTTAGTGAGGATGTGGAGTCTCCTTCTCTGGACTTATTCAAAACCCACCTAGATGCATTCCTACTCTGGCAGGGGGCTGGGCTGGATGATCTCTTGAGGTCACTTCCTACACCTAACATTCTGTAATAACTTTCATCATACAAAATTTTATATCCTCCAAGCTTCAATATAAAAAGGAATAGAGAACATTTAAAACTCACCAGGCTGGCTTAGCCTGGAACATGTTGGAAAGGCACATGGAAGATGAAAGGTCACATTTAAGGTAGAAATAGCAGCTGAAAAATATTGGTGTGGAAAGAAGCACAAATGACTGTGGCCAGAAACCCAAAGAAGGGCATAATGTTTAGGCCCGTTTTGCCTTGCAAAATAACTCTGCTGCTACACAGGATACAAATGAACACATGTGCTTCAAGAGCCATTGATCTGCAGCCAAGCCCCACTTTCAGATACATACACAAGACTCCCAGCACAGTCCATGGGACTTAACCATGTGTATCTGAGCATGGAGGTATCCTCTAGGCATACAGCGTTAAAGCACGCTTGATCTTTGGAGGGTGCTCTGGTGCTCTCTCCAGTGCTCTGCTGGGTTTGACCTCACCATCTGCATCTCTTGAGTCAAGCCACTTCCTCCATTACTTGCTGTGGTGCTCAGATGTTGTCTCAAGTGTTTGGTTAAATGCCACTGCCTCCATTTTCTCTTAACTTCCAGCTGAACCTGAGTAGAAAGGTCACAAAAGACTTAGTTCAGATAGTTTATCTTGGAGCCCTGTGTTGTGGAGAGCAGTATAACAGGAAAAGGAGGGCAGGTTACCTTTGCCAAGGTTTGGATTTATTTATTTAACCCCTGGTTTGAAGGGTTTGGGTAGGGCTTGTCTCATGTCATTTCTGATGATATTGTTGTTGCAACCACACAATTTTCTGTTCATCTGTTTTTCTGTTTAATTGCAAGTGAAATTGCTCAGAGGGTTTATCTACCCTTAGCAAGTGTTTGGTTCAGATTTTTCAAGTTTTGTATTTTACTTTTAAAACAGGACAGTTTGGCACCCTAACGTAAAAACCAACCAAACCAAAAAAAAACCAAAACCAAAAAAACACAAGAGGCAGATGTTCTTTTCTAAGCGTTTTCTGGGCCTTGTTAAAGGATTAGTCAAAGTATTTTGAGCCCTTTCTCCATCTCAGTGTGACTTTTTCTTACAGTTTCAGGCAGTAATGGTTAGGGGGGTTTCCTTCCAGTAAGACTGGATACAACTTTTGACAGATTCCCTCTCAAGGATCAAGCAAAGAAAACAGGCAGAAGATGACAGATAATGGCACCATTCATCAGAACCAGTTGATTGCCAGTGTGACCCTGTGTGGGATGGTACTCCCACCCTGCGTTCCCAGACAGTAATAAGCCATCTGATTTATGAAAGGGCTGCAATAGTTGAGAGGTGAAGTTTGTATCTGGCATATAATTACTTAGGCTTGCCAAGTCTAGGAGGTATTTCACAAGTGACACCAGGTAGGTGGGAAGAAAACCCTCAGATGAAACATGTAATCCATTGGAGAATATTTCCTACTTAGCAATAAAAATGAATGTTACATGCACAAAACTCACCTCACCATTAAGAAAACAATAAAGCACAGCCACGACAAAGCCCTAAAAGATAAAAGAATCACGGTCACAGAATTAGAACTGCAGTTTCAGCTTTTGAATGGGGACAAGGCATCTCAAGGGAAATTGACAGCTTGCTTTTGCCATGGGGACTCTGCTCTGTTGCAGAGTTATGTGTTGTTTCTTATTCTTGTTTTGAATAACACTTTGTCAAATATTACCTGGAATGATCCAAGAGCCAATTCAAAAAACAGCTGAATCTCCATTGCGCCGCTGCTTGCATCTTCAGGGAAAAAAGCAAAGACAATGTAGTGGATCCCAAAAAGAGGGATGAGGAGGAGTGTTGACTTTGCAAGTCTCCTGAGAACAAAAACAGAGGGGTAAAGTCAGTGTAGAAAGGTGAAAGAGAAGTCTGGATGGGTTCACATGGCATAAAGTGGTGATGTAAGGAACGTACTTGTATTGGTTGACATCATTACTTCGTCTTTCAGGTGAGCTGAGCTTCCTCATCAAGATTCTTAAAATATTGACAAAAAGAATGAAATTAATCTGAAAAAAAAAAAAAAAAAGTAAACAGAAGGATGGACATGACAAATAAAATAATAATACCAAATAACAAAACCAGAGCCAAATAACCATTTATGTAACTGCCAGATATCAGTGGAGGCAGTTTGGTGCGTTTTGTCTGGGCAGGCAGAATAGAGGGGCTGGAGCTGGCCTGGCTCATGCCCCTGTCCTCATTCTAGTCCCTCTCTCTATTCCTGCCTTTCCAGCCTGCTTGGCCACCCTATGCTTGAGTTCTAGCTGCTTTCCTCACTGACTTGCCACAAGTTTAACTACAGGGATGATCAGCATTTAGAATCCACTCACACCACCAAAAGCAGGGAAGCCAGGTGCATCAGTAGGATCCCTTCTGGCTGCATGGTTCAGACAACCTCTGTGCAGTCTGGCCCCACTTTGAATGCCAGTAAAAGGGCAGCACTGAAGTTCGTTAACTAGGACTGCAATCACCATTTGCTCTCCACCAAAAGACACAGCGTGGTGGAGGCAAAGCGGTTAGAAATCGGAATACGAAAGTCACACTGAAGTCTTCCTTTTGCGTTCCCCCCGATTGGATGTCAGATTAAAACGTGCATCTGCTGCTGGGTCTGGGTGGAGGTGAAGCAATAGATGTTTCTGCTCGTTCGACCCTCAGGCAAGGAGCAGGAAGGCAGGGGAGGCAAAGCCGGCCTGAGCAAGCCTCTCCCACGGCCAGCAGGGAGTAACCACTTGGGACTGACCTCTGGTTTATCTGCTGTTTGCCTCAGGGCTCCATGCATCACCCTGCGCTACTCCCGCATCTACACAGCTCTCTGACGGGCACCAGCACCCCTTTTCCTATATCCTGTACAGTGGTGTGCCCTTAAACCTTCCTTGCACCTGGAAGCACCATGGAAGTGGTGTGTCCCCATCATAGTAGCTTGTACATGTCTGTAGGTGATGCAGCAGGGCTCCGAGGTGCTGGGTTTCCCTAAGGGAAGCAAGTCTACTGTAGATGGGACAGGCTCAGGATGTCCTTGGGTTCCCTAAATTATTGGATGAAAAGGGAACAACTGTCTGCGTGGTCAGGGCTGCTGAGGGTGCCTGGGGAAGGCTGTCTGCTTTGGGAACTGGGGAGGAGCGAGGAAAGGAGGGGAGCTAAGGATGAGGAACGTGAAGGAAAGACTGAAGTGATTTGTGGCGTTGGTGGGGGAAAAGAGGTTCAGGTTTGGAGATTCTGGGGGTTTTAAACCACTAGGACAGCCATGAGCAGCGTAGGCTGACTAGGACTTCTTGCAGAGGAAAACTACTGGGAAAGGGGGGGATGGTGAGATTCATGCTGCGAGGGATCTCCCGCTAGCAGCACAGCAATGAATGTTAGCCCAGGAGCACAAAGGAGTTTATCGGTGTTGATTTTCTGTTCTTTGAACTGCTAACGACCGTGTGCTGTGAGGAATAAAGAGATTAGATCTGAATTCTGAAGGACTAGCAGTTTGTTTGTCTATGGCTATGGGCTGGAGAAAAGCCTCTTTTAGGCAAAGAGGCAGAGTCATGCAGGCGGCTCTGTCCTAAGTGGCTAAGCTGGGTGTGATCAGGACTTGGAGGAACTTCGAAGGGGATAGCGGGTAGTGGCAGTCAAAAGATAAATTAAGATTGGGCTCTTTGCCTCGAAGAATGTCTGGGCCTTGATGGCAATTAAATATTACTGAATGGCTCCTGGAGTTGTTTTATTAAATAAGTAAATGTTGTGGCTGCGTTAAGTTGATCCTGAATCAATTGTGCGGTCTCCTGCTTGTCTTCAGTTGAAGGATTGGGTTCAAAGATTGCTCAGTGGTAAATGGAATCAGAGCTGTAACTCACCGTTTCTGCTGCTTGACTTTCCAAGAGAACGTGCAAGTGCCGCAGCTTGTCTTTTGCAAACATAGTGGCTCATGCTGGCAACACTGAAACCTGAACCGACTTTTGAGTTCTCGTTTGGAGTGTCAGAGGACTACTTGACAGTAACTAGCAGTTTGCATGTTTTCATACTTGGGTTTTGGATAGATCATTGCAGAGCAGTCTGTCCCAGAGAATCTCTGTCGGGCGGAACTCCAACAAGCAGCTCCAGCCTCTTGGTACCTAAGGTTCTGAGCACCAGCAAGTGCTCAGACTCTAGGTGCTGAGTATCGTGCGTACCAAACTATTCTTGCCATTACTGCCTTGTACCGAGCAAGTTTACATTGAGCGTCAGTGCCTCTGCCCTATTTCAGTGAGCAATGCCATAGTAGTCTAATTGCAGTCCATTAACACAGAGTGCATGCAGCCTGTGACCTGCTTTCATTGCTGAAAACAAAAGCTAGTGGTCGTGTAGTGCAAGTTGGTTTTGGCTTTGCTAAGAGGGGCATTGACCGGGAGACACAAAGGCGATTGTACTGAAATGTACAGCCACTTCGTTTCTCCTCCACAGCCTTCCTTCAAACAGTCCAAAACAAGCTTCCACAAGCCAGCCAAGTTCATATGAAATCAACAGGATGTGGAAACCTGATCTTCTTCAAGCTCTTGCTTCTTGGGAGGACATTCTAGCTTTCCTTGTGAACTTAGCTTCGGGGCATTAGTTACTGACTAAATCCTGCTGAGCAGAAGTTGCTTAAGCAGTAATTCATGTGACACAAGTGCAGACACATGTCTAAGATCAGTTCATTAACACACTTCTAAAGCATGTTGAGTACATGACTTCACAACATTTGAAAATACAGTTTGAATCTGTTTGTCCCAGAAAAGACTTACGAAAATAGAGAAAACTATAGGGCCTCTAATGATCCACCAGGTATTAGCGTTAGTGTTGATGTCCCAACACCTGTGAAAATAGAAGAGAAGGTGCAGTCAGTTATCAAAACACTGGTGTCTTTTCAAAGAGGTTTAGTCTGTTTCACACTTCAGATAGACCCCTATTCATTCAACAAAATGAATTTCTCCATTCTCACTTAGCAATCTAACATTTTTGACAGAAAGCTGTTCACCTGCAGTGGACGAAAGTATATCCTGCCTTTAAAGTGAAACTACTGTGCAAAATTGTGTAAGGGAGCAGAGAAAGGAGTAAAGTTTCACCATGAAGAAAGTCAAATCCAGATGTTGAAAACATCATGGGTTGAACTCGTACTTGAAGGCTATCTCCTACCCCTGAAAATGACAAAATGAAATTCGAGGCCTTTTCTCAAGCTGCTGAGCTGGAGCTCTACTCCCACATGCACTAGGATCCAGGCTTGCACCACAGCAGGGTGGTAGTTGGTTTGCTTAGCTGGCAGTGGTTTAGAAATGAGCAGAACACTGTGCAACAACCTGTATGGGACTGCATGCTTCCCTTGGAGTGCCACCTTCCCCTATTGCTCCCAACTCACCCGATATTCTCATGGAGCTGCCTAGCAGTCGCCCACGCAGCCACAAATACGGTTGGGGCACCTGCAGTTGGAAAAGCTAGTTACTGCTCCACAAATCCACTCCAAAGGCAAAACAAACCCACAGTTCTTCTTACTGAAATAATTAGAACCATACCCCATCCGAGGGCGATGAACCACCAGAGGAACTTCCTTTCCGAGAAGAAAGAAATAACCAGGAGAGTGTGGAGGTATAGTCCCTCCACAAGGAGCCAGCTGTAGTTAGACATGATACAGTACTGAAAGAAGACCATGGTGAGCTTACACCCAACCTGAGGAAAGAGAGGGTAATTAGCTTCGACCTGGATTTGTGTCTACCTTCAATCAAAGGGAATGATCTGTAGATAAATCCTGGGAAATGGATATTTTGTAGCAACTAAAGGACTAAACTGATGTTTTTAAGACAGGCATTTACATGACAAGAAAGCAGGACTGGCACTCCTAAACTCACTCATCAGCTGCCTCACTAGAAGGGACCAAAAGGGTACTGATAGATAGTAAGCTGAAGATGAGCCAGCAGTGTGCCCAGGTGGCCAAGAGAGCCAATGGCATCCTGGACTGCATCAGGAACAGTGTGGCCAGTAGGACAAGGGAGGTTATTCTGCCCCTGTACTCAGCACTGGTCAGACCACACCTTGAGTGCTGTGTCCAGTTCTGGGCCCCTCAATTCAAGAAGGATGTTGAGGTGCTGAAACATGTCCAGAGAAGGGCAACAAAGCTGGTGAGGGGCCTGGAGCACAAACCCTATGAGGAGAGGTTGAGGGAGCTGGGGGTGTTTAGCCTGGAGAAGAGGAAGCTCAGGGGTGATCTTATTACTGTCTACAACTACCTGAAGGGGCATTGTAGCCAGGTGGGGGGTGGCCTCTTCTCCCAGGTAACCAGCAATAGAACAAGGGGACACAGTCTCAAGTTGTGCCAGGGTAGGTATAGGCTGGATATTAGGAAGAAGTTCTTCACAGAGAGAGTGATTTCCCATTGGAATGGGCTGCCCAGGGAGGTGGTGGAGGCACCGTCCCTGGGGGTATTCAAGAAAAGCCTGGATGAGGCACTTAGTGCCATGGTCTAGTTGACTGGCTAGGGCTGGGTGCTAGGTTGGACTGGATGATCTTGGAGGTCTCTTCCAACCTGGTTGCTTCTATGATTCTATGATTCTATGCACACATGTTTGTTTACTGTCTCTTAGAGGAGTTCCACTACTACTACTACAACCTTATTAGTATCAATAGCACTAATATTGTCTTACAGAAGCACATGGATGTATTTGTCAGTCTTTTTTTCGTCTGAACAAGGGTCAATAATGATAAGGTAAGATGTGCTCCAAAGGTTGATTTTTTTTTTCAGCCACAAACCCAGAGCAATACTGGGCAGGGTGAACAAACAAACAACCCCCCCTTTTTAATGTGTTTATTTCTCTCCCTAATTCTTTGGGTTTAGGTTTAAAGCACTGAACGTCATCTCCTGTGCTCCTCCCTCCCAGTTTTCAAGATAGATTGCTGTCAATAAAAAGAAAAAAAAGGAAAAAAATTACAAAAAAAAAAATTGGGAGGTTGTTTTTGCATGTTCTCTGGGTGCAAAACGTTTCTTACTGTCAGATGTCACACAGCGATACACGTCAGCAATATTTAGTGTGTTCTTCTACTTTTCCTGCCTTCCTTGTCTAAAATCCATGTAAGAATCTCCACTCTGGTTGTTCATGAAGTGTTCACACCCACATTTAGGCACTTCTGGGTCAGCATGCTGAACCCCTGGTGCCTCGTGTGACCATACAGTCAATGCAATCAAGATGATGAATGCAGGTGCCTACTTCAGACTAACTTAGATGCCTTCTACTCCAATACTTACAAAGGCATCTGTAGACAGGAGGAACTACATCTGGATTTCTGTGTGTGTGATTCAGCCTGGGCTGCTTGTGTGGCCCCATGCCATTATCACCCACCTCAAACAGGGGCATTTCTGCCAGGAACAACCAGCATACAAGATAGAGCAGTGGAGGTCTTCTCCCTTAACCCCTCGTGCTGAATGGAAAGCTGAGACAGGTATTTCCTTCCCTGCAAACTAACTCCTGCTGGGATCCTCCAGGCAGACTGAGGCATGGAGCAAGCTGGAAGGTGAGAGGGTTACCGTGTATGACCCGCAGTAATTTGTGTCTTCAGAAGAAAACAGAATGGCATCCTTGATGAAGTTGGATGAGGCTCTCAAAATGAATGATGTGAAGAGATGCATATGGATGTAGTTCCTTGTACAGCGAAGTCTTCTGTTACAAAAAGAGACAGAGACCCTGTGAAGCGACATCCCTAGCCAACACAGACAGCTTTCAATACTAAACCAACAAATTAGGAAAGCTGTTTTTCTGTCTGTGAAAGGAAGACTAAGACATTTCCAAGGAGCAATATCCTAGAGAAGGCCTTACAAAGGCAAGGCTACCTCTGCCCACTCAGGTGCTAAACCAAGCTGAACATTGCCAGAAGAACTGCAATTTCACACC
Source organism: Pogoniulus pusillus (assembly GCF_015220805.1). Classification (NCBI taxonomy): domain Eukaryota; kingdom Metazoa; phylum Chordata; class Aves; order Piciformes; family Lybiidae; genus Pogoniulus; species Pogoniulus pusillus. The sequence goes on from NC_087265.1 coordinate 12,630,584, forward strand.
AATATTTTAGATGTAGCTTCCCTCCCTTCTGGAGTAATATGAGCCCAAGGTCTTTATCCACACCTTGGTGGATTTATTTGGTTTGTCTACACAATGCACTTGTGCCTGCAATGTTTTCTGCTTTAAGTTGCCATATAATCAGGGTCCAGAGGCCATGCAGCCTGAGGACGAGTTTGCAAAGTAGCTGGTGTTCCCTCTGCCCAGAGGTGCCGCCCTGACACTTACTGTAAGGGGAATTAATTTCACTGAATAAGCAGCAAAGTACAAATTCCAGATTATAAGGATGCGTGAAGATTGTCTGACTGTCTGACTGTCAAATCACTGCTGTAAACATGAAATACCTTCCCAGAAATCAGTGCAGCTGCACTAGGAGCAAAGTTTCAGCCACAGTCTTAAGTGGAGAAAAGAACAGTGGAAGAAAAGATAGTGCCCAAGGGACACTGAAGTCATGGGAAGACCTCAGAAGGGAGGTTGTGCAACTGCAAGTCAGCAAAATACATCCAGCTAGTGACACTTTGGAAAGGACAGGAGAACACAACATGAGGAGTAGCCCTGACACCTTGTAGGAGTCTAGGAGTCTAAACTCAGAGATATTTTTTTGTGAGTGATTCCTGTGAAGGTTTTCATACCTCCTTAACTTTTTAACTTGCCCTGAAAGCCAACAGAAGAATTTGTGTCACTTGAGGTGACCAGAAGTCTTGGCCAAACACAAAGCAGAGATGCTTCTTCTCACCTAAAAGAGACCAAGACTGCTAAGGCTATCATCAGCGTCACGAGTGAGGTGCAGTATCCAATGGTGTACATGATCTTCAAAGTCATGAAATAGGAACGCTGCAGGGGAACATATATTCACATCTTTACCATTGACTGGCTGGTAGAAATCAACTCATACCAAGAGGAAGATGTCTCCTCCTATTTAACAAATTACTTTTCTTGTAAGACCAGCTACTGAAATTTTACCCTGAGCAACCCATTCCAATCATTTGGAGGAAGCACTTACGCTGAAAAATACCTGCAACAGTAACCCCACCCCAGATAAGTCACAACATCATTTGGTCTCTGCTTAAAATACTCCCCCTCCAGGACCCCAGAGCAGCATATCTGTGACACAGGCACTCAGACTCACTCTCGCCTCATTTGTTGTGTCATTGACATTGTAGCCACAAGCGATATCGGGTCTTGGATATGGATCTGACCAACCCTCACTGGTACAGTTTCGGTAGACAAAACCTGTGGTGATAATAACAACAACAACAACAACAAAAAAAAAAAAAAAAAAGAGGACAAAGCCAGGTGTAATCATTTCCAGTTATACCTTTGCTCTCCTCAGGGCATCAGTCACCAATTCACAGGCTTGCTCCAAGTCAAAGAGAATATTTCCCCCCAGGCAGTGCACTCTGCATAGCTGGAGGTGAAGTGCAGCTGAGCTGATTATGTTGATACTTGCCCAGTGTACTTGTGTGGGTCATAATATTGTTTGCCAACTCAGGAATGCCTGTGACGGATGTGTTTTTGTTAATTGCAACATAAATAATACTGTTCAGTACATCTGGTGTTTCTTGGCCAGTATTCCAAGATCAGCAAACACATGACTTGTTCAATCACAGATTCATACTCCACTCAAATCTGATACTTTCCTGAGTGTTCCCACCTCCTTTCTGTGGATTGTCATGGTCTGAAGAGAACACAGAACTTCAGATGGTCACAGATTTTTGATGAGATTTAAATGAAAAATAAAAGACTTCTCACCAGAGACAGGTCTGGGCAGCTATTATTTTACACTGTTGATTTTCTTGCTTACATGCAAAAGGTTAGGATGGGATTCCCTTTGCTTATGTTAGACTTCCAAAAATTAAAGGCTGCAGTTCAACTGTGCCACTCATGACTGTCTTCCTAGTCAGTGGAGAAAGGAGGCATCTGCAGAATTCATCTCATTTTGTGACTGACATCTGCAGTGGGCAGTTTATCTGACCCACTTCTGCTGGTACATCAGACTTTTAGGCTCCTAAAGCTGAGCAAGATGGCTCCCCAGCAAAGCTGCACATGGTCAAATAGAACAAGTTTTCAGATTTCCATATTCATATTTTGCACTGAAGTAGCAGAAGAAAATTACTATAGCAGGCATGTAGGTTATGTGCTGAAGAGAACAGAAACTTACAAAGAAGCAAAACCACTTCCCAGTGTCCTAATCACAGTCATATGTCAGGTGGTAGCCATGCTTTAGAAACACGAGTGAAACCCTGGCCTTGCTACAGCAAGGGCAATACTGGCAAGGATTTGCAGAGCTCTTCTTAGTAGAAGCCTTGCAAAAAGGCACCATACAAGTCTATTTTTTGCCCACACATTTAGCCATGGGGACTCTAGGGCATCTATCTCCTGCAAAACATCTCCACAGCATCGAGGGAAGAGAGAGAGATTTGTATGCAGTAGTGTTACGTTCTCTGGAGCCCTGCTGGGTCTGCCAGGACAGTCAGAGCTCCTGCTATCTCTAGGCTAATTCTGCTGACCTGACAGCGTGTCTGCACTTGATTTGAACTCACTTATCTAAAACTGAAGGCAAACATGGTGAGATCTCCACACGGGAAGAACCCTGGGTGTGTCAGCATCAAACTCTTATTTCGATGCTTTTATGAACATCTTGTTCCATCTTAGCATCTTTGAAAGGACCTGGCCTGTTTTTTAAGCTACATCTTCTATGCCCAGTTGCAATGTCCACAGCCTGCCTTGGGACTCAGCAAGGGAGTGGTATGGTGGCAAATTTTGTACTTCAGCTTCAATTAACACATGTACTTAGAGCAGAGAGTTGTGCTTGTAAACATGCCTGTAACTGTGTTTTGCCTGAGGATGTCAAAGTAAATCAGACAAGAAGAGCTGCAGCTCTGTGTTGGTGTGTGCATGTGATTGAGTTAGGTGCAAAGCATGGGAGATGTTGCAGGGCATATTATAGTGGTGGATGTGAACATAGTTTTAACAAGGCTAAAACTGCAGCATGGCCCACCCAAACCAGAATTGGGGTTTGCAGTCTGTCTGATGTTGGTGTCTGGTATTTACTGGTGTCTTGGAGGTTTTTGGAGTTGCCTAGGCAAGAGGGAACATTGCCTAAAGGGATAGCCATGGAACAAGGGCTATCTGATGTGACCTTCTCCTCTGCCTTTGAATCTCCACACTCTTCATACCTTAATTCATTTCCTGCCTGAGACATGATGTGCAGGTCTGGATGTGAACTTCAGTTATGTTACTTTGTTCCATATTATTTTGTTTCTTTGGTCTGTTTTGTGGGAAGGGGGCAGACAGTTTGAGTTGCAAATCTAAGACTAGATGTTAGCACAAAGCTCAGCAGCGTTTAGACCAGGGCTTGGTCAGAAATCAGAGCTATCTGCATCCCTTAGCATATGGCTATGTGGCATCTGTGGCTGCCCATCTGCTTTGTAATTGGTGAGAAGAGAAAACTTCTTTTTTTTTGCAAGCAAACAAATCTTTGCTTTTCTTTTGCAAAACTGCTTCAAACAGAGCAACAACTACAGCAGTAATTAAACAGGAGTCACAAGGCAACCACAGTAGAGTCAGAGAATAATGTGTCTATGAGAATGAGAACAAACTATTGCTGACTTTGACCCAAAATGCCAGATACAGAGACTGAAATAAGATACAAATGCCAATAGACCATGTCTTGGGTTTTGAACACTGTCACTTTGAATGTTGCTTATCAGAAGTGGCTCAGCTTGGCTTCCCGATAAGGAGGGCAACTAAAGTTTAAAGCTGTTAGACTACCTCCAAGATAATGCAATGTGCGGTTTGAGATGCAATTATGACCTTTGGATGTACAAATCTCTGTCTTTCCTGCCCTGTGCAGAGCCCAGAGGCAGGGAGTAGTTCCCCCTAGTGGTTGTACCGGCACGGATTTAATTTAAGGCATTTAAGGGATGGTATCGCCGTGCTAAAGATTCGCGAGTGCATGCCAGATGGATGATTTCTTTAGTGATCTGTGGCTTTGTGTAGTTTATCCTCTGTCTTTAAACCAGATTATAGGATTCAGAGGGCAGCTACTGTTCATGTGTAGAAAAAGTACCACAGTATTTAATTTAATCTGGATGATCTATGTCTAATTTTATTTAAAGAGCACTAAGTGCTTCTCCTCTGACTTATCTAATATTTATTAGACAATCTAATACTCTGTCTCCTGTTCCTCCCTTCATAAAATGAATCTGTCTGCTTTTCTGTAAGTACTGGACCTCATTAATCCCTGTCCTATAACTGAAGAATTCAAAAGCCTCTTCTGATTTGAGTCATTAACTCACTAAAGAGAAATGTAAGCACATTTCTTGGGCATTGCTGAAAAGTAGAAATGAAAAGAAAGTAGGCAGAAACTCCTTAATGGCTTATGATTATGATTACTGTAGCATAGTGGAAATAAATTTCACTTCATTTCTAGCTTTTCCCCTTTTTCATTTCAGAAAAAGGACAGTGAATGTTGCTTGAGCTCATCTGGTTTTGAGTAAGCTGTTTAGAATGCCGTGAAACCTGAATTCTTCTGAACTTATGCCATTTGTGTGGGGTCTGCCACAGCCATGCAATGATCCCCAGTGCAGGTTTCCTCCTGATGAAGGTATAAAATAAATATTTTCCCCTTGCCTGGCTGGCTGCTTTGCCAAAACTTGTATGACCTTAATACAATGTGAAATATTTTCCATGTCAAGCTCATCTGAGATCAGCCACTGGCTCTAGGAGTGATTAGAAGGGGGAAGATGGAAAGCAATACATAAATACAGAGCCTGAGTGGAGTAAACTCTGTCCCTTAAGAAACCATGCTGAAACCATGCTAAAACCCTCTTTTTCAGGATAGCATTTACTTCTTGCACTTTTCTCCACCTGGCTAAGAAAAACAAATGCTTGAAATATCTTGCTACTTCAATTCTGGGCTTTGCCATGTTTAGCTTAGTGTTGGAAATTGAGCTGCAAAGTGACCACTGTTTTTTAAAAGAAGCAGGGACACAATTTCATATCAAGTTCATATCAAGTTCATATCAAGTACCTGATAGTGGCACCTTTGTAAATAACATATTTTAGAATAAATAACAGTTAAAAAACCACCTCCATAAGAAAAGCATCCTTTGAGTGGGTACCTTTTTTCCCAGTCAGCATCTGGAAGAATTCAGGGCAGTGAGCATTGACAGTCTGTCCCACAGCTGAGGAAGGCCAGCAGCTCATGTTATCCCACATTCCAGCACATCTGCCTGAGAGGGCAAAAATGAAACACTGTTCAGCTTCTCCCAGTGACTAAACACCATGAAACTTCTCCCAGCTACAGAACAGTGTGAAACACTTCCAATCAAGGCAATACCATGCAATGTTTCCCAAGGACCAAGGCAGCTATGAGAACAAAGATGCTCAGTGCCCTGGAAAGCAAGGTGGATGAGACAGAGCAAGTCCTGCTGAGACCTATTGAGACCTGGATAGGATGTAAGATCCTGCTTGCTTCAAATCAGCACCAGCAAGCTCTAGCCCTGTCTCATTCTGGTCCTTGACTCCACTGGTGTCTGCTAGCCAAAGAGCAACCTGGGGCGTTGTGAACTTTGTGTCAGGCCCTTGGCTACCCATCTATCTTCTGGTAATTATTGGATGCCCTGGAAAGATGAAAGAAACCAGATATGTGGTTTTTTAATCTCACTTTTCAGTGAGATTAAAGCTTCCACTTTAATTCACCCTGTTTTTCTTACATAATCCTTTTGTAAACAGAAGAAGATACAACTTGACTAGGAGTTTAAACAGCTTCAGAATGATAGTGGGCAAGGCAGAGATAGGAACGGCATTAAAGTCATCCTTGTGTCACCACAAATACTCTTCTGCGTGTTCATCTCTCCCATCACACCAAGACTGTACTGCAGTGAAGAACTGCAACAGATCACTTATCAGGCTTGGCTGAAGGTCTCAGTGGCTTTTCTGCTGCAGGAGAGCAAAACTTTGCCAAGCTCTGTCAGTCTCTGGGACTGTAAAGTGAAGGTCATCACATTTACATGCCAGAGCAAAACGTGGATACACACCAATATTTTGGCAAAAGCTGCCCATATGGTTATTCTTTCAAAGGCCAGGTCTGTGATATGCCTGTTGGAGGGCCCACCCCAGAGCAGCCACTGAACAGCACAATCCTGTAGCTCAATTGCCCTCCTTGCACTTTCTGCCATCTAAGGCCTCTATCAGCTGCAGGAACTGTCCCAAAGTGCCCAGATTCACTCCATTTCCTTCAGTTAGGTGCAAGGGCTGCTTATTTTAAGGCTGGGATTGTCATGGTCCCCCCATAGAGTCAGGGTGTGAGGGAGGCTTTTCCAGCCGTACTCTCGGCTTGACTGTGTTACTCTTTAGTAGAGGCACACCAGGGAGCCAAGGGTCAGTGGTGTCACAACATAATAATCATAGAATCATAGAATCAACCAGGTTGGAAGAGACCTCCAAGATCAGCCAGTCCAACCTATCACCCAGCCCTATCCAATCAACTAGACCATGGCACTAAGTGCCTCATCCAGGCTTTTCTTGAAGACCCCCAGGGACGGTGCCTCCACCACCTCCCTGGGCAGCCCATTCCAATGGGAAATCACTCTCTCTGGGAAGAACTTCTTCCAAATATCCAGCCTATACCTACCCTGGCACAACTTGAGACTGTGTCCCCTTGTTCTATTGCTGGTTGCCTGGGAGAAGAGGCCACCCCCAGATTCGACATTTTGCTTAGGTGCTGGAAGCTAGATGGATGAATTTTGGCACGTGCTACAGAGCATCAATGAATAAGACCTACAGTTCGTGCCACAGAGAGAGTGTCTGTCTTATTTTGCTCTTCTCCAGACACAAGTGGAAATCATTTAGGCCGGTTCCTTTTTGCCTCTGCTCACTGTCACTGGTTTTAGCAAAGCCTTCTCTGTGGGTTTTGTAACATGGCAGGTGAAAAAGAGGCGATTGGAGCGTGCCAGGACCACCCTATGCCTGGCAAGTCCTCATATGAGTCGAATGTTCTGCACACGCACTGAAAATGGAGGGGAGGAAGTGCTGAGTGCTTTCTTCCGATGTTTCATGCTTTATAAGGCCAGACTCCATTAGCCTGACACAAGTATTTACATTTCCAGAAATGTATTGGTTTCCTCCTGCACAACAGTCCTAGTGCCTGCAAATACAAAGCTTTTCACAGACTCACCACCTCTGCTCTTGTGTCCTTCCCGCGCCAATGTTTATGTGGCTTGGTAACTATTTAAACCGTTTAATTCAAAGCATCACTTTAATGGGAAATGAAGCATGACATTGGGTGGTATTTATGCCTTAGTCATTGCTGCACTGTTTGGACTATCAGGCCTTCATGCCAATGCCATGCCAAAGCACAAAACCCTCAAATCAGACTCAATTCACAGAACAACCTGGCAAAAGCAAAATCATTATGTTAGAACGGTCTTCCCCGGGAGGACAAAGCAAAAAGCACTCAAGTCATTCCTCCTGCAGGTGGGCTTCTTGCCCACAGAGCAAAGACAGTGCAACATGCTCCTACCTCACTAAAGAGCCTCCTGGATGGAGGCAGAGCACGGCAGCACCTCCCTGACATCCTTGTCATCTTTGACAACTCCCTTAAGTGGCCAACAGACTATTTACCCCAGAAGGCACACATAGTGTGGTCACGACCAGAGGTCTCAGGTCTCCAGCAGCTTCCCTCCCCTGTTACCTTCACCTGAGAGAAGTATCCCATCTTCACTCTTGCACGGAAAAGAGCATAGCTATGAGTTGGGCTATGCTAATGTAACACTTCTCCGAGCTAAAGGTATCACAACGGCAGAGTTCTCTTTTCCATATGCTGCAGAAGGATGTGAAACACTTACTGCTCAGGTACTTTGTGCCTAATTCTACCACAACTAGTCCTGTGAATTTGTGCCATTTTTACAGAGATGTGAGCACTGCAGGAGGGATGGCACCACAGAAGCCTGTCCCGTGCTTTGTTTCTGACTGGCTGGAGTATGGAAGGCGACCTACACCCTGCAAAGACACCTTTCTTTCTCTCTGTGTGACCCACCAAGGGCTTTGTTTCTCTCCTCTTCAAATGGAAGTTCTTGCAGGCAATTTTTTGCACACAGACCTCAGACATGCAGATAATCAATGGCTGGAGGTATTTGCAGATGCATTATTTCCCAGAATAAAATAATTACTCCATCATTTACCAAGGCAATAACACTTCCTTGAATAAACACTGGTCTAAGGAAATCCCTGGGCTCTCCCCATTACTTGGGTGAAGCTGTGCATCTTACCTCTGTTTACTTTCTTGGGGTTTTACTGCCAGGAGAAGGTGCATTAGCAGAGGTACAGAGACAGAGAGGGCTTAGTCACTACCCACTTTCAGCTTAAAACTTTCTGCTACATGGACAATCCTGAGCCAACAACAGTATGTCTTGTTTGATCTGACTTGTAATGTTAAAAGAGCAATGTTGACAGCCACTGGAAATGCTTTGTTCAAGGTTTAACACAGTCCTGTCTATACTTTTATCTTACCTCTCTGTAGATTTGGGTAGCAGAGCACAACAGATAGAATTATTCTGTTTAAGAATTTCCAGTAGCAAAAGGCCTCAGGAGAATTTTAAAGATTTGGATCCAACTTAAAATCAGATTAAGCCTCTGCTAAGAAACTAGTACTTGCTTAAAATAAGAATGATAGTATCTGTAAAATGTTACTGCCTGCTAAGGCTGGACTACACCTGCACTATCCAGTGAAGTTTAACTTGTTTGCATCTTTGGAGCTCTGGTGCAGAGCAAACACAGAGCTCAACACTACAGCCATGTCACAGGATCAAAGCAGAAAATCAGATAGATTGTCAAACCACTCTCATCTTTGGTGAAGGACACGAGGGAAGGAAACAACCAATCTTGATTTATTCATATCATCAAGCCTTTTGCATGCAACGAGACAGATCTGTATTCTGAAGTAACTGGCAACCTGCCATAAGGGACCTTGTCATTGCTACATGGACATAATGCCCTGAAGTTGTGCTCACACTCATCAATCTGCAAGGCTCATGAGAATAAAACAGAATAAAATACCAGACATCTGAAGAAACCAGGCAAAAGACCTTTCCTCTGAGTTCTAACCTTGGGCCAGGTCATAGTGAAACAGTTCTGTGCCTTCCATACTCTCTAGCAGAAAGAGGAAGCCTAAGAAACTAAGTAAACTCGATTCTGGCTACGTGCAACATCTTATCTTCAGCCAGCACACCCTGCATACAGCACATCTCACAGGCACTCCTTTCCTTCACTTTACACACTGGTGAGGACCTTGCCAGGTCATGGTCCACAAAAGTCACCCTGAACAGTCTGCAAGATGCTGCAAATGACACAAACCCATCCTTAGATGTGATGGGTGGCCATGGCCAAAAAATAGTCACATCTGTTGCCACTATCCAATATGCTCTGTGAGATGCTGACCCAGCTGCATGCTGGGGGAGCCAACACTCAGTTCATAGGCAAGCTTCAATAATTGCTTGCAGTTATCTGCCTGAGACCCCTTGCACATGAACACACTTACTCATATGTGAGAGGAGAGATGCCTATATGATGAGGATTCAGAACCACACAAGACCTCAGCAGGCCAAAAATCTCCTTTATATAATGGTAAATACTCTTTGATATGCAAGAGTTCTGTTACATGCAATAAGTTAGAGCAAAAAGGAAGCAATGAGGACCTTCAGGCCACATGATTTAAATGTTGGCTGCTGGTATTCATTGATTTTGAAAGCAAATATACTTAAGTAAGTTTACACTTACTGGGCTGACTTTATACAACTGTAATTATCCAAGATAAGAATAACAAATCCTCTGCAATTTGTAAGATTTTGTTGTTGATATACTTCTTAGTTGCAAGGACTGCACTTGAGCAGCTGAATTAGAAGACTCCTACATTTGCTGTCACAGTACGGTCAGAATTCCACTCTTGGAGCCCTATATCAGATCTTACCTGGTTTTCTGCTCCTATGTGAGAGATGCATGCAAGATGCATGCCTCCTATAGGAAGGGTTGTGGAGATAACTGATTCTGAGGTCAACCAGTTTAATTGAGAGCATTTTTTACTGTGTATATTGACTTAGCCCTTACCTGAGCTCAGGAGCTGATCATTTTCAGGTGTTCTGTTCTTTGCCTCCAGCAACAGTGTCTTAGCACAGTTTTCCTCCTCCTTTTTCAGGACACTCAGGAGGTCACAGACAGGGGGGACAGCTCTGACCTGCAAATTTTAAAAGCAGTAAAATCACTTCTCTTAAAGCTTATTTCTATGATTATATCCCTTTGATGGGATTCACCCTTCTGATGTAATTCCATCAACTGATTGTGGGTAACATTTCCTTGAAATACAGTCATTTTTCCCAATTAAATCTGTTTTTTTATAGTAGCAGCAGGCAAGCACAGACGGAGTTTCTGCCTTTTCCCTTTTGCTGACATTACTGTTATTGAGAAAAATGAATGTGTTATTCTGCTAAATTAAGTACACAGGCAGGATGCTGTTCCAAAAGACTGCAGAAACATCCAGAGCACTGCAACAGAGAATTAATTACTTGCCCCTGGCAATGTTAAACCATAGACTTGGCAGGTTATTTTCCCAGGCATAAGTGATTCAAATACCTCCATTGGTTGCAGACCACTGAAGCCTGTTTCACTGCTACCGATCAGGAAGCTGCAGGAGCTGATCTGAAAACAGAATCTTGCCCAATTTTGCAAGATCCCAGACAGTAATTTGTCCTAAGATAATTTTCTCCTCTTCCTGTCCTGACCCATGCTCTTCTCTCACAAAGCAATGTGGAAATGTTACTCTTAAGTCTGATGCAGTAATTAAATGCACCCTTTGTGTCATACACAGCTGGACCAAAATGAATGTACATACCAGCTACTAACCATTAAAATGGCATGTATTAAAAGAAGTCATTACAAAATTATTTGCAGTACAGGGTCCCAGTTTTGCCTTGTGTTAAAAAACTATTTCTACCATTTATGTTATTTTACCAGTTTCTACAGTTTTGGGGTATTAAAAAAACCCCTGAAATGGATTCCCTTTATAACAGATGCAAAAATTCCATTCTCATGAACAAAGCTAAATATCTTCATAAATCCCCACTATGGAACTTGCAGGTGCATACTTTTATGTGCCTATGTACACACGTACTTAAAAGATTAAAAGCAAGTCATCAAGATGCACTATCTGAAAAGCATCATCAGCATCATATTACTACTCAATGAATCTTGTGGCATTGGTGATCACTTGCAGATTAGATTTAGGAGAGAGAACGATCGCTGAAAACCTTGTAATGAGAATTATTCATTTTCTACTAATACATTTTAGCCTAACAAAAATCAGAGACTACATTTCCAGGGATTGCATCTGGAAGTATTCTAGGTATTGTATTTCTGAACAAAGTTTGATCTCTTCAGCAGTGTATCTTGCCTCATCTAATTGGTTTGTTGTGTTTAACCTCAGCATCTTCCTCCTTTGTCTTTGTGCATCATGAACTAAATAAGCTGAAAACTATTTGGTTTTGGATAACATAATGAATTTTCTGGAATCACACATGCAAAGAATTCAGATGAAATAAACTATCCTCTGATGCCAGGATTCAAATGCATATTTAATCCACATATTGTCTTGGGTGGGTGGGGAATAATAGATTTTTAAAATCAATTTATTTTTTGAAAAAAATGCAAATGTCTGTCTGAAATTTAATTGCATTTCAATTACATTTCAATTGTTAGCTGAAGGTTGAATTTGATCATTTCTAAATACTGACTTTTTTTTTTAATGTGTATTATTAATTATTCTCTACTTTTAGCTGCATAATTACCAACAGTAAAGCAATTTCATACTTCTTCAGAGTACACAAATACAACAACCCCAAGCAGTGCTACAGGCTGGGGACTGAGTGGCTGGAAAGCAACCAGGAAGAAAGGGACCTGGGGGTACTGGTAGATAGTAGCTGAACATGAGCCAGCAGTGTGCCCAGGTGGCCAAGAGAGCCAATGGCATCCTGGCCTGCATCAGGAACAGTGTGGCCAGTAGGGCAAGGGAGGTTATTCTGCCCCTGTACTCAACACTGGTCAGGCCACACCTTGAGTGCTGTGTCCAGTTCTGGGCTCCTCAATTCAAGAAAGATGTTGAGGTGCTGGAACATGTCCAGAGAAGGGCAACGAAGCTGGTGAGAGGCCTGGAACACAGCCCTATGAGGAGAGGCTGAGAGAGCTGGGGTTGTTTAGCCTGGAGAAGAGGAGGCTCAGGGGGGACCTCATTGCTGTCTACAACTACCTGAAGGGACATTATAGCCAGGTGGAGGATGGCCTCTTCTGCCAGGCAAGCAGCAACAGAACAAGGGGACACAGACTCAAGTTGTGCCAGGGCAGGTATAGGCTGGATGTTAGGAGGAAGTTCTTGCCAGAGAGAGTGATTTCCCATTGGAATGGGCTGCCCAGAGAGATGGTGGAGTTGCCATCCCTGGAGGTGTGCACGAAAAGCCTGGATGAGACACTTAGTGCCATGGTCTAGTTGACTGGATAGGGCTGGGTGCGAGGTTGGACTGGATAATCTTGGAGGTCTCTTCCAACCTGGTTGATTCCATGATTCTATGATTCTATGAAATGTGACAGTTAAGACCCACAACCTACTTCTTCCACATTATGTCTGTCCGAAAGTTGCCTTAAAAACACATTAGCTGCACATGAGTCATTCCAGATGATACTGAACATATGTAAAAATAAATGCTAGCAACCACATCAGAAATAATCTCTGAAACAGGAAAAAAATTTCACCTTAAAAAAAGCTACACATGCTGTGGGCACTGTTTTCTTTTAGGAAATGTAGGTTGTAAGAAAGGTTTTGCTTTAGAGATTTCAAGCCTATGAGATTTCTTGATTGCTAGGCTGAGGGTGCATGCATTCAGCACATTTTGCTGTAAAGGCCACCTTGGTGATCTGGTACAGCATTGTTTTCGACGTAAAATTTGTTACTCAAGCACGAATATGGTGCAGTTAATGCCTTATGATTACTGTTTCATCCCACCAAGTGATGTCCACAGTAATCTTCTCATACCACTGTCTGCTAATAGATGTGCAGGTAACAGTATTTTAAAGCCAGAGAGAACAGCCTTCAGGTGCTGTTTCTCACTAATGTTGCCCCTTGGTCAGTCTTTGCCAATGCTGGCGTCTGATGAGGCAGGCTGGGGAGAAGCAGGGCTGTCACAGGACCACCACAGCTGTTCACCAAGTGACAGGGAATCCCACTTCCCATGCCACGGGCAGATAATCCAATGCTGCTACCAACTGCATTTTGTCTCACTCATGTTTACACCTGCAGTGGGGAGCATGAGCAAACAACTGCCCCTACACCATGAAATCACAGAAGAGAATGGGTTCCTCTGTGTGCTGTTTCTTCACCTTTTCCAAAGAGTTTGCTGAAACAACTTCCAGCTCACAGGCTGTCAGGTTTTGATGAGGGGGCAAGATATCCTCATATTTTGCTTAAAGACAAAATAAGATACCAAATCTATTCAAACAGAAATAGCTGTGATAACAAGATGTCCAGAATGGGCAGAAAGCTGCACTTGGTGATATTGACAGCAGCAGCCAACCAGCTTTTAACTTGTGAAATGAACAGATCTAAATGCTATTTAATATAAACAACCTTTGCAGCCACAGAATTCACAGCTATTTAATTTGAGAGCAAGTGGGTTTAGTTCAATAAGAGAATTAAAATGAGGGGGAAAATGATGCCTGGAAAAATCAGAACAGGTGTTTTGAAGGATCAGAAAAAGAACAAGTGCCACAGATGCTCTCAGTGGCACCCTGAGCACTGACATCTATGTACAGAGTCCTTTAAGTAGTACTAAAAATAAGAAACCAAAAGAAGAAGAAAACCATCACAGTCACTATCTATATTGTGGAAGACAATGAAAACACAAAAATGTTTGCAGGTTGCATTCACTCTGCAATTTAAATGTCTAGGCTGAAGTCAGGTTTTCTCAAGAGTTTGAACCAAAACCCCTCCTGGGACAAGCAGATTTATTTTTCCATTACAGTGGTGAGAGTTTGATCCTCTCCCAACTTCTCACACTCAGACTGAACACATTTCAATCTTGGGTTTATATGCTTTCGAAATCTAAGTAAGCTGAGCGGCACCTGGAGATCAGAGGCAAGGTTCAGCTGTCCTTCCTGATGGGTCAGAGCACCCACAGCTCTGGCAATCAGCAAAGCAATAAAGCTGAAAGAAAGAAATCGAACTCTGTGGGTCAAACATTGCTCTGCATCCCTTTAATCTGACTCAAGGGAGGCATTGGTAGAGGTAGGTACTCCCCCTTAGGAGATTGCTTACTGATATAAACTGGCAAAAATTCTCTAAATGGCATCATTTTTTTTCTTCTTCATCACAGAACCTGTTATGTTTACCAAAGCAGGTTCGTAACACAGCAGTATTTACATAGCAGGCATCCAGCATCAGGCATCTGACCAGTGTTGATTAGTGCAGGAAGTAGCAGAACTAAGAATAAAGTTAAAACAAAATAATAATCCCAGATTCTACACAGACCTTTTTAAACAAAGACACCACTACTTCATGGAATAGAGGTGCACTTAGAAAACATGTGATTTCATGCATTTGGGAATAAATAGCTCTGAGTACCTACCAGGACAGCTGAAATCCAGAAGATCATTACCCAGATGGTCCACATAGTCAATCACAGTCTGTTTCCTTCATCCCTTGTGCATCAGAGGTCACTGGGCTGTTTGTATGCTCTCCAGCGTGGTTCTTAGCTTCATCCCTTTCCCTCCTTGCTTTTTTTTCTTCCCAGCTTTGACCATCCTTAGCCAATGTTTCTCTCCATCTGCTGAGCCTCAGAAAGCATCAGCAATGACAGGGCACCCCCACACACATCCCCACCCCCCCCGCCCCATCCACCCTCCAAGCTTGCCTCCTCCTCTGCAGAAGCCTCCTGTCCCAAGAATAATAGCACCTCTGTTCAGCATATTCCTACTATCGCCTGCCTCCCTTCCCAGCTATTATTCACTGTTATCGATGGGTGTCGCTGAGCAATGATCATTCCTCATGCTCCCATGATAAGGGACCAAGCAGGACTCCCATGCAAGATGTCAGTGCCACAGTGGTAGAGGTAATCAATCAAAGGGAAACACAGCCCCAGAATACGTGCCCTGCTGAGAAACAGAGTTGGAAGAATGTGATTCAGGCTGCCTGCACTGCATCTGCTCTTGACAGCTCTGCACATGCCTCCCTCAGCGAGCACACATCTCCGAGAGCCAGAAATCAGGAGGATGTTGGCGCCTGCTGCAGGAGCGCTGCCTACCCCTGCCTCTCACCCAGCCTCGGTGAGCACAACTGCCAGAGTTGAAGAAAAGCTAGAGTCTGGGACAGGCATCAGAGCAAAAGGGCAAGCAGAGGGTCTGCTCTTCCCATGTTTTCCAAAGAGAACTTGAAATGCTCCCTGTACTTCATCTTCTCATCCAACTTCCAGAGAAACAGTTTTCACTTTGTCTTGATGCTACAAGTGGCAAGATGTCATTGTGTTTGGATCCCTGCAGTACCTTGCTGGTGGGATTTAGATCCCAGCTGTCCCGGGTTCCCTATAGACAGCTCCCCAGCAGTTTCCTCTCCTGGCAGCAAAGCACTCTGTTACTCCAGATTTTGTTTCTGTAGCAAAACCCTTGTAAAGGGGCTATGTGCTTAACTCGGGTGTTGGGTTCCAGCCACCAAGACAGGTGCTCCAAACCCTTGCTTGTCACTTGTAAGCATGGTAGTGAATACGGCTGCGTAAAACAGAGCTGGTATTTACACAGTTCACTAGTGCTCTATCTCAAAGTGCTGCAGTCCTCAGTTTGTCCTGAACTGTCTTTTACCACCTATTCCAATTTACTATCACACATCATCACAGACAGATCCCACATGATGAGGGGCTGCTCAGATCTACCAGTAAAGTCAATTACTATGGCAACGAATATGCCTCATTACCTGTGCACCAGCCACTGCAGTAAGCAAGCTTGCTGAGCAGCACAGTGAAGGAATCCAGGTGCTTCCCTGTCCTCTGCTTACTCTTACTATGTATCTCCATATGTGCTCCTTAAGACCACTGAATTGCAATGCCCTCTGTTTCCCTACACACCATCCCCCCTCTCTGCCCACATCCCCAGTGCAGGAGTCTGGCCAGTGGCAGCAGCTGCTCTAACCCCACGCTGCATCTGTCCTGCTCAACTGCCCCTTTTGCGTGCACTGCCTGTCCAGCTGCCACACTCACATGGCCTCATTTCCCTTGCAAAGAGCAAATGTTTCAGTCTTCCTTGCCTCTGTACACACTAAACTTGTAGTAACTTTAATTTTTTGAAAGAACTCTGCTTTCCCACAGAGTTTGGTTGAAGCTGGTCAATTTGTTAAAAGGGGGTCTGAGAGGCAGCCAGGCAATAACATTACATTAGTCTGAAGAAACCACATTGGCAGTGTAGCATCATCTTGTTGGGGTGCCAAGCCATTCTCTATCTTCCTTTGGCTCAAGGAATATTTTATTATTCCATTCATATTGTAACAACTTCCCCTGAAAGCCACCACTCTTGCTTGCATTTGTGGAATTGAGGAAGCTTTGCTCCTGAACATACTTCTAAACATGGAACATTTTCTAAGAATCATAGAATTGTTTTAGTTGGAGAAGTCCAACCATTATCTAACTCTACCATGTCTGTTGCTAAAACATATCCCTTACCACCACATCACCTCATCTTTTAAATACCTCCAAGGATGGGGATACAACTACCTCCCTAGGGACCCTATCCCAGTGTTTGATAATCCTTTCAGTCCAGAAATTTCTTCCAATATCCAATCTAAACCTCCCGAGGGGCAACTTGAGGACATTTTCTCTCATCCTACAATGTTACTAGGGAGAAGAGAATGACACTCACCTCTCTGCAATCTCCTTTCAGGTAGTCGTAGTTGGTTGCCTGTGAGTTTCAGAGAGATGTTGCATTTAAACACTCACGCTCTGAATGAAGAGTAATATTTTGTGACCCTATCTTTATATTCATGTGCAGGCTGAGTATTTGAAAGAAGCTGGATGCAAAAAAAAAAACCCCACCCTGGGAAATTGCCACCTGTTCAAACCGTTGCTTGACTCACAGCACAGCAGATGTCAGTGCAGCAGGACAGACAGCACACAGGCTGGGAAACCTAAGAGCAGCAACAGACTACAGAGAATTATTACTAAGAATTCAGGTCTCCTGAAATGAGGAATTTGTTTAATTAAACAACGCAGCACTGCACGTGCCTGTGTGCTTCTACCTTCATTCTTACTCAGCAGCTGTAGTTAAGATTTGTCACAGCTGGAATCTATGTCTGTCACCTAAACCAGAAATGAAACATCAGAATTTATTCATGCAACATGAATAATAAGACTTTTACTTATAAATTTAGGATTAAATGAAAGACAACACCCTGCTGTGTATTACTCTGATTATAGGATTGTTTACACATCAAACGCTAGCCAAGTTTGATGTTAAATATTTATTTATTAATGCTTTAAAATTCCATTAGTATTTCAGTCCAATAACTCACTTTTTCTCCCTCCTTTACTAAATAATTAAATTGATTGCAATGCCTCTACAGACCGACAAGGGTGAGACACATTTTTCATCTGACATTTGGAATATAGAGATAAAGCTGAGTTGAGAATCACCTATTGAAATCCTTGCTCATGATCTTAATCGATACTAGCCTTCCCAAAGAAGTCTGCAGATGTGTTGGCTGATAATCCCCTCTGTCCACCCATCTCTTCCACAGATTTGCAACCTCTCAGGAAAACTTACAGAGTACTTCTCTAGAGATGCCTCATGTTCAGCTCCTATGACATACAAGTGGAAATGGATTCTGGCTTACGCTCAGCTCCCACTGTCCAAACAGACAGCTGTACATGCAACTCGCGTTTCGGTGGGAGGGGAAATATGTTACTATGCTATTTGCTGTACTGTGTTCCCACGGCCTTTTCTTGGAAACAGGAACAGAGAACCAGCAAATCCATGGACCTAAACAAGTTAATTGTGGAACGCTGTGATTAAGTTCTGGAGCTGGCAAGTCTATCTTTGCTGCCAAGCTGTGCCATGCAAAAACCATAGCATTTTGCTGAGGCATCTCACCTTGCCCCGAGGAGCCAATTCTGGCAGCACAGTCCCCTTTCCTGTAGATCCTTTCTGCAAGAGAAAAGAATGTTAACCATTTACTCAGCTTGCCAGGTGGAGAATAAACTGTCTGTGTTAGCCTTTTTACTCAGATGAGATGAATGGATAGCTTGGGAAACTGCTAGCTTGATTTCTCCCCTGATGTTTGGAAGGGTTAAAGTTTCACCAAAGGCAGAGAGACTGATATGTGGAACTTCAGAAGAAAGAGATGCATGCACCCGGGAAAAGGAGGCTGAGATAGTTGTTGTAGCAGGCAGGAGGTGTTTCAAGCCTTTAGGGTGATGTAGCACACACAGATATGGAGGTGAGGATCAGCTTCAACCAAAAAACCTGCTGTGAAATGCTGTGATGGTGAGCTGCAGGACTTCACACGGTAGGGTAGTGAGATGCAGGATGGTGTAGTAGCCGATTATGAACTTTCTCCTAAACACAGCTTGAATGCAGTCATTATTGGGCATCTCTCTCCAGCCTTCTCAGGGATGCCTACATCATTTTCTCCTAATCAACAGCAATTACATTTTACTAAGTATAGGAACTATGTTCTGGGAGCTAAATAGTATGATCTAAAGTTTTTCTTCCTTTTCTCTTCAAAGGGAGCATTTGCACTACTTGTAGTCACAATTTACTGCTGTGTTAGAAAAGCTGAAATAGAAGGACTTTATTTTTAGAATGCATAAGGGGATAAAAAAAAAAAAGTTCTGGAAGTAATTCTGCCTCTCTATATTAAGACTATATTTAAGACATGATGAGGAAAAAAAAAACCCAAACAAAAAAACACCAAGGCTATGAACACGGTTTGTCCCAAATGCACATTCATGCCCAAGACAAATATGATACACTCACAATGGAAGGAGCTGAGGCAATTGATACTCTTCAATTTCATTGTTGTTGCCTACTGAAGGATATCAGTGGAGGATTTTTTGGTGTTAATCTTTCTCTCTGGCTTCTCCATTAACTCTGTTTGGAGCCTAAAGGGCTTACAGGTTTGGGACAAAACTTAAAAAGGATGATGGGGAATAAAATAGATGGTCTCTACCCAAACTAGCTCTGTTTTACTTTGAATTTCTTGTTCTCATTACCGTATTCAGATTGCCTGGCTGAAGGAAAAGGGGAAAAAAAATAATCCTTTTCCTTCTTCTCTGTGCATGTGCAGGTAAAAGTAAAATCATTTGTGGATGGTAAAAGCAATAGAGCAATGCACTGAAAAATGTTTCCAGAATTATTTTTCAATGGATTTCTCTTTAAATACTAAAAAGTGATAATATATAGGCAATAAGAGGGGGGGGGGGGGGGGAAGAGATGGTCTTTCTAGAAAATATTATAACAAATCTTTCAGTCTGTTTTAAGCCAGTGCAGGTGCCAGTGCATAGAATCATAGAATTATAGAATCAACCAGGTTGGAAGAGACCTCCAAGATCATCCAGTCCAACCTAGCACCCAGCCCTAGCCAGTCAACTAGACCATGGCACTAAGTGCTTCATTCAGGCTTTTCTTGAACACCTCCAGGGACAGCAACTCCACCACCTCCCTGGGCAGCCCATTCCAATGCCAATCACTCTATCTGGGAAGAACTTCCTCCTAACATCCAGCCTATACCTCCCCTGGCACAACTTGAGACTGTGTCCCCTTGTTTTGTTGCTGGTTGCCTGGGAGAAGAGGCCACCCCCCACCTGGCTACAGCCTCCTTTCAGGTAGTTGTAGACAGCAATGAGGTCCCCCCTGAGCCTCCTCTTCTCCAGGCTAAACACCCCCAGCTCCCTCAGCCTCTCCTCATAGGGTTTATGTTCCAGGCCCTTCAGCAGCTTTGTTGCTCTTCTCTGGACACGTTCCATGAACCTGGGTGGCTTCATGTCACCACCTCACCTCAGTGAAGAACCTTCCATTTGAGCCTTACAGAATCACAGAATGCTTTGTGTTGGAAGAGACCTTAAAGGTCACCCATCCCAACACATCCAGTTCAGCTGCTATGCCAGGACATCTTCAACCAGCTCAGGCTGCTCAGAGCCCTGTCCAACCTGACCTGAAATGAGCCCAGGGGTGAGGCATCTCTCAGCTCTCCGGGCAACCTGAGTCAGTGTTTTGACACCTTGTCAAGGTCCGGAGGAGAGGAGCAGAGATTAACAGTATCTCTGTCCAGAGGAGCTAGACCAGTTCTTATGGATTCCGTGTTGTGAAATTAAGGTGCAAACGAGACCAAATATCACCATGAAACTGTTTATTAAAGGATAAGGTTGGGCAAAACGGAGGGAGAGAGGGGAGAAGGGGGGAGAGAGAAAGATAAAAGAGATCGATGGAGAAGAAAAGAAGGAGCAGGGAAGGGGAAAAGGCTGTGAGCATATTACCCTCAGTCGCAGATGAAGGAGTGAGAGAGAGAGACAGGTGCGTGGCCCAGGGATGATCTTCTGCTGAGTTTGTCAGAGATTCTTCAGGTGGTGTGCAGCTGTGGTGGCCTGGTGATGGTCTGCCCTCGGTGGTCCGATGGAGGTGGTGGTCCGCTGGGAATGCCACTGATGGTGCGGTGGGAATACCACTGGTGGGGATGCCACCCTTGGTCTGGTGGGGATGCCACACTTTGGCAGGCCTTTCTCCTGCCTTTTTATACAGTTTTCTGCTCAGTGTCCAGCTGCAGCCCCCCCAGGGCATCTTCCTGTGCATTCTCACACATTCGCAGGGGTCCGGCGTCGCCGGGGGGAGGGCCTCCGCCCTCTCTCGGCTACACCTGTCCACACCCTGCATACACAGCCCTTGGGGGCAGCTGAGATAAGGTGGAGGCTTCCTGGGCAGTCCAGCCAGGGTGAGGTCTAGGAGTTTCAAAGGTATTGTCTGTTGATTTGCATCTCTGAGCTTTTGGGCCAAGCACCGAGTCTGAGTCCCAGAAGTAACAAGATTAAGGAGGGACAATGCAATCTTCGTTGATTAAGGAGGGACGATGCAATCTTTATCTTTGTTGATTAACAAGAGAGAGGATCAGACTCTCACACACCTTCATAACAAAAAAAGAAAGTACAGCTCTCTAGTTTAAATGTAGCCTTGTTTAGTTTAAAAGCACTACCCTTTGTCCTGTTACAAAGGCCTTGAGCACAAGCCCTACGAGGAGAGGCTGAGGGAGCTGGGATTGTTTAGCCTGGAGAAGAGGAGGCTCAGGGGTGACCTCATTGCTGTCTATAACTACCTGAGGGGTGGTTGTGGCCAGGAGGAGGTTGCTCTCTTCTCTCAGGTGGCCAGCACCAGAATGAGAGGACACAGCCTCAGGCTGCGCCAGGGGAAATTTAGGCTTGAGGTGAGGAGAAAGTTCTTCACTGAGAGAGTCATTGGGCACTGGAATGGGCTGCCCGGGGAGGTGGTGGAGTCGCCGTCCCTGGGGCTGTTCAAGGCAGGATTGGATGTGGCACTTGGTGCCATGGTCTAGCCTTGAGCTCTGTGGTAAAGGGTTGGACTTGATGATCTATGAGGTCTCTTCCAACCTTGGTGATACTGTGATACTGTGATACTGTGATACTGTGATACAACAGGTCCTGCTCCAAACATTGTCCCCGTATTTCTTGCAGTCCTCCTTTAAGTACTGAACAGCTACAATGAAAGCAATTTATAACAAAATCATAGGATCGTTTTGGTTGGAAAAGTCTTCTAAGAGCATTGAGCCCAGCCGTCAACCTAGGACCCCCCTGGCCATTAAACCACGTCCCGAAGAGTGGTTTTAAGCAAAATGCAGTCCTGCCGTGCCTGCGGCCACGCTGTTGATGCTGCAAAGGACGCTAACAAGGGAACAGAACTGAGGTTTAGTCTGAGTGTGAGTGTTCCTTCTGCCGCCAGAGACGGCTGACCTGCAGCTGAGGGCTGCTCGCTCCCCGCCCCGAGAGGCCGCTCCCGAGCGCGGCGAGCGGCCGCAGGACCGACTGCCCCTCCCGGCCGGCAGCGGCGCGGCCCGCCCGCGCTGCCCAGTTGCCTCGCAACCGCCGCGCTGCTGAGGGCCGGCCCGGCCCGCGCCAAGCCGGGCTGGGTGTGTGGTGCCGGGCCGCGGGTGTGGGTGTTCAGTGCCGGCCGCGGAGCACCGCCAGCCTCCGTGAGGGGACGAGCGGGCTTAGCAGGAGTTCGCTGCGGGCCGTGAGGACGGCGGCGAGCGCATCGGCCTGCGGCGCGGCGCCTCGCCTGCGGAGGCCCCTTCGGCACCTACGGCATCCTTCCGACCGCGCTGGGGTTTGAGGAGTGTGCGGCACCGGCAGGGGTACGTGTTGTACAAGTAAAAGCCCTTCAGCTGGCTAAGAAACTCTGCTAGCCTAGTTACAAGGAGTGGACTTTAAAAAGCACGTCGGTGCTTTTGCAAGTCTGACTCAGTACTCAGTGGCATTAAACCGCACCGCTTTCTGGTGGTCAGGTGTGCCAGCAGCTGTGTGAGGGGTTGCAGGGCGCAAGTGCTGACAGAGGACCCCGGCCTGACGGGATTTAGAGTGAGTTTTGCTATGGCCCCCAAGGGAAGCAGGATTTCGGAGTCCCTGAATTCTCCTGTTGGTGGCTTTACAGAAAATAGTATCGTGTAAAGGATAGACACAGGTATCCTGGGAAGTTTAAGAACATAGAGCCATAGAATCAAGGAGCTTCTGAAGGAATTACAGACAGAAAAAGAGGATGTATCACCTTTGGAAACAAAGGGAAGTATCCCAGGAGGAGTTCAAGGATGTTGCTATGTCTTGTAGGAAAAAAATAGAGAGGCAAAGGCCCATTTAGAACTTAGGCTGGCCACTGCTGTTAAGGAGAATAAAAAATGTTTCTATAAATAGATTAATGGCAAAAGAAGGGGCAAGGACAACCTCCACTCTTTATTAGATGGAGAGGGGAATATAGTAACAAAAGATGAGGAAAAGACAGAGGCACTTAACACCTTTGCCTCAATCTTAAATAGTGGGGCAGGTTGTCTCCAGGACAGCTGGCCTTCTGAACCAGGGAGCAGTATAGGCCCCCTGTAATCCAGGAGGAAGCAGTAAGGGACCTGCTGAGCCACTTGGATCTTCACAAGTCCATGGAACCAGATGGGAGCCATCCAAGGGTGCTGAGAGAGCTGGCAGATGAGCTGGCCAAGCCACTCTCCATCATTTATCAACACTCCTGACTCATTGGAGAGCTCCCCAGAGACTGGAAGCTGCCAATGTGATGCCCATCCACAAGAAGGGCTGGAAGGAGGAACCAGGAAATTACAGAGCCGTCAGCCTGACCTCAGTGCCAGGCAAGGTGATGGAACAGGTGATCTTGAGTGCCATCACAAAGCACCTGCAGGATGGCCAAGGGATCAAGCCCAGCCAGAATGGATTTAGGAAGGGCAGATTCTGCCTGACCAATCTGATCTCCTTTTATGATCAGGTTACCTGCCTGGTGCATATGGGGAAAGCTGTGGTTGTAATCTAGCCGGACTGCAGCAAAGCCTTTGACACCATCTGCCACAAGCAGCTCCTGGCAAATCTGGCAGCTTGTGGCTTGGACAGATTCCCTGTGATATGGGTCAAGAACCGTCTGGAGGGCCAGGCCCAGAGAGTGGTGTTGAATGGTGCCACATGCAGTTGGCAGCCAGTCACTAGCAGTGTCTCCCAAGGATCAGTGTTGGGCTCAGTCCTGTTCAATATCTTTATTGATAATCTGGACCAGGAATTTGAGTCCAACATCAGTAAGCTTGCAGATCACACCAAGCTAGGAGCAGGTGTCAATCTGTTGGAAGGCAGGAGAGCCCTGCAGAGGGACCTGGACAGGCTGGATGGGAGGGCAGAGGCCAATGGGATGAGATTTAACAAGGCCAAGTACAGAGTTCTGCACTTTGGCCACAACAACCCAAGCAGTGCTACAGGATGGGGATAGAGTGGTTGGACAACAGCCAGGCAGAAAGGGACCTGAGGGTACTGGTAGAGAGTAGCTGAACATGAGCCAGCAGTGTGCCCAGGTGGCCAAGAGAGCCAATGGCATCCTGGCCTGTATCAGGAGCAGTGTGACCAGAAGGACAAGGGAGGTTATTCTGCCCCTGTACTCAGTACTAGTCAGGCCACACCTTGAGTCCAGTTATGGGCCCCTCAATTCAAGAGAGATGTTGAGATACTGGAACGTGTCCAGAGAAGTGCAACAAAGCTGGTGAAAGGCCTGGAACACAAACCCTGTGAGGAGAGGCTGAGAGAGCTGGGGTTGTTTAGCCTGGAGAAGAGGAGGCTCAGGGGTGACCTCATTGCTGTCTACAACTACCTGAAGGGAGGCTGTAGCCAGGTGAGGGTTGGTCTCTTCTGCCAGGCAACCAGCAACAGGACAAGGGGACACAGTCTCAAGTTATGCCAGGAGAGGTATAGTTTGGATGTTAGGAGGAAGTTCTTGACAGAGAGAGTGATTTGCCACTGGAATGGGCTGCCCAGGGATGTGGTGCAGTCGCTGTCCCTGGAGGTGTTCAAGAAAAGCCTGAATGAGGCACTTAGTGTCATGGTCTAGTTTATTGGACAGGGTTGGGTGATAGGTTAGACTGGATGATCTTGGAGGTCTCTTCCAAACTGGTTGATTCTATGATAGAATGTCAGAGCTGGAAGGGACCTTGAAAGATCATCTGGTCCAGCCCCACTGCTAGAGCAGGATCACCTAGAGCAGATCACACAGGAATGTATCCAGACAGTTCTTGAGTATCTCCAGAGAGAGAGATTCCACAACCTCCCTGGGCAGCTGGTTCCAGTGCTCTGTCATTGTCACACTGAAAAAAATTCTTCCTCAGGTTCACATGGAACCTTCTGTGCCTCAACTTCCAGCCATTGCCCCTTGTCCTGTCACTGGGCATCACCAAGAAGAGTCTGGCTCTATCCTCCTGGTGCTCACCCCTTACATGTTTATAAATGTTAATGAGGTCGCATCAGTTCATCAGTCAGATTGTAGGACCTTGGCACATAAACATCTGTTCTGTCTTAGCCCTTTGAGGAATACTGGAATGTGTGACAAGTGTTGGCAATTGGTGATGACATCATCCTTTTAAATTGCTGATAAGATTATACTGGGAATCCTTTGCTAATATAAGGCTGTCTACAGCCTCTCAGAACTTGCCTTCCTGATAAGGAATGCAAACCAAGAGAAGGTTGCATAAATTAAGGTTGAACAACAGGAGTAGAAGAATGTAAGTCCTGTGTTAAGAAAATTTCTATTGTGTTTTTGTCAGTTTGGTTGGTCTCATTAGCTCAGAATAAACTTACTGTGGTGCACAATAATATATTTCCTCATACAGATTTTCTGTTGCAAGTGGAAAATTTGTACTTGCAGCCTTAGAGTGGAAAATATTTTTGAGGTCAGGGTACTGGTAGCACATTATTTTATAGTTCCTGTTTGTTTGTTATTTAATGCTGCACAAAGCTGCAAACCAAAACAGCATTTCATGAGCTGGAAGTAGCTCTGAGCTTCTGCTTGAAAGAGCTAAAGCAGACTGGAAAACCAGACAAATACTATAGATTAAACCATAAAATGTGATGGAGAAGGTGGACCTTTTCAGTCCTCAAAGTGCTGATTCAACAATGTTTGGTATCAGTTTGGTGCTTCCCTCTGCCCTACTTCCCTCAAGCTTTTATTGATCAGGTTGAAGCCCTTTAAGATTATTCAAGTCAGTATGTGTGTTAAAATGATAAACACAATACCACTTCTAGTACTATTGACTCAACTTTGAATCTTGAAGTGCTGCTGCACTGTTGATCGTACAATTGGACTCTGTTGTCACAGTATCACAGTATCATCAGGGTTGGAAGAGACCTCACAGATCATCAAGTCCAACCCTTTACCACAGAGCTCAAGGCTAGACCATGGCACTAAGTGCCACATCCAACCTTGCCTTGAACAGCTCCAGGGATGGCGACTCCACCACCTCCCCGGGCAGCCCATTCCAGTGTCCAATGACTCTCTCAGTGAAGAACTTTCTCCTCACCTCGAGCCTAAATTTCCCCTGGCGCAGCCTGAGGCTGTGTCCAAGCATCTAATAAGCTTTTGTGCCACTGCTCCAGGAGCAGCAAGGTGCCTCCATGACTGGAGCCTGGCAGGAGGAATCTGTGTTGTCTAGCATTGGGTGGGTTCATGTGTGCATTGATATTAATGTGGCATCATCATGAGCTTCTCACCCACCTTTCTGGTCCTGAAGAGAAACCACAAAATGACAGAGTTTCAGCTGCCTTCTTGAGCACTGAAAAGCCCAGCATGGCCTTTGCACTCAGTCATTTTCCCAAAAGTATCTTGTCTTTTTTTCCTCTGTGTGCAGTTCTCTGGTTAGTAGGAGAGGCAAGGGCTATTCGCTGTATTTAGGGAAGATAATTTCTTCTGGATGGATTGTATCTGGTGCCCTTATTGTGTAATAGTTGCACTTGTCATTAGAGAATTTTATGTTCTGATAACTGTGCTTACTTAACACAGGATCTATAATACCCATGGCCTTCTGGGTTTACAGTTATCTTCACTAAACAAATAATCCAGATGATGCTATCCAAACAAAAGACTCAAATGCCAATTTTCTTATCCCTCATATTAATATTTAAAAACTAAATGTTAGCCTGCAAGTTAACCCAGACACTGAGGAGAGATTGGAAGAACATCTCTGCAGGAATCAGTTTGGATAGTGGAATTATCAGAAGAACCTTCTCTATGCTTCAGGACATGAAGGAAGAGAGAGATGTTTCACAGAGTCCTGAAAGTCAAGTGTCCCCAACAACCCCTAGAACAAATGAACATGCCCATAGTGTTAGAACTTGTGGTGGGAACAAGGTTTCCTGGAATCACTCTGTCCTTGTTCTTGGCACACACTAACCTACTTCAGTAAGAAAGCAGGTAACTCCTGCTCCTAAATGGTTTTGGAAGTTTTAGGCAACAAATGCTAGCAGTGCAAGGAAAGATATTTTGATCATTATATTATTTTGATTTGCCCTCAGGTGCTGAGGATTTTTAGTACCGTCCAGACTCTGTTTCTGTCCTAACATGGACATTGTTCAGCCAGCCTCCACAGAAATCACAATTGCTGAAAAATCCTCTGAGAAAATACCCAGTGTCCTTCTGGCCAGCCTGGTGGAGGAACCTAAAAAAAGACCTGTCCCTAATCACCTGCTGGAATCAAGTAAGTTTCTGCTCTCTGGTGGTTCCCTAACCTTGGAAAATTTCTAGGAGACACTTTGTTATTGTGGGGTGTTTTTTTTGCAAGCTAAGCTCCCATCCTGTTGATTCAGCTTCCTGTAAGCCCAAATCATAGGAAAGGTTGTCAGGAAAGACATAATGGTTCTACTGATCCTGGCTGACCCTGAAGTTTTGGTGTGGGTTTTCAAGCCATGATGCCAAGAGCTAACCTGGCAACAGGAACATGGCTCTGCTGGGGTAGTAGGTACTGCTTTACTGATCCATTTTCAAAGAATAATGCCTGCTTAACAGGACAAATAGTTGCTGTCTCTCTGTAATACACTGAGTGCAACATAAATAATGTAAGTGAAAGTCATCATGTGTGTTTCACCTGCTATCCTTTTCTGTCTGGTATGCCTCTGCAGAAATCTTTTCAGAACTCCAGAGGAGCAAGGTTATACAGGCTGAGCCTGCTGTGTTACACTATGGTGGATATGAAGTTGGAAAACATCACCAACAGACGCTGGTAAGTTTCAGAGCAGGGATCCTCTTGGGTCTTATGAAAGGACAACAAAAGCTGAGTGAACTGCTTGTGGTCATGAAGCATTTTGCTCTGCAGAGTGCTCTGAAAAGCAGCGCTTGCAATCAGTGGCCTTGTGGTAACAAAAGAGATGAGTGCCATGCTGTGTGCATCACTGGCCTTTGTGGTCTCTCTTTTACCTCTCTTCTTCACGTGACTTGCACATCGTGAATGGAAGATTCATGCCTCAGCTCTGTGAGAGAGAGTTTTCAAAATGTACTTGGACTGCCACTGTGCCTGCAAACATGTTCACTGGTGGCAAAAATTTTGAAAGTGTCCCTGGCCTTCTGCCAAGATCTAAGGAAAGAAGCTCAGTGCATAGATTTGATTACCTTTCCTTGTGAATATTTGAGTAATTACTTTTCTTCTCTCTGATTTCTCTTTGTCTGCCTTCTGTATTCATGTGCTAAGTGCTTTGAGGCAGAGGATGGGTGATTATGGTGGACCAAGTTCACCAGACAAAATGAAATAAAACAAGATGCAAGAGGCTTTACAGACTGAACTGTCACCATCCAAAGATTTGCTGGTTTGTGATCCAAAACAAAAACATGGAATATCACATAATTTCTATTACTTCAGACCTCTGTAAAGGCAAGCTCAATAGGCTATTTCATTTTTTGTTCCTTTTATACGTAGACAAAACAGGACCAGAATTTGATTCAAGTCTGCTTTAGCAAGACTGACTTTTATTCCTGGGTAAAGGATTGTGTCTTGCTTCCACAGAATAAAAATGCAGGCTGCAAGGTTTACTTACTTTTCTTTTAAATTCAGAACATATCTTGAATTATTTCTCATAAAGTAGAAATGATTGCTTCCTTGTTTAATACAGTTTCTTTGCTATGGGTAGTCTCACAAAAAGCACAGCTGGCATTCTCAACTGGTTTACTGTAAAGTGGTTTGCAATTTTGATTTTCTTTTGTTCAACAGAAGCTGATAAATATTTCTGGTGATGTAATAAGCCTTCATATAATACCACCTCAGACAAAGTATTTTCAGATCAAATACAGCAAAGCAGTAAGTGTCAGAAAGTCTTTGCACTGCTCTTTGCATGCAGCAGTGGTTTTGTGTCATATAAGCAGCTTTTCCATGCAAACTATCTTATGTTGTGTTATTTTTCTAGCACCATCTTGTCCCTGGCTTGTCATATGCAGTTACTGTTGACTTTTGCCCTGATGAGTGGCAGTATTATTATGACTGCATCCGAATTCACTGTCAGGTGAGGATTTATTCTAAAATATATTTACATTTGGAATGGAATGAAACAATTGTTAGGACATGATAGTGATAAAAGTACAGTGAATCTCCTAGAGCCACATGGGTTTGTTCCCAATAAGCCTAGATTGGAGTGCTTCTTCGTAAATGCTTGCAATTTTTTCTCTCTGTAAATGTCCCAGGCCTGTGGGTAGACTGTCTTCCTTATTCTGTTACTCTTTGCCAGTAGATCAATCTTTGTGCCACACTGATGGCAATCTTAGCTGAAGAGTTCTGGAAGAGCTATAGATAGTTACTGAAAATCAAACAAACAATGAAAACAGGAAGAACATTGATATCCTGAGGTGCAACGCAGTGATCTTGAAGATCTCATATGCCCAACCTCTACAGAAACTTCCTGTATTTGTTGTGAGAAATAACTATCTACAGTCTACTTTTTCTTTTTTTTTAACAGGGAGAAGATACATTACTCATTCCTGTGCATGCCTACCCTGCTGTGAATGTAGAAATGCCATCATTCATAAATCTGTCTGATGTGTCAGTTGGTAAGAGGTGAGTTAAGGACAGACAGTTGTCCACAGTTTGTGGGACATGCACAGAATCTGAAAAAATCTCATTTTCCTCTATTTGTACAACTTAATGTCTTAGAAACCTTGAGGAAGTCAGCTACCATCTGGACTGCAAAATAATTCTGTGCATGAACTGTTTCAAGTACACATTAGTAAGAAAGTAAATGCTGCACGAACTAAGCATATACATAGATGGAACTGTGGTTTTAGTTAGTCTAAATTGGTGCTGACTCCCTTCATTGTGTGTGAAGCAATATGACTGCTGTTCATAATCTGTATGTTCCTGAGTGCTATTGTTTTTAGCATGAGTAAGTTTGAAGTGAATGGACCTGACTTTCAAGATGAAACATTCTGGAAATAAAGATAAGAGTTGATAATGGTAGATGTGATAGCAAATAGCTAACCTCGGTCTAGAGACTGATCAATCATTAGAATTGGTTCTTCTGTTTGAAAATGCTTAAAGTGATCTTCTGATGTGGAACTCTTGAGTGGCATAGACTATTCATGCTACTCTCCTGCATAGATGTAACACACTGTTCTCACTAAGTAATTGGTAGTAAATGTTAGTAGGAATTGTGAAGAGGATAAGAAGAATGGAGATCCTGTTGATTAGGGTCAT
Source organism: Pogoniulus pusillus (assembly GCF_015220805.1). NCBI lineage: Eukaryota > Metazoa > Chordata > Aves > Piciformes > Lybiidae > Pogoniulus > Pogoniulus pusillus. The sequence goes on from NC_087265.1 coordinate 12,660,861, forward strand.
GTTCTATAGTGTACTGATTATATTGCAATTATGATGATTTGTCTTAGTGTAAAGATTTGAGTGAATTCTGGGAATCAAAGGTCTTAGCAGCTAGGTTTTGTTTTAGCCTATGAATTAGAAGTAACTCAGAAGTATTACTGAAGCACAGAAATATGACTAGGCAAAGCACATGCAAGGAAAATAAAGTTTCTGAAAAAAAATGAACCCATGGTTATAGAATTAATTTTGGGTCTTTTTGTTGATTTGTTTTTCTAATCTCCATCTGTTAACTCCAGTGAATCTGTGAGAAGTGATGTTACAGCTTTCTCACAGGACTAAACATACCTCCAGACTTTCTGGGTGCCTCTAGACATGATGTAATCCTGTTTATTTGCTCAATTTTTGTAACAAGTGCTGAAATGTACATAATTTTTATACTCTCAGAATACAGAGATTAGACAGAGTACAAAATAAAATTGTAGATACCGAGAAAATTTTTCAACACAGCAGGAATACTGAGAGATGCACCTGGGGGAATTTGGAATACTTCCTGAAGATAAAATGGATGGCTTCAAACTTTATTTTTTACCAGTACTTTTAATCATGGGGCTGTTAAAATCTTTCTTAGAAATGAAAGCTCTCTGACACACTTGATGGTGTACAAACCCAGGGGACTATGGGCCTAGACCATAGCCCACTGAGCTCAATGGAAAAACTGTCTTTTGCATCCATCAGTCTAGGATAGAATCTATATTCTAACATCTAGTTTTCTTTTCAGGTAGAGTGTCCCATCAAGCAACAGACAGCCTAGTTGATTTGGTTTTAAGGCACTGTACAAGCTGCCTTATACTTTCAAACAAGTTACCTCCCTAGTGCACCGTTAGAGCTTCTTTATGAACAGGTCATATTAAGGCAGAGAAAGAAAGACTTTGCAGTTATTGTTTATTTCCCCAGGCATATAAAAATACACTCTCCAGAGGAACACTGTGTGTAGCATGCATTCTTTGCTAATCAGCAGGATAGGATTTCAGTCAGACAGTTTACAAAAAGCAGGAATAAGCCTGGGTGAATTGGTCTTGATTTGCAGGCTGATGGATGGTGTTACGCCAACGCTTTTGTGTTTCAATTTGATGTGTGAAAACAGATGCATACAAAAGCAAGGCAACTTGAAAAGATGTGTGTTAATACCCTTCACATAACCTGTGTGAGACATAAAGGGCTCTTACGAAAATCAGGGGATGGCATCATTATTTCCACAGTGGTTCAAGTGTGCTGGAGTTTTCAACACTTTTGAATACTGCACAGTCTTTTCTCATCGTCTTCCACAAACAGGTTAGAGGAGATGGCCAATTTCTCATTCTGTACTCACTGTTGCTCCAGGTTGGATTGGTTCTGCTTGCTGGATATGGCAGTTTGTAAGAATGTGAGGGTATGCAAAAACAGCTTCTAAAATGTCAAATTTATACTTTTTTTCTGTAATGAGATTCTATATGGGTAGGAGGAAGTAAGTTGAGATGTAAAATATCCAGCTTTCAAGTCAAGATTTAGCTCTCATTTCCTCACTGGATGAAAAATCTGACAGATACTACTGTTTTGGAACAAAGAATGACTATTTTCATATTAAGTAACTCATCCTTCTGAACACAGATAAATTCAGTTCATGTCATGTATAACATATTTTTCCAGCCTGTATTTAATGACCATTGATTTCATTCTTTCTTTCTCTCTTTTCAGTAAGGAGTATGTTATCCCCTTACAGTGCAGCTGTCCAGTAGATTTTGAATTCTACATTGATTTTATTCAGCCTCACAGAGCCTTCACTGTCCAGCCAACATGTGGTAGATTGAACTTATTTAAAATTCTAAATGTTAAATATGTATTTGTTAAGTGTAGATAGTTGTGACAGTGTATTCAATGCTATACAGAAAAAAAACTTTGCCTCAGAGTGTTTCCAGGTAATTACAGACTGATAAATGTTAGCCTCATGGCAAATAGCTGGCAGGGCTTTTTTTTTTTTTTTGTCAGTGCCCAGCCACAAACCTCTGCAAAATGTGGGATGTTGTAAACAGTCCATCTGGCCTTTGTCTGCTCTCTTTGCCTGTGTGGCCTTTGGAAAGAAGAGAGGCAGGAAGGCCAGCATTCGCCTTTTCATTGCGCTCTTCTCCAAGGGCTTTCCATATTTGTGGAGTAAGTATTCATCATGTTACTTCACTGGGGGCACAGAGGAAGTAAAAGTTGACCTCTGCTCTATCAAACACATCCCTATACCTGTTTTTCCTGAGTGGTCTGGAAGAACTTGATAGAACTGTGTCTGTCCTGTTGCCTCATCAGTCTTAGTGACAAGAACACCACACTGCTGCAGATGTTTCATGGGGCAGTATGATTCAGTCTAGACCTCTGCATATGGACTTTGCAAGAGGCAGAGTTTTGCAGTTACAGTATGCTCAGCCCCATTTTCATGTCTTAATGCTGGAGAGGGCTCTGTCTGAGACAGATAAAACCGTTTGCAGGTCAGATGCTGTCATTGTTTAATTTGGCAGGTTCCAGTAGAAGCATGTAAGTGCCCAAGTCTTTTTTGACAAAAATGTGTAAGTGAATGAGACCTGGCTGCATAATTCACTTAGGCAGTCTAGTCAATTCCATGAACATAAGTAAAGAACTAACTAAATAAATACCTTCATAAATCTGTCACTTAGTGCCATTTGTGAGACTGGAACTTTGACTTGGATTGTTTATGAACTTCAATAAAAGTTGCTGTTGTTCTGTATATACAATTATGTGAATTGGCCCTGTCTTGTCAGATAGATTGCCACTGGTCAGAGTTAGTAGCTGGCTTCTGTCAGATGTGTGGTTCACAAAGATGAACTATTTTGCTGCCTTGTTTTCTTTCAGAATATTTCAGAATATACCTCTTGGGATAATATTATTTCTTACTTTGTGCTTAAGGAAGTATTACCATGTCAAGGGAGAAAAGAAACTAATACAATTGAGTAAAACCAGGGAGAAATTGTAAAATTCATCAAGAAGTTTTGGGGGTTTTGCGTGGTCATAGACAAAGTGGCTGGCTTAGTTCCTGGAAGAAAAGAGGGGGAAAAGTACCCCAGAAAAAAGACACATCAGCCCAGTAAAAGTTAAGTTAAAAAAAATGGTAGCTAGAAACACTGAGGTGCTGAAGGCCAGCTAAAAAGCAGTAGGTTTCAGCTCCTAATCAAGCCATTGTGCTCTGAGGTCAGTAATTTTGAAATACTCAAACAAATCACACGCACAAAATCCCACAGAGTAATGAAATGAACTAGTGCTTAAAACTACAGGATGCAGAAACCAAGCCAACTCTACAGAGATGAGAGATTAGTATTTCTAATGAGCTGAATAAGGTCCTTGGTGAGGAATATCAGAGCCTTTATCCTGGGATTTGTCTGAATGTTTAGTGATATGAAGGGTGGTTAAAGTGGTTGAGAAAATAATGGAAAAGGTAATAAGGAACTAAAACCAAGTAGAGACAGACGATATCCAGATGATTTCCACAACTCGGGTGAGCACAGAGGAATATGTTTAAAATGCTGTGCTCATGAAAGCAGAAGTGCCAGAGACTTCAGAATGGCAGATGCAAATGATTCTATGAAGAATTTGTCCACACAACCAAGAAATCATTTTCACAGCAGTACTGTCAGATCTTTGCTCCTGCAAAATATCTCCAATCACCTGGCAATGGACAGTTCTTGAAAGACTTCTTGAGACCTGAAATATTTTCCAGACCTATTGCCATTTGTTCAGGCATTAATATTGTCTAAAACCAAAAAGATAATCTAGACTCAATCTCAGCATAGTTAAGTGGTCTCACATTAGATGGACTCTTACTGGTTTTCTCCTCTAACTGCAGGAATCATTCCAGGCAATGGGAAAGTAGAAGTAACTGTGAAATATTCCCCACTTGAGTATGGAACAGCACAAATGACAATGCAGTTATGGACTTCACAATTTCACTCAAAACCTTATGTATGTGTGTTCACAGGAACATCAACACCACATCTGGGTCTAATGTATGTATGACTGACTGCTCTTTGAGTAATTTTGCCCAGTGCTTAAAAATAGCAATGTAATAGGATTTTATGACATTTTGCTGTAATCATTTTAAGCAGTTATATCTATGGAAATTTAAAATGCAGTAATGTAGTGCAAATACTAATACATGCACCACCTCTTACATCATTTGCTCAAAAAGCCCTTAACCTGTATGAAGTGAAATTGTACCAAAGTGAAAATAACAAGTTGCATATCCTTAAGGAAGTGTTCAGCATTCTCAATTTCTATGATGCATGCTCCATGTTACTACTAAAGCATTGCAGGACACAGGAGCTTTGGAGCAGTAAGATCTTTTGGGCTGTACTTCATTCTTTGTGAAATCCAAAGATTAGAAAGTTTGTTTCCAATTGTGATTTGGGAGAGAAATTTCCAGGGGAGGTAAATGTGTGGGCTAGACTTATATGCCATTTACCTGAGTGTTTGTAAGAGCAATGTCTGTCCTTCTGACACCTAGAAAAGAACAATTTGCCAAACAACGAAGTCCAGAGAAAAAAAACGCATCTGCAGGGAAATTCCTGGTGTGGAGAAGAGAACAGCTCAGCCAATCACAATCGACGCCTATTCAGAGGGTAAAGGTGTGCAGAGATAAGAATCATAAGTACTTTCCTGGGCTGAAAATCTTCCTTATTTCTTTCTTTTTATTAATTTTTACCTCCTAGGAAGTTCAATACCAGAACTTCAGGTTCCCCACAGACTTGTCAAGTCCATATGCTGTAGCTACTGTTTTGAATCAGGACCCAGGCAAACTGAAGATTAAGAACTTGAAACAAGGTATGTAATTACATGGCATAAACTTGGTCTTATCAGCATTTGTAGGTTTATGATGAGAAGCTCACCTTCAGAATTGCTGAGGTGATGTGATTGTAGTTTCTCTATGAAACATCATCCAAGTTTTACGTATTAATGAGTTCAGTTATTGTAATGAGTGGATTTCCCAATTAAAAATTCAGCTAATTTTGAAGTGTGATAAGGCTTTCTGACATTCCTGCAGCCTTTTGCCAAGGCAGTGAAGGGGTAAAGACAAGACAGATGAAGGAAGCCATATTTCGACTAAGAACAAAACAAAATATTCAGGAAGAGGGAGCAAATTATCTGAAGTAAGTGTTGTTTAATCACAGTAACAGCAATGGGGCTTACTTGAACTAAGGCCTCTGCAAATTATGTATGCAATGACCACTAGTGCACAATACTACTATTTCATGTCCTGATGGGTTTGTTTTTAAGCTAAACTACTGTTTGTTCATTTTCAGGTTGTTTTCACCTAAGAGCAGGTTCAGTAGTAGTACCCCTGGTACTATCCCTGGAAGTACCCAGGGAGGTCTTTGATTTTGTTATAGTTGCCTTCAGAAAGAAATCTTTCTGAAAACCTTGTTCACCTGACCTTGTTCTCAGGCATCTCATCCTGTGCCCTTAAGGGCAAAGGAAGCTTTTGTGATGGTTACCAATAATACAAGGCTAGAGTTGTAATGGAGTGAGCAGAATTGCACACATACATCAAATTGTGCAAAGCAAAACCTGTGCGTAAGCACAAGAAGATTTCATTTGCAATCCATAGATCTGCTCTTATACTGAATGTTATGGACCCCCAGACACTTTGGGTGTAGGAGAATAAGACTGTTAGCCTTGAAATAAAGCAAAGGCTGCATTAAGTGAAACATTTTTCTTGCCTCCACTGTCAATGCAGGCAAGCTCATAAAGGCAAAGATCCAATCTCTGTGGAATTTAAAAAAGAGATTATTGAAAAGCGACAGAGGGAAGAAGAGCAGTACAAGGTTAGTGTCTGCAGTCTATTTTGCACATTGAAAATCAAATTTATACTTTCAGATTATGCAGTAGTGCACTATTATGCTCTCAGCATCTTCAGTTTATCTTCACATACTGATGCAAACCTGTGCTGCTGATTATGGGAGTAGAATTGGTTATATGTAGGGTAAAGGCTTAATTTACACACTGAGTTAGGCACTTTGAATTAACTCAAGCATTGTACTTAGTACTAACAAAGGAAGAAGTAAGAAGAGGATCTGAAATGTGAGATTGTTGTGTCACTGAATTAGATGTATATTAACTTTGTTTAGAAACATTTGTTTACTTACCTGTTGGACAGAGGAGCTGTGGATATCTCTGAATGGTCTCATACTTGTCACCATGACTTTATGGCAGAGGCAGATTTTTGCTCATGTTGTCAATTTGTTCTCCTTGAGTGTCATTAGGCCTCAAAGAGTATTTATTATCTCTCCGTCATTCAATCTTTATGCTATACAGCCTGGGAGTGTCCTGAAGACCTTTAACCAGTTTGTCTTTCACTGTGCTAACTAAAATCTGTGAAAGTCATGGGAATTTCACTCTGCAAAATAACCCCAGGATCTTTGTTCAAGAAATTAAATAATAGGTAAATGGGACTGGGATTAAAGAGGCACAGTGAAAAGAAGCACTGATATCCATTTGTCATTCTGAACACTTTGAGGAAGACTCAAAGTGATGTGATAGTAGTAAACTGTTTCACATGTTAGTAACAGTAACAGTAACAGTAGTAAACTGTTTCCAGAGCACCACTGGAAAACCAAGACAGAGATGTTCACAGAACATGGGAAAGCTGCTGCACTGTTGTCTGGGAAGGTCTATTCAATTGTTAACTTACAGTGTTGGTTCTGTAACCCTTCTCTGTCTAGCTGGCTATGCAAACCAGACTGCTTCATTAGGATAGGGACCTGATGAAAACTCATGCCCCAAAAGACATTATTTTAATTTCTTTAAGTTGCTCAAGGGTTGCAATAACCACTTCCTAGTCTGTTTTTTGTTAGGCACCTCCAAAATTGTATGTAAGTTCCACTAATTGTAAGGCAGAAAATAATTCCCTGGATACTTTGTACTAATGTGATTATTCTTCTGGTGGTAAATTAGATCCAAAGAGGAGATCCTCTCATAGAACAGGAGTTTCAAAGGAATGAAGTAGAAGTTTCTTTCAGACGTGTTATCCGGCCCGTTGACCAGGTTTGCTTTTATGCTATAATCACCTACTAAGCTAACAAACAGCCACAGATGTTTGGCACTGAATCGTTTTCCTCCTAATGTTCCCATTTCTGTATCAGTATCTTATTTCCCATTTTACTCTAAGTACAGTAGGGCAATCACTGTGCTGCATGCACAGCTCATCTGATAATGATCTAATATGAGAGATAAGGGGAAATCTGCAGGCCCAACCTGAGATTCACATTGCTTATTTCTGAAAGTTCTCTCAGGAGTAGCCTAAACATAAGGCTAAAACATATCACAGAATTTGCAACCTTCACCTACAGGTCAGATTAAGAGAGACCTTTCTGGTAATACAGATTGTTTTGTCTTTCTCTATGGTGTGAGGTACCTCCTAGGATCCATTTCCTATGATTATTGGGAGCATTGCTTAATAGATACCATGCTACTGAAGGAAATTTGTTAGCAACACAAAAGATCTTGCTCCCTTCTTGAGGAATGTAATAGCTGAGGTAGTTGGTCTTTTACTATATTCTTAAGCCTGTTACAAAGTGATGAAAACTGTTTAGTGAGGCAAGGCAAGAGGTTGTGTGGAACTGGTGTTTTGAGGACCTTCCTAATCTAAACATTGGTTGAGCAGCTGCACTTCTGTTGAGAAGAACTGTACTCTGGGTCCACTGGAGTGTCTTCTAGAGGCACTTTTTTCTGTCACATCAATTTAAAACTGGAGAGAATATTAATGCATCAAGAAAGATTTACTTGTGTTCAGAGAACATTCTGACAACTTAAGGCGTTAGACACAGCAACACCACCTCTGTCACAAAAAACAGAGATCACTAGATATGGTGAGGTTATTCTAGGGAGTTATCACTCAGAGTTTACCCTGCTTTTCCTCCCTTCTGTAGGTATGTGCTATCAGCCATTACTGAAGACAGGATACTGACTTTGCTGGGCCCCTGGCTCGAGCCCTTACAGCTATTCCTAGTCCACATCTGTGCAAGATGAAATGTGTATTTAGTAGAGACCTAGTCCATTCTCTCCACTATCTGACTGCTCACATATTGCACTTAACTTATAGCAGGTGACTATAATTTGTGTGGATGCAGACTGTGCACTTAAGTTATAGCAGGTGATTGTAATTTGGTAGATGCAAACCATGCTACATTATCTCTGCAGTCCCTATGCTGCATCTGCAAATATTTGGTGGTTACCTACCATTAAGTCCTGCAGAGAAGGCTTCTGGTTAAATGGCAATACTGAAAATGTTTTCATTTGACCTCACTTCAGTGTTTAGAAATAACATATGGATTGAGGCCAAGGAGTGCCTTGGGCTGGTGGAAATTTCTTCCTTAAAATCATGTAATTGTTTGAGTTGGAGAAGACCTCTAAGATCAGTAAAGTCCAATCACTGACCTACCTAACACCACCATGGCCATTAAACCATGTCCTGAAGTGCCATGCTTATGTATAAAAGGGTTGTCCTTTTTCTTTTCTGTTTCCTTTAAAAAAAAACCACCACAACAAACCAACAAAAACCTTGCAGTATCCAAGTGTCCATCCTACATTTGACTTGCTTCATAATGACCCTTGGGACAACAGAAACAGGATGTTGAGGAAATTCCAACAAGCAGCATACAAGGTAACGTGAACAACCAGAATGCATGTGATGGCTTGACACCTTAGAAGCAGCACAAAAGTGCATACAAACTACCATGTAAGGAGTCTTCACAACTAGCCAAGTAACTTGATAAATAGTGTCCCTACTCCACCAGAAAATAAGGATCTGGAGTAAGTTTTGTATTCAGCTGATGCTTCATCTGGTGCTTCTTCTGGTGTTTAATACTGCAATCGATACTGAACAAATGCAGGTGGATTTAAATGTTTTTTAAAGTTAAAAATGCTTTTGCACAAAAAAGAAGATTTTAAAGTGCATATAGAATATTGTATGAAATTTGGGGTCCCTAGTACAAGAAAGACATCAGTAGGTTGCAGTGAGTTTGCTGTAGAGCCACCAAGATGGTCAGTATCTGGAGCACTCTGTGAGGAGATGCTTAGCCTGGCTGGAGGGGGAATGTGGAGAGAGATCTGCACCTTCCAACACCTCCAAGGAGGTTACTGATGATATACCCAGAATCTTTGCAATGGTGCATGGTGGGAGCATGGGAAGCAAGGGAAATAAATTCACATAAGAAACTTATTTACTGTGTATATGTAAAGATTTTTCAACCACAGTGACTGCCAATCATTGGAGCAGATCACCCAGAGATACTGTACAGTCTACATTCTTGGATGTTTTCAAGACCAGACTGGCTAAAGAACTAAAGAATGTGTCTGATCTCATTGCTGACCTTGCTTGGAGCAGGAGGTTGGATTAGGACCTTGTAAGATCCTTTCCAACCTGAAAGTTAATCAGTAAAACCACTTATTTCATTGGCTTTAAATACTGTCTTGCATCTTCACTGCTCTTCTTATGAAATCTAAATGTAGCAGGCAATATGGATATTTCCTGGTCTCTTGGATATTCTTTTCCAGTCTATTTACAATATTAGGCTCTATATGGGGGTCCTAAAGAGAAATGCTCTTTCCTGTATTAAAGATAAGAAGGTGGCTAAATGGCCTCTTCCAGTATTAAAACCTAGAACTCCTCATTGTTGGCCCTTTGATGTATGACACTGGACAAATGCACAGTGCAGATTACTACTTACTCACATTCATAGAGCCATAAGTGGCTCTAATCAACTATTTAGTCATTGTTGAATCTGTATATGGCAGTAGACCCAATTGAAGCATTAAGACCTAGCCAAAAAATTCTCGATTAACCTGTAAGACTAAATGAAGGTTTATATCTGGTTTTGTTATGTGATGTCACTGTAGAGATCCATTCTACATCTCTTCACCCTTTTCTCCCTTCTGAACAGAAAACTATAGTAAAAAATGTAAAATAGAGACGTCTAGGAGAGCTTTGTAGAACAAATACAGTTGTACATTTCTAAGGCTGTAAATTTTAGAGTGTTCAACTTAATATTAAACTTTTAATGCATTCTGTCAGGTTCTGATTCAGATTCGGCTAAATCGTGTACTGCTTCTGTTCCGTGGGCTAACCAGAGAAGCCAGAGGTTTGGAGGAAGGCTCCACATCTGGTAAGGAATAGAACAAGTTGATGTTTGGCCCTGAATTATGATAATCAGATTGTACTCCGATCTGTTACCTTTAAGTAAAGGAGTCTTCTAGCAAAAAGAACCATGACAAGATAGAGTCACAGAATCACAGAACAGGTTGGGTTGGAAGAAACCTATAAAGGCTGTCTAGTCCAACCCCTCTGCAGTGAGTAGGGATATCTTTAACTGGCTGAGGTTGCTTAGAGCCCCACCCAGCCTGACCTTGAATGTTTCCAGGGATGGGGCATCTACCACCTGTCTGGGGAGCCTATGCCAGTGTTTTGCCATGCCCATTGTAAAACATCAAGTGGAGCCCAAGAAGTTAAAGACATAGAGAGAGGCAGGGGAGTATTCCCTTCAGCTGCCATTTGGAGGGGTGAAGGTGCTTACTGGCAGTGCTGGCAGCCTGGGACCAGAGGTGGGTGAGGAAGTTGCTGGAGCATGGCAGTGCCACAGGCTGGGCCAGCCCTGGCAGGGTTTATCTGGGCTGCCTACCTCTGCCTGGCAGCACAAAAGGGTCAAGCAGGAGTAGAGCTCTGGGTTGTGTTCTCCTGCAGTGATGTTCTGTTGTGTTGAAGTATCCACGTGAGGAAAGCTTGGAAGGCTTTTGCCAGCAGGCCATCTCCTTTCCCATAGCTGTCTTCACTTCTGCTCACTTCCATGCAAACCATGGTACATGATCTGTTCCCATCAGCACTCCCCACAGCAAGCTGCAGAAGGGTTATTAATGCTTACAAATAGCTGAGGGGTGGGTGTCAGGAAGGTGTGGCCACTCTTCTCAGTGATCCCTGGTGGCAGGACAAGAGGTAAGGCGAAGGAACTTGAACATGAGAAAATCTATCTAAACATGAGGAGGAACTTTTTTACTTTGAGGGTAGTAGAGCACTGGACCAGGCTGTGTTGAGAGCTGGAGAAGTCTTCATCTCTGAAGACTTTCAAGGCCTGCCTGGATGTGTTCCTATGTGATCTGGTTTAGGTGGTCTTGCTTGGCAGGGGACTTGGACTTGATGGATCTTCTGAGGTCATTTCCAACCCCTCACATTGTATGATTTTATGACATAGGATAAGAAGAGCTTCTCACGTGGGGGATGGAGGAAGGAAAGACACATGAATGTGATGAAGATACCTAAACTCAGTGGAATAAGACACATGGCTAGGTGACTAGTACTGGGTTTAGGTTTCATTCTTAGAGTTTTCTCATGCCAAACAGTTTCAAACAATCACTTTACTGCAAAAGGAAAACCTTGACCTGGAAAAGTTGCTCCTTCTTTAGAACTGAGTAGGAAAATGGCCTTCTGTGAGAGTTGCAGCTGAGTATACCGGGAACAGAAGCGAATTTGTACCTCTGAATTCCTACTCCTTTGTACACATGCAATTGGTCAGTGGCTGAAACACCTTACCTTTCCATATCAGGACCTTTCCTGCTTCTGCAAATAGACACTTTTAATCCCCAGTATGCAGGAGTTGCACAGGTGCTTCAGGTAGCAGGCAAAATGGCATTTAGAATGCAAGAGAGGCCTTCTAACTTGTCTCTGCCTCTCTGAGTGCAAGGAGATAGAGGACCATGCTGGAATGAGTGAGTTGCAATTTCCTTTTAGAAAAGGGAAAATTAGATCTGTCATCTAGTCAAGGTATTGTGCTTGGAATTTTGTAGACATGGCATTTAAAGTCTTTAGGAAATACTACCTGCTTTTTTAGAATTAAAATCACTTGATGCATCCTGTCTTAGGAAGATGTTAATATATTTTGTGGCTGGTTTCTATTCTATCACTCTATGAGAGAGTGATTTGCCATTGGAATGGGCTGCCCAGGGAGGTGGTGGAGTCACCATCCCTGGAGGTGTTCAAGAAAAGCCTGGATGAGGCACTTGGTGCTATGGTCTAGTTGACTGGATAGGGCTGGGTGATAGGTTGGACTGGATGATCTTGGAGGTCTCTTCCAACCTGGTTGATTCTATGATTCTATTTTTCAAAGTCCCCTTTAAAATATACTATAAAATCTTAATATTTGCTTTCTGTTCATGACAGACATCAGGAGTTTCAGCAAACCAGAGAAGAGTGAAAAATATCAGGGCTTTACTTCCAGCATATCTGAAGATCTTATACTGCCATTTGAATTCCCTTTTCACAGTTCCCAGGACTTTCTCCGTGAGTTGGTAGGTATAGCAGCTAAAATGGTGGCCAACGCTTAAGGGAAAATTTTATTGAAGACATTGGCCCCAGGCTTGCTACCACCTTTATTAAAATTTCACAATGTGACTGGTGTCCTAGGGTTCCAACAAATTAATTCAGGACTTCAGATTTGCTAATAGTGCTGCTGGGAAAAAAAACAAACCTGCATTCTCTTAATTGCACTCTAAAATTCTTGTGTGGCGCACAGGTTAATGATCAGCTAATATCCGTGGTTGTGCAGAATACATGAAAAGTAACTGAAATACCAAACTCCAAGAAGAGACAGGAGAAATATCAAAAGAAATCTTTACATAATTCTTTCCATATGTTTTTCAAGTAGCTGTGCTGATGGAATGCTGCCAATGCAAAACAAAACACCTGCCACATTACTGGGTTTTAAATACTGTGTACTTTCAGGCGCCTGATGCTCTTGGCCTAGTTCCTATTGAACCTGTAGATGTGAAAATCAAACACGTTCTTCCTTTTTATGACTTGAAGGTGAGTCAGTACAGCTCCCTCAGCTGTATCATGTTTCTCTCCTTCACCAGTCCTGTTAGATGTGGTTTCTGTCTGGTTCGGTGGCCCCAGTATGCAGCCCAGTGGAAATGTTGCCTTAATGTTGCCTTTGTGTCCAGAGAAGGGCGATGAGGCTGGTGAGAGGCCTTGAGCACAAGCCCTATGAGGAGAGGCTGAGGGAGCTGGGATTGTTTAGCCTGGAGAAGAGGAGGCTCAGGGGGGACCTTATTGCTGTCTACAACTACCTGAGGGGTGGTTGTGGCCAGGAGGAGGTTGCTCTCTTCTCTCAGGTGGCCAGCACCAGAATGAGAGGACACAGCCTCAAGTTACACCAGGGGAAATTCAGGCTCGAGGTGAGGAGAAAGTTCTTCACTGAGAGAGTCATTGGACACTGGAATGGGCTGCCCGGGGAGGTGGTGGAGTCGCCGTCCCTGGAGCTGTTCAAGGCAGGATTGGACGTGGCACTTGGTGCCATGGTCTAGCCTTGAGCTCTGTGGTAAAGGGTTGGACTTGACGATCTATGAGGTCTCTTCCAACCTTTATGATACTGTGATACTGTGATACTGTAATATGGCTGTATGACTGGTTTCCATACTTAACAAGCTTATATAATCATAGAACTGGTTTGAATCATAGAATTACTTTGGTTAGAAAAGATCTCTAAGATCATCAAATCCAACTGTCAAGCTAACACCACCGTGTCCACTAAACTATGTTCCAAAGGGCTGTATCCACATGTTTCTTGAACACTTTCAGGGACACTGACTCCACCACCTCCCTGGGCAACCTATTCCAATGCCTCAACACTCTTGCTGGAATTTTTTTTCTCCTAATACCCAATCTGAACCTTGCCTGGCACAGTTTCAGGGCATTTCTTCTCATGCTCTTACCTGATACTATGCAGGAGGGTAAGCAATCCACGCTTTCCAGACAGACAGATGAATCACCTCAGCTGAGATTATTATCAAACAGAAAAAACACTCTGCATGCCACCAGTTGTAAAAGTGTCCTTCCTTTTAGAAAGTAACAGAAGCCTTAGAAAGTAATGGAAGTATTTTGATTATTTGGCATCCACTTTCTATGCTTAGCTCCTTCATTCCTGCATAAGAAATGCAAATATCTCCTGCTTGCAAGATACAATGTTTTTTCAACCTTAATCAGTACAGTAATATTTTTTCCTCCTAACTTCTAAACCCCTTTCTTTCCAATATTTGAATAGCAAAAGATCAAATTCTGAACCCCGTGAAAGTAAAAATATTTCTTCAGGTTTAAATCAATGCATATTTTGTCTCAATGTCTACTTTCCCCTTTTTTCACATACCATAACAAGTCTAGAAGCTGTCTTCTAGCTTCTTTTCCCACTTACTGCACATTATTTCATCTATCAATGTTATACATATTACTTAAGACAGCTTTTCTCCACCTCATTAAGTTCAGTATATTTGATCAAGAAACTGTTAAATCCATGCTCCTTCATAGAAAAGCAGGGATGGAAGTATTCACAGAATGTCAGGGGCTGGAAGTGACCTCAAAAGATCATCCTGTCCAAATGCCCTGCCAGAGCAGGATTACCTATACCAGATCACACATGTACATGTCCAGGTGGGTTTTGAATATCTCTAAAGAGGGAGACTCCACAACCCCCCTGGGCAGCCTGTTCCAGTGTTCTGTCACCCTCACAGGGAAGAAATTCCTCCTCGTGTTTACATGAAACTTCCTGTGCTTCAGATTCCACCTATTACCCCTTGTCCTGTCATTGGTCATCACCAAGCAGAGCCTGGCTCCATCCTCCTGGCACTCACCTTTTACATATTTGTAGACATTGATGAGGTCACTTCTCAGTCTTCTCCAAATTAAAGAGCCCCAGCTCCCTCAGCTTCTCCTCATAAGAGAGATGTTCCATTCCCTTAATCGTATTCGTGACTCTGTGCTGGACTCTCTAAAGTAGTTCTATGTCCCTCTTGAACTGGGGGGCCCAGAACTGGACACAGTACTCCAGATGTGGCCTCACCAGGGCAGAATAGAGGTGAAGGAGAGCCTCTCTTGATCTACTAACCACACTCCTTTTAATACACCCCAGAATGGCATTGGCCCTTGTGGCCACAAAGGCACATTATGCACTTGTTCTGTTTGTCTCTGGTTCTATACCATGTTCCAGAATAATGATCCAAGTATCTTTTACCTGAGATATGTCCATGATAAAACTGGAATATTCCATTCACTTTATGAAGTAAGCAGAAGTGATTCTTGTCATCTCCTGCAGCACATCTTTTTTTTTCTTTTCACTTAGGTTCCTCAGCATTTCAGAATTATGAATTACCAGCCATTTTGTACACACTATGCAGCCACAAGTTACATACCTCGAAAACTTAACCGACCACTCAGGCAGGGAGCCCTGGTAAGGTTATCTCACATGCAATCTTTGCTGAAGTCACCCCCAACCCTACATTTATACAATTATTTGGTGAATTTTATCTCAGCATTTTATACCAGAAGGCTTACTACACTGTGAAAACCTTTGATGTCTCTGTTTTTCAAGGAGGAGTTGGTTCATATAACTGCTTCTGACAAACCATCCTCAGAAGCAGCAGAAAGGGGCATCAGCCTCTTAAAACTGGTTCCTCCCCAGGCTTTAGTCTGCCCTACAGAGAGCAGCCCACTTCGTGTTTTTGTAAGTATAAGATGACTTCCACAGTGGACCTAAGAAAGAAGAAGAAATGCTCTTTGTTTCATCAGAAGCCTGATGTGAAATTTTCTTACTCAGACTGGTGTATAAAACTAAAGAGAGTGAGAGTAATCCTTCAAGGTACAAGCCCTAGTAGATAAGAGTCACAGAGCTTACCCCCACTGAGATGGGCATCTATTCTCCTCAGGGTGCAATTTAATCAATTTAGGAGAGGGATGGTAAGGCAAAGTTGACAGTGATGGCAGAAAACTGGAGACCTTTCTGGTCTCACACTCAGCAAATGATCACTGATTCCAGGATTCCCTGGAATGCCATGAGCCCCTCCTTTCTTCTCTATTTGTTTCCCTATTTGGATGTTAGAAGAAAAGCCATGATCTTAACATCTTAGTCCTTCTATAGCCTCATGTTCTTGCCTGGGTAGGTAGGACAGGTGCCACCTATTCCTCCTGTTCAGCTAAGAGTCTGCAGTTCTGCCTGATCCTTAGGTAAGCTGAAAAAAAGTGAAGTCAAACTCTTCGCTCACATCTGCTGCCTTAGAGTTTCCAACAGTTCTCTTAGCATCCCAAAAGCAGATTTCCAAATTATTTGGCACAGAGGTTCAAAAAATTACAACCACGTGCATGAGAGGATTTTATCTTCTTTAATTGTAACGTAGATAGTGCTACTTAGCACCAGCTACAGAAGGTATATCCCAGCACAGCCTGGAGGTCTCTGAGGTGTCTCTGAGTAGGCAGAGACAGCTGTACAGCTTAGTGAAGTGCCATGTATGGGTACAGGCAGCATCTCCAAGTCAGCATGGCAGGGTGCCTGGCTTGGGTGGCTCTGTCTTTCAGCATTCCTTAGCTGAAGTGGCCCAGAGCCCAGTATGCTGGTCTGGTGATCTTGGCATAACATATATAATATAGACTTGTCCTCACTGTGTGTGGGCAGGTCTCCAGTAAATTTACTGGTGAGATCTTCTGTCTTGTTAGTGTAAGAGCCAGGCACAGCCTGGTCTCACACTACCCAGCATTAGACTTTATTGAGAAACAGGCGTTTGTGTAGTGAAACAGATGACAAAATGCTCACTAGCTTCCATCACGCTAAGGCCAGCTCCCATTCTTGGATTCTAAACTGTTCAAAGAATCAGGATTTGAGAGTATTCTGGCAGTATTTTTTTCTTCCAAACTTAGAAAATATGCCTGAATTTCTATACTGTAGAGAGCATGGATAATCCAGGTATATTATGAGTTTCTGTCAAGTGGAATAGACAGAAAATGAAGAGTCACACCAAACAGAACAGTCATAACAAGACACAGGTGTGAATCTAGGGAGACTACATTCATTATAGGAACTGAATTTTCATTAATTTAGCTACTTATGATGCTCAAAAAAAAAAAAATCTCTGTTTTTTTTTAGAACCCCACTCCAGGATTAGTTCCAGTTTTACCT
The DNA here is from genome assembly GCF_015220805.1 of Pogoniulus pusillus. Taxonomy (NCBI): domain Eukaryota; kingdom Metazoa; phylum Chordata; class Aves; order Piciformes; family Lybiidae; genus Pogoniulus; species Pogoniulus pusillus. The sequence continues at coordinate 12,677,855 of NC_087265.1, forward strand.
CCTTTGTCCTACTCTGAAACAGATATCGAATATCATCTTTGTCCTCATCCAAAATATACCTTTACCAAGGAATGCCCCAAAGGATCCAGTATTCCAGTCACACAAAAGAAATTTCTGCATCATGAGGTATGGCCTTTTGGATTTATTATATAAGTATCTGGTCTGTTCTGACTGAGAATTTTCTCCAAGGAATAAAAAAGGAAGGTGAAGAGTCATAATAATCAGTACATGGGCCAGAGTATCTTGTTCTTGTTAGGCTTTATCCATGTCTCTTATTTATCCTTGAGTATTTACTTGCTCTTTCCTTCTTTTCGCTGTCTGTTGGGTTCTTCATAACCTTGCAGGGGAGGAAGTATCTTTTAAATATGGAGAACTGCAGCTCCCCTGACTCGTTTCTCAGCCAAGAAGTCAGATGATCTGTCCTGCAATCCTCTCTCCACTGCATTGTGTGTTAGAAGTCTGACTGCTGTGGCACTTGTCATTTCAGGAAGTGATTTGTGGAATAATGGAATGGAGGAGATTCTTGCCAGTGGTGTATTCCACTTTTTCTAACATGCCCACATTACCAAGCACAACACCTAGGTAAGAAAGAGTTTCAATATGTAGTGCTTCTACCCTGCACCAGTTCCTCCTGTCTTTAATGGCATTGCCCAGTAGCTAGTTCCAAGGATAAAAGTGGACCTATGGGTGGAATTAATTCCATTCTGAACTCCTGTCCTGCAGGAGTATTGATGGTAAAACCTGTAACATACAGGCACCTGCAGCCAGTAGTAGCCAACATCTTTCAGGTTTGTGTTCCCTCACATCACAGCAGGTTCTGTGTACTTGTGTCCATTGTAACTACAACTACCATGAAGCTTCAAAATACAAACACTGAGTGCAGTTACTCTCTGTCCTTCTTAAACTAACACTGTCTCCATCACAGGGATCCTTACAGTTCAGATATGCTACCAAGAGATGTACCACCTGTGCTGTACAACTTGCCTGAGAGAGACAGGGAGAATATAATTGACCAGTAAGTTTCTCCTCTATTTTGTATTCAGTGTGATTATGTCTTAACCACTTGTGTGGACATGTCTAAACGTGTCCTGAAAGATCCTCAAAGGCAAAGCACAAAGTTCCTCTTGCATAAAACATACTTCTTTTTTTTGTTGTTGTTGTAATAAACCCCTGACTTCTAACATAACAAAGCCTTGTTGTTCTTCTTTACTAATTTTTAGTGAGACAGATGAAGATGAATTCAAAATGATTCTCACTCCAGAGATGGTGAGAGCTGAATTTCCTCAAATTGGGCAGGCAAAAGAAGGAAGGTAGGCAAAATCTGAAATTGTGACAGAGGAATGGGAAAGAATCTGAAGACAAGAATCCCCTTCCTTCCAGAAGGCAATACTTAGAAAATCATACTGAGGTGCTTTAGAGACTACATCAGAGTGGGATGCAGATCTGGTACTATGAGCGAAGTTGCACTGCAAATGCAGTCTCCAGATTGGACTTCAGAATGTGACACACTGGTCTGGATGACTCTGAATTTGTTTTTATCAATATGATCCAACACTTGAGGCAGCTTTCTCGCATTTACAGAGCTATACAATGTTCTTGAACCAGTGGTATTTCCTTTTCAGTGACCCTTCTGGTTAGGTATTAATGCTGGCAGAGGAATGAACCCTTAGAATTTTCACCTAACATGGTGCTTTTTTCTCGGGCTCTTCCTGGGTAGGTCAAATTTACTCTGCTGTCCATGCTTCCCAGTTGACCAACACACATGTTTTAGGCGTACAAGGCAGCATGTAAAGTGGGTTGATTAATAAACTCAGAATTACACACTCCCTAAAATGTAAAGGGGCGAATTCCACCTTTTGCCTCCAGAGTTGTCAGGCCAGTGCCCTGAGTTTGTAACTCAGCAGAGAAACCTTGAGGGGGAACCTGAAGGAAAGTTGGGTCTTGGATGAGACCAATAGTTACCACCGTGTCTTTAAAGCCACACTTCAGAACTGGCCATCAGTTCTGTGGGGCTGGAAACAGAAGCAGATGCCCTTCATGAAACTGGGGGGTAGGTGATGCTGCAAGCAAGCCTATGGCTAGGGTGATTAGTCTTCTGGAAGTGCATAATGGCCTGAAGCTTTCAGAGCCATTAAGAAATTAGGATATGCCTTTTTCTTTAATTTTAGAGGGAAATTATTTGATAGACATTGAAATCCTGTGCAACTGTCAGCCATTAAACTTTGAGGTAGTTCTGCCTATTATGAGCCCTCTGACATACACCGGTTGCTGTGTTGTGATTGCTACAGCATTGACTGAAAATAATTTGAGTTGAAAGCACAAGTTGGTCTGACTCAGTGCTGATTTTTGCATTCTGTGACTTTTTCTTGTCATGTTCAAAGGTTAAATGTGAAGCAGTGGTGTATGGAAGAGTATTTTGAAAGCACTGAGACAATCCTGCCAGCCAGATTAATGTGTGCGCTGATGCACTCAGCCCTTATTCTGTGGCTGCTGTGGTGGTCACATAGTGCTTGGGTGGCTTCCAAGCACTGATGTAGCCATCCTGTAGAACAGTAGTTTCTGAAGGAGACTGTGTGCACCATACAGGTGTAGCTCTTTGGCTTTGCTCTGCTGGAATTGTACCACAGTGAAGTGACAGTGTCTTTTGGAATGACCAGGGGCCTATAAGAAGGCTGGGGAGGGACTTTTTACAAGGGCTGTGATGACAGGACAAGGGAAGATTGCCATGGTGGGCTTAGGCTGTTGGTTGAACTTGATTATAGAGGTCTTTTCCAACCAAAACAATTCTATGATTCTATGATGATTTGGGATAGCTTATGTAACTAAAAAGTGTCCTTTCTCTCCACAGTGACACAGTATTGGATGGTGCTTTTCCTGGGTAAGTAGTTTTTTAACCATAAGGTTCTTTCTTTTTGAAGGTTTGGATGTTTTCTTCAAAAATGAAAATATTTCTCTGTATTTAACACCTCTGGATATTGATATAATTAAAAGCTTCTCTGTTTTTCTGGCTTTGTAAAGAACTAAACAAAAATGTATTAGCAAACAATGAAGTTCCAATCCTTTCTTTTGCCACTGGTTCTTTGCTGTTAAGGATGTGGGAGTGTTTGACTAGATTGCAGAGCACATATTGCTCCTCTACAGTAATTTCAGCAGTTTATCCTTAAGGCAAATCTCTTTTTCCTGTGGTTGCTCTTGTTCTGGCCATTACATCATATTCTCCTTCATAGATAAAATCTGAAATTCAGTCTTCTAGTGTTTACATGCCAGATCTTTAGCTTTCCTAACTGGCCAAGACAAGAGTCAATGTTCTTTTCATAGTTTCACTCCTTTTCCAGGTGTACATAAGTAATGGAATATCCTCAGTGTTCATTATAGTAAGAAAATTTGTGTCCTCTTTGTTTTTGTCAGCATTCCTGAGTAGGTCTCCTGGCTATTATAAATATAAATGACTTCTTAAACTTCTTTCAGAGACCTTCACAACCGTTCAGATGGACATTTTCAACCCCAGAAGGAGCTCAGAGAGAAGGTTCGAAAACACGTGCAGAAAATGAAGCTGAAAGCACTTAATAAAACCCTTATTCTGGGATCAGAGTAATTTTACAAAGTCCACGATCTGGAAGTGCTTAACCTGTTAGTGAGTGAGGCCTCCCATGGCCCAGCTACATGCACTTATGTTTGGTGAGGTCAGCACCTTCTTATGCACCACCAGCTCTGTCTAGGACTCTCACTGTGACCATTGTACCAGACACAGTAATTGCTCCAATAAGAATTCTCAGCTGTGTACCTGCTCATTTAGTCTTGGTGTGAAGGACCAGCAAACCATAGTGCTACCATGTAAATAGTTTGGTAATTAGTCTACAGCCCACTGTTTTCAAATAAAATGTGCAAAGTTCTCATGACCAAATTCTTCTGATTTTGGTTTTTTAGTTACGACCTACCCTGGGATTTTTTCAGGTAAGTCACCAAGTCTTAAACTTGACTGTAAGTCATACACTGGAGATTTGTAATGGAAGGGAAGATCTGAACACAGTTACTGTCCACTAAGGTAATGTCCAAGTAGATTTAATTTAATTTAATGTATGCCTCTTGTGGCAAAAAGGGGGTATGGATTGGGGCAATGAACTTGAGAGCCTTGTGAGACACTGTAATACTCCGGGTGTATTGCCTAGGAATATTTCTCATCATGTCACCTTTCAGATGAGAAATCTCCTACGTTCTTGTGGGCAAGCTGGGCATCAGAAAAAAACGGTTTTATCCATAGTGAGTTGATGGCTCGTTTAGAAGAGTGATCAAGGCTTTTTGTGCTAAAAAGCACATACCTTCTGGAATATAAGGCATGGAAAATACAGCAATACCTACTGCGTTGCTAGAAACCATTCTGCTTTCCAGTCATACTTAAAACCCTCAGAAAAAGTTTATTCCAGAGAGAGGAGATCAAGATAGGCAAACTGTAAAAAGCCCAGGGAGATAAAAAATGGGAAAGCAGAGTGTAACTAAAGCTTTAGAATAGCCAGTATTGTACTAGCTACATGCTATCTCTGCTCACTTCAAAGGAATAAAAAGCTGCTAAGTTTCTGCTAACTGTCTAATGGGCAAGGGATTGTTCAGAATGCAGGTCTGGGTATCTGCAGAGTTTCTCTGGCTTACAGACAACCCTTTAAATAAGTACACATTGCTTTCTTCTTCTGAAAGTCCTGAGGAAAACAGTTGATCTTCTAAGAGGTGCAGTAAGATTTGAGCATGTTTCTTAACATAACCGTGACAAAAATATTCTCACACTTTACAGTTGAAACTATTCACAGTTCATAATTCACAGTTTAGGTTAAATTAAGCATAATTCTTAGGAACTGTTATCCATCAGCTAAATGTCAACGTCTCCTAAAGATGGAGTAAGTGTTCAGACACAGTGATGATTAACCAAAGTTAATCTATTTTTTGTTTTATGTTCTTGGGATTTTTTTTACAGCAGAATCCTCTTTCCTCCCTTCTCCAGAGTTTCCTGGTCATCCCAGTGCAAATTATCCATACTTCTCCATTCTCCAGTGGCAGATGTCAATCTTCAAAGAAATGAACTCCCTCTTTATTTAAGTGATTCTCCTTTCTGTGTTTTAAGGCTTTTTATACACAGGTCTCTGTTTGCAGAGAAGCTAAGAAAAAGTTGTTACCTTGCCCTAAATTGGTCTTAAAATACAAAAGAATTGTTTTAACTACAAGTAATGCACAGACCACTATGCATTAAGTCCCTCCAGGACAGCTTATAATATGTTGAATCTTAAGGTAAAAAGCTGTCAAAAGCAATACATCTGCGTCTAATAACATGAAATTTGGCTAAATAATTAGGAGTTTTAGATTTTCATCCACTTAAGTATTCTCCTGGTTGACTTACTTTAAAAAATGGGATATAAACTATTAGAATTATAACCTGCAGTTGGTGGTTATTCACAGTTCAATGCCTGTTCAGTGTTTCTTGAGAAGGAATGAGATATTACAGACAGTAAATCACAAGAAAAAGGAATGAGGTAATGGAAATTGTGCTTTTGGTGTAACATTGCCCAGTGCACTGGAATATTTCTGACAGTTGTTTTTATCTGGATTATCATTTATAATGTACTGGACAAGAGCATAAATTTTGGAGTACATTTTATGTATAAAAGACATTTATGTAGAGTCATCTCTAACAGACTGCTGATACTTGTTAATAAACACTCAGATGCTTTATAGGATCTTTTCTAAGAATCAGCCAGCAGGATTTAAGAGGAACTGGGTGAAATGTCAACATTTGGCATCAGTGCTATTTAAAACAGCATCAACCAGTACAAACTTCAGCCTTAAGGCCATGTTTTTACACAGTGTGGAAAACAGTTTAGTAAAATTTTTCTTATGCCTCTACTAAAGATGCAAATCAGACTCTTGCAGAAAATACAGCATTGAGCTCTGGATTAATCCCTGTTGTGGAGGGGATTTCTCTTATTCCTCCTTTGTTAGGGGGAGGTGAGAAATTAATTTGAAGTGGTATTAATTTTTAATAAAATTATTTATTAAAATTAATATTTACAAATTTGTACCACCCCCAACCACTATGTAATTAAGTTCTTTGTGCAAAGTTATGAAAACAGTTGGGATATATTTACAGGGATTGGATTATTAAATGGAAATATCAAATTATCAACAACTATAGACAGAGAGAAAGATTCCTTTAGGCTTGATGCCTCTTAACAACTATACTGTTTGCCCAGCAAGGACTGAAACTGTGTCTGCTCTTAAGACAGAGGTAACTTATATTACAAAGGAATTACAGCTTGCTTAAATGTGTTGTTCTTAAGTATTAATCATTAATCACCCTCCCGGGATTGTGTCACAGCGTGTGCCCAGAATTTGGGTCTTGGTGAGGTGGGAATCTGTCCCAGCTTGCAGGTGAATGGTAAGTGTTCCCAGTCTCTGGGGTAAACAGGATTTCTCTGACCTTCTCTCCTGGTGTGAAGTGGTCTCTGTCTCGGTGCTGCTGCTTCTTCTGGATGCTGGTGTCCAGGGATGATCAGCTGGCAGGATTTCCAGGTGCAGGAGGAGGATTTGTCCGTGCAGCTTCTAGCACAGTCGTCTCACAGCTAGCAGGCTGTGTTTGTAGGTTAGCACACAGTCTGGAAGGTCTGCTGAGCCTAGATCTTTCCAGGCTTACAGGGCAGCTGGCAAGCAGGGTCTGCCAGGCTGCAGGGAGACTTGAGCTCTGTAGCTAAATGCAGGACAGCAAACCAGTATGTACAGCTGCTCTAGGCTTAGGCAGGGAGCTCTCAGCTCCCCAGATATGTACCAAATGCAGGCATGCATGCGCTCTGCCTCTCAAAGGGTTCGCAGACAGCTTAACTGCACCTTGAGATCAATGCAAGAGGGCTGAGCCTCAGTAATGTTTGCAAGTGAGGCCTGATCCTGTATCTAGGCCATGCAAGCATGTCTGTGCTGCTATGTGGATCAGAGAGCTGAGCTTGAACCTCTGAACGCTCTGAACACTCTGAACACGTGGTGCTCCTTTGCACTCCTCTTTATAGACTCTGAGCCTAGATTCGTGGCTCATTTGGCCATCTAAAGTGACCAATCAGGCTGGCAGTAAGCACAAAACCTTATCTTAATAGGCAGTAGCTGTTTGCCTGGACCTTCCCAATAGGGGATTACCTGGGCAGACCCCAGGGGTACACGGACTGGGTGTGTGTGTGTTACACAACCTGTTTACTGCCATGGGTCCTGGCAGAAAAACATGTCCAGGCATGCAGAGGCATAGAGAGGCCTCAGTTTTGGGGCTGCTGCCCCTCCACCACAATCCCATGAGTGTGCAGGTTGAGTTTACATACAGATTGCAAAGTAAACTCAATTAGTTTGTTATATGTAGCCATATTTCCATACATTCTGATGTTAATTTGTGGATTGCCTTATTTTGGAAATCAAAGGACTGCATTGTTACTGATTTAGATGCAAAAGTAAGAATGTGTAAATTGACTTGCAAGTGTTATTTCCATTCACAGCAAATAAAACTGCTGCTGCTTCCTTTGTGTGGCAGAGATTAATTGGCTAAGTGGCAATGCAAGGGTTTTACCAATTAAGTTATATCCATCTTGTCTGAAAAAGCCTGTCTTATTAGCAAGGTTAATAAGCACTGACTCACGCTTTAGCTTTTCTCTCTTTTATTACATTAAAAAAAAAAAAAAGGAGCATTAACCTCTAAATCAAATAAAAGGTACATTTTAACAATGAAGAAAATGTTAATGTTTTGATATGGAAATGATCCATAATCTTAAGTGCTCAGTAACTGAGTTATTAATCTCACTTATTGTTTCACAATGAGAGAATGCCCATCATGGTCCTTAAAATGTAAATCAGTTATATTTAATGAGAAGGCTGGGAGAAAAACAGTGGTATGTGTCTGATGTAAAGAAGTGGGTGAAATCATGTTTTCAGCTCAGAAGAACACTTTAGTGAACCCCAAACTAAAGAAACCTTGTTATCTTTGAATTTCTGATACAAGATCCAGTTATTCCAAGCTCCAGATTAAGCTTTTCTCGTGGGCTGAGCATTTATTTGGTCTCTTTTCTGCACAGGTTTTCTTGTGTCTAATAAAAGCTATGCTCGCATTCACCCTTTGCCTTATGGAAGCACTGTGAAGACTTCTCTTCAGCTGTTTAACCATGGAGGATTTTAATCTTGCTGAGGCATTTCCTACTCCTTCAGTTTGGTTGAAAATAGCCATCAGGTTCAGAATTTATCAGGTGAGACAGACACAAATAGTAATTTCCTTGGAAAGGCAGATTAAGGCAGAGAATAAGGACTTCAGTGTGCATTAGTGTGGGCAAATTTCTTTGTAAGTGTAAAGGTGAAATGCTGCTCTGCAGTTGGTAATTGCATAATTCATACAGTTCCTGGAGAAGCACCAAAGAAGTGAGGTGCCAAGAGCTGCTATGACCTCTGAAAAACAGAGCTGTCATTGATGTGCCCAGGTTTTGCATAGAAGTTATTTTAAAGCAGAATTTTAAATTGTTTTCCTCTCTATTTTATCTTTCTCCTGGTGTCAGCCAGAGTACTGAGTTGCTCCAAGCAAGCACTGGTTGCTTGGAATGAGTCCTCTTCTTCAAGCAGTTATTGGTATCAGTATAGGATGATGAAACAGCCTTGTCAAAGTCTTTCACACATTGTTTTTCCAAAATATAAAAAGCCTTCAGAGAGGACTTTGAAAGCAGTGAGCAGGATCTGCAGCTATTTGGTCTGGAGACACAGAAATCAGCTTTTAGCCTGAGCAACCTCTTCAGCCTTCTTCAGCTTTGTCTGCTGCCAAAGGGTGGTCAGTGGTAGCTGGTTTGGTGTACATCAGAGGAGGACTTGGTCAAAGCTGTCTTGTGATTCATCTTTTTTATGGACATGCCAAGTAGCAAAGGTCATTTCTACAAATCTGAAATGCATCTGAATTCTCCCATAAATACTGCTGTACTGAAACATCCTTTCATTGGCTATGTCCAAAAGCTGAATTCGTCAAAACCAAAATCAGTGCAATATGGCAAAGGCTACTTGTGCCACTTAACACCCATTGATGCTGCTTGGTCATGAAGGACTTCCCAGGTTATGTCTGTATGACCGCAGCAGCAGGGACTTGAAAATTAAATTAAGCAGCTCCTGAAAAAACTCCAGGTGATTTCAGAACACCTGCAGGAAGTATTTTTCCACAGCCTGGTACATCATTAAAAATACATCATCTGTGGAGCTGCTCAGTTGTGTCAGGCACTGCTAAGTTCCTGCATATTCATGTTTGACCCTCCAAAGGTTAATCTGCAGTTAAGTGGGTGAGGGCTCTTGATTATGAAGAGCAATAGCACCTCCTTTTTTCTTTACAGAAGTAAAATTTCCAGGACCTAATCCTACTGTTAGTTGAGCAGAGTTTTAAATGCTTACCATTTCCCCCTCCTGCTGTTAGAAGGCCTTTCTAACAACTTCAGTCAGGTTTTGGGAGGCTTTAATTGCACAGAGAACTGACTTAACAGTGTATTATTTTTAATCAGTTTATTTTAACTGGTTTCAGAATTCTGAACCAAATTATACCTCCATTATCAACTAATTACTGGTTTATAATAATTTCACAGTGTGGAGTCTCCAGTAATCCAATATGCATTGCCTACAAATCAACAGTGTGCTTTGTCACCACAGGGATATTGGTTGTATGTATTTGTGGCTGAGTTTCAGAGCACCAGATAAAGAAACCACAGCTTATTTTCCTTGAGTTTTGATTTGCATGGTTAGTTCTCTGTATGTTACCCTGAAAATGGACATCAAGTATCAAGAGAGAATTGCTTTCAAACAGCTCACTCTTCCCTGCTTCTGAAGCACCTTTCCCTGCAGGCAGCATTGTGTTTCAGCAATTCTGGTAGCACAGTATAGGCAGAGGTGTCCCCATGCAGGTGTTGTCAGTCATGGGCAGTCAGAGTTCTGGCCCTTTCTCTACTGGAATAACTGAACCTCTGAAAAATCAACACGTTTAGATCTACTTGGCAGTCTGCCATTGTTTTGTCATTGGAATGGGCTGCCCGGGGAGGTGGTGGAGTCGCCATCCCTGGGGGTGTTCAAGAAAAGACTGGATGAGGCACTTAGTGCCAGTTGACTGGCTAGGGCTGGGTGATAGGTTACACTGGATGATCTTGGAGGTCTCTTCCAACCTGGTTGATTCTATGATTCTACTTGATTCTTTTTGTTTGTTAGTATTGTTTGGAATGACTGACTTTCATCTTTGATGCTTTCTGGTCCAAAGAAAGTGCAATAATGGAGCAGTGGGCTTAAGAAAAGCTTCAGCACAATATTTCTATAATAAGCTGTAAACAGAAGAGTCTGTTAAGATTAAAGCTAATCTCTGACATTTTTCTTTGGAGACTCAAACACTGTATTGGTCAGAAGAAATCTTGTCACATCTGGACTGGGTATGATAACTATGGCTGTGTCTAGCTGCTGTTGGATTCATTATCCTCATATATTTATTGTTTAGAAGACTCTGTTTATACCAATGGGCAGATAAAAGGGAAATCAGTTTTGCAAAAGTGATATACTTCTGAATTTTCTTCAGAAGTTTAGAATTTTGGCTCTGGTTTGCCTTGGCTGAAAACAACAGGCATTTTGTCACTGACATCAGTGACATTGATGTTAGGCCTTTTAGCCTGTGATGTTTCTTGGTCACAGAACCACAGAATGTTAGGTATTGGGAGAGACCTCAAAAGATCATCTAGTTCAAGCCACTGCCAGAGCGGGTCACACAGGAATACATCCAGGTGGGGTTTGAATGTCTCCAGTGAAGGAGACTTTACAACCTCCCTAGGCAGCCTGTTAGTATTCTGTCACCCTTGCAGTGAAAAAGTTTTTTCTTATGTTTATGTGGACCCTCCTATGCTCCAGCTTGCACCCATTGCCCCTTGTCCTATCATTGGACATCACTGAGAAGAGTTCTGCCTTCATCCTCCTGACACTTTTCATATATTTATCTAAATGCAAATATTTAGGTACACAGTAATCAACCTTTCTCAACAGGCTTTTCCATAGGCAGTTACTGGAGTCAGGAGTCCATAATAAATTGGAAACTGGAAGTTAAAGCAGAGAACATGGAGCTATACTGTGTCTCAAACAGAAATCCTACAGTAGACGACCAGAGAGGAACAAAGAGAAAAATGCATCTTTATGCATCTTTAACTTCTTCTGGAGGCAGAGAATTTGTACTCTCTACCACTGTGAAGGTAAGAAAAAAAGCAAGATAAGCTGGAAAGCTGAGTTCACTGTTAGGGGCAAATACCAGGAAAGCAGCCCCATTTTTCCAATGGTCAGAAAGCAGTGAAGATATACTTTTAGCAATCTTTCTGGCAAGATCTCTCAGCTGAAGTGCTGAGTAACCAGAATAGTATTTTCCATTTCTTTGAGTGCACTTCTGTTCACATATTTACCATAAAAACACTGTTCTTGGAAGAGAAGATCACTCCCAGCCAGTGTCTTCTCTTTTCATAGACCTACCTTCAGCACCACATAAAAATGAAGGTTTAACAAATGGCTCAGTTTCAAATATAGACTCTTATTCTGACATTCACAAGTGCTAAACATTTGCTTACTTTTCTGTGCACTTCTCTTGACACCCAATCCCAATATATGCTTTATACCCTTACTTGCCACTTATGCACTTCTATCACGTATCAAAGATTTGGGTGACAGAAGAAGTCTTTCCTCTAGGACATAGCTTAGACAGTCTTCTATACCAGCAAGAATACCTGCACCTGCACACAAACTGAATCAGGAAAGATTTGAAACATTGGGCTATTTTGCAAGGTCCTTCCTGTTGTTCACTTTCAGTGACCGACCTGAGCAATGTGCTCAGTTTGAGGTGAGGTGTTTGCAAACTAGTACAGTGCTGTGGTTGGTGTCTCTTCAGTTGACACCCTTAAAATACCTGTGTAAACCTTAACTGAATTCAGGACTGGTAACACTGAAACAGATCACCAGGATCTCAGTCCTGGCCAGCAGAGGCCACTAAGAGATTATAAAAAGAGCTGTTGTACAAGGTCCCCGAGATGTTGTTCTTCAGCACACTCACTGCAGGAGAGAAAGCATCTGAGCTGTGGATTAGGACTTTTACTAAAAGGAAGGAACTTTCTGATGACTTTCCAACTTCTCAAACAACAAAAAAAAATAAATCTTTAGATTAATATTGCTTTTACTGCTGCTCTGCACTCTCAGTGGGCTCATACTTGCCAGCAATACGTTAGAGCAGGTGCAAAGAGAAAGCTCTTTACAAAAAGAGATCCAGGATACTCTTGTACAGTGCTAGGGAGGACCTTGTAACTACAATGGTTTAGCACACTTAGCTGACGACAGTCTTGTATCAAGATTTGATGATCAAGCTGAGATGTTGTCTTCCATCTCTTTTGGATGGACAGTAGTAAAAGCTCAGGTGTAGCCCATGGGGTCCAACTGTCTGTGTCATAGGGGTGCAGAGAAGTGGTGGATGTGGACTTTGAATCTGCTGAGTTTACTGCAGTCTTGTGTTCCTCTTGATGGATATTTTGTGTTCGTGAGGCAGTATCAGCTTACTCCAAAACTGTCTTCTTTCCTCGAGTTTTAGTCAGCTCCTTCGGGTTTTATAAATCCTGCCTAATTCTGTCTTTCCCCAGGCCAAACAATTTATTGTTCTGTGCTTACCATCATTCAGTTCTAGGGTACACGTTGCTGTGATGAGAGAGGTATTGAATAAAGGAAGCAAATTTTGTCTGAGTTACTTCCACACTACTGTGTGATTCCTTTAAATCTTGAACTTGTGTGTGGTCTGCAGCTGCTCATGACAAACTAAGAAGAGTCATCTGAAAATTCACCCAGTGTGCATCTTCAAGTGCAAAATCCTGGCACAGAGCAGATCTGCCTGCTCAAAGTGATTCCAGGACACTCTGGGATTCAGCACTGATTCTGCTGTGAACAGGCTTTTTTCACTGACCTTCACTTTAGAGCATCAACTATTTGCTGAAAGCACACTCCAAGAACAGGTGGTAGGAGTTCTTCAATCAGTCTGTAGATATTTTCCTTCCCCAAAGAAAAGGCTAAGCAGAAACTCAGCAGGAGCTGGGGGGTGCAGCCTTGCAGTGAGGCAAGATGTTGTCATTGCTCCTTGGCAATAACTTGCTTTGAGGAACATGGCTTCTGACTGACTATATTCTCAGCCCTATGCCAGCCTGGCTGTGCCACTGCAAACTGTGCCTGTGCCATCTCTGGCAGACCTTCCTGCAAGTGGGAGATGGCAGGCAGGTGTTTGTGTCAGGATCCATTAGGCTGTCTGAGCAGGCAAAGATGCAAACAGCATTCCTCAGTTTCACGCACCTTGCTCCTGTCATTACTCTATAGGCCCAAACCTGATCTGTGTCCTATGCTGTGTCAAATGCAGACCACAGATACAAAGAGTTGTCTGGCAAATAAATCCCACTTTAAATGGACTTCGTTAGAGATGTAGTTATGACTGAGCCTTGCAGCAGAAAGAAAGCAACAGAGAGTGCCAGTTTTTAGCCTCACTCTGGGGAGAAGTGTATCAGCTGATATATGCATTGTGGATATAAAGAAGCTAGCTTCACATGGATGCTGTAAAGCATAGACTCACAGAACCATTTAGGCTGGAAAAGACCTTTAAGATCATCAAGCCAAACCATAAGCATAACACCATTAAACCATATACCTAGGGGTCACATCCACTTGTCTCTTAAATGCCTCCAGGGATGATGACTCTGTGCATTCCCGGATCAGCCTCTTCTCGTGCTTCACAACCCTTTTTGATGAAGAAACAGGAAATCTAAACCTCTTCTGCTGTAACCTGAGGCCATTTCCTCTTGTCCTGTCACTTGTATCACCTTGCTGTCAGGTAGTTGTAGAGAGTGATAAGGTCCAAGTTTCTCAAGAAACCCTTTTGATTTGTGACAATTCGAATGGAAAGTGTTAATTAAACAAGATGTAGCCCTCCAAGAAATATGACCAAGAAACATTGGAATGGGCTGCCCAGGGAGGTGGTGGAGTCACTGCCCTTGAGGTGTTCAAATAAAAGACTGGATGAGGCACTTAGTGCCATGGTCTAGTTGACTGGATAGGGCTGGGTGCTGGGTTGGACTGGATGATCTTGGAGGTCTCTTCAACCTGGTTGATTCTATGATTCTATGAAACTGTCTCCTTCCTGATTTCGCCATTGGTGGGGAGGTGCCAATTCTGCAGTTCCTGAATTGTCTTCCTCCACTGCTTGACACTTTTAATGTGTTTCAGAATGGCTGAGCACTTAAAGAGGTTTCTGTGAGCTCAGACAAGTCCTTTAAGCACTTAAATTACATCTGTAGAGATGTAAGTTGTGTGGATAACAGACTAAGCTATACATTATTAATAGGCTTGTTCTGAAAAATTGATCATGCACTTGAAAAGCAATTTTCACAGCCTAATGTGTGTTGGTAGCCTGTACCAGCATGCTTTGTCCATCAGCAAAGTAGAAAAGGGTTCTAAGTCATGTAGAAACCACTAGCAAAGTCTACAAAATACTTTCTTCTCCAAGAGATGTGTTGTGCTATTTTTAGACTGAAGACATTGCGTTCAGTATTTGTGCTCACAAACCCTGTTGCAGATAGAACTGGTCAAACAAAAATGAAATAGGTTCATGTTACAATTACAGCAAAATTAAAGCAAACAAACAACACCCCCCACCCCCCAGATTTAACACAATAATAGAAGTTGTTCTCAGTAAAGACTTTTCTAAATTAACTGAAGTTCCTCTGCCTCATTGCAGTTCTGTTCTGATCCTGCTGCACATGAAACAGTGCAATTTCAGCAAGGTTCGACTGTGCAGGTGAGAAACTGCTTGTCCTCAATCCAGATCATTAATTACCTATCAAAACCAGTCTACATACTAATGTCAATGATAGGACACAAAACTATATCGTGGCAACATCCAGACAGTTGGTATCTGCCCTCAGAAAAGCGCTGCCCTAGTTGTCTGTATCCTGCCTTCCTGAAGTAAAAGCTGCTGTGTTCAGCAGGTGGCACCAGCTGCTTGCCACTCAGTTCAGGCTCCCAAATGAGACAGAGGTGTTCGGTTGCGTCTTCTGTGAAAATCATACCCAGATGCAGGAAAACGACAGTCTGCAGAAGCAGTGGGGAATGCTGTCCTCATAGCAAGGGAAGTTTATTTTTTCCCTTCCTCTGCTACCACCACAGATTGCACTTTGCATTCTTCAACTTTCCCATGCCTCACCTGTGCAGTTATATAATTTGTATACACAAGACACAGCTTTTCTCAGTGCTCTGCTAACCCAGATGTCTACTGCTACTTGCAGCATCAGGGCAGTATGGCATTTACTGGTAGGAAGAGCAAGGGGCACTGGGCTGCACTACCCTTTTGCCATGGTGGATATACTGCATCCTACTGCACTGCCCTCACATTGATGGCCCAGCTGCAGAAAGAGCAAGTGGATGTGTGAAATAAATTGCTGCTATGGGTGTTGCTATATTGCCAGAAGTACCAGCTGTTCAGTGCCTCTTTTACTGCCTGTTGTGCAAAAGCTGCTTGAAGCCGTGAACCAGGCAGACACAAGGCACCCCGGGGAAGATCAGCACAGTGAAGCAGAGCCTTTAGAAGCAAGAGTCTGTGCATAAATTGCAAACCAAAGCCTCTGTCCTTAAGTCTTCTGTGTGTGATTATTTTTCACACCAGAAAAAAAGTCTCATTAGCTGTACCAATCCAGAACAAGTTTATAGATAACAGCAGTATGTCCTAGATTAAGCATAGCTTAGCAAATCCATATCCCACAGCTGGTCTTGAGGTTGCTGTCATTTAATGCCAATTGAATGATTTTTCAAAACAGGTCATACATACATAATAATAAAATTACACATCTCCAGCCAGAATAATATACTTGGTTTAACAATGTGACACGGGCTCATTTTAGCTGCCCTGCTCAATTTCTGGACAGAACTGGGCAGAATGGAGGAGTCACAGCTTTCCATAGTGAAATGCACCCCAGACTCAGTGGGAGTGATTGCTTGAGAACAGATGGAGGAACAGATACAGAGCTTTTGCCCTGTGATAGACAGAGTCTGGATATGGCTTTGCTTAAGAGAGTGAACAGTGTGATGGACAGAGAGTGTGAACCCAGAGGAAGCTAAACAATAATTCCTTTTCAAGTGACAAGGTATGCCAAAAGGGGAACAGGTCTTGATACAGAAGTCATTCTGCTAATGCAAGAAGTAAGGTTTTACCCTTATGTAAGTATTTTGCATTTTATTGTGGATGCAGAGAGAAAAGGCAGAGTGCACCTCTAATATTTGCTAGCATCAGTGTGAGAATTTCACACTGGTCACAAACCCCAAAATCACACACAAAAAAAAAGGTAAAGTTAGAAAGTAATCTTATGTAAACCCTTCGATATCTTGTTGGTATGCACTTAAATTGATATTTCTGACAAAATCCTTTGCATATTCTCTACAGTTAAAAGCAAAAGCGTTGGCAGTGGTTTTTCATAACTCCCCACCTTTAAAGTGGGTTGCCTTAGTTACCATGGCCAGCTTGAGAGACAGCAAATTTAGTACTAATACATTTTCAAAACTCTGCAGTTTCTGCAAAATCTCTGTGTCATAATCAGCTACAACATATGCTGTTATCACAGTGTTAATAAGCTGCAGTGGTGATTAAGTTAAATCAGAGGTTAAGACTATCACAGGCCAGAACAATAGCCTTAGTGACTGTCCTTCGTGTATCGGGTGAAACATGTTGTGGGATTTCCCTGTAATTTAAGGTAAGATTGGCTTCAAGTGTTTCAGGTGTCTGGTGCTTGAAAGCAGTCTCTTTCATTCAAGACTATACTTTCCCCAGTGGGAAATTAATAGGTCTTAGGATGTCCTCTTGGTCAGTGATTCAGTATTTCCTCTGACATTTAAGAAAACCACAGGAATAATTGTTCTTTCAAGAGCAAAAAGATCTCAAAGGCTATTGACTTATCTTAGACTCATAGAATCAGCCAGGTTGGAAGAGACCTCCAAGATCATCCAGTCCAACCTATCACTCAACCCTGCCCAATCAACTAGACCATGGCACTAAGTGCCTCGTCCAGGCTTTTCTTGAACACCTCCAGGGACAGCAACTCCATCATCTCCCTGGGCAGCCCATTCCAATGGCAAATCACTCTCTCTGCCAACAACTTCCTCCTAACATCCAGCCTAGACCTCCCCTGGCACAACTTGAGACTAAGGCTCAGCTAGAACTTAGGCTGGCCACTTGCGTGAAAGTTAACAAAAAACACTTTTATAAATTTATCAACGCTAAAAGGAAGGGCAAGAAGAGCCTCCACTCCTTACTGGACCGGGAGGGGAACACTATAACTGATGATGAAGCAAAGGCAGAGGTCCTGAATGCCTTCTTCGCCTCAGTTTTCAACAGTAAGGAGAGAGGAGGAGGAGGCAAATGGCCTCTTAAACTGGGGGATGGGGTCGGGGAGCAGTGTGTTCCCCTGGAAATTCATGAGGAATTAGTTCAGGACCTGCTGAGCCACCTGGACACCCACAAGTCCATGGGACCAGATGGGATCCATCCCAGGGTGCTGAGAGAGCTGGCAGCTGAGCTGGCCAAGCCACTCTCCATCATTTTCCAGCAGTCCTGGCTCACCGGAGAGGTCCCAGGAGACTGGAAAATGGCCAACGTGGTCCCCATCCACAAGAAGGGTCGGATGGAGGAACCTGGGAACTACAGACCTGTCAGCCTGACCTCAGTGCCAGGGAAACTGATGGAGCAGGTTCTCTTGGGGCCAATAACTGCGCACCTGAGGGATGGCAAGGATCTCAGGTCCAGCCAGCATGGGTTTAGGAAGGGCAGATCCTGCCTTTCTAACCTGATCTCCTTCTATGATCAGGTGACCCGCTTGGTGGATGTGGGGAGGCCTGTGGATGTGGTCTATCTGGACTTCAGCAAGGCCTTTGACACTGTCCCCCACAGCAAACTGCTGGCTAAGCTGTCAGCCCATGGCTTGGATGGTAACACTCTGTGCTGGGTTAGGAACTGGCTGGAGGGCCGGACCCAGAGAGTGGTGGTGAATGGTGCCACATCCAGCTGGCGACCAGTCACTAGTGGTGTCCCTCAGGGATCTGTGCTGGGCCCCATCCTCTTTAACATCTTCATAGATGATCTGGATGAGGGCATCGAGTCAGTCATCAGCAAGTTTGCAGATGACACTAAGCTGGGGGCAGATGTGACTGAGCTGGAGGGCAGAAGGGCTCTGCAGCGGGACCTTGACCGCCTGGACAGATGGGCAGAGGCCAATGGGATGGGGTTCAATAGCTCAAAGTGCAGGGTGCTGCACTTTGGCCACAACAACCCCATGCAGAGATACAGGCTGGGGTCGGAGTGGCTGGAGAGCAGCCAGACAGAGAGGGATCTGGGGGTACTGATTGATACCCGCCTGAACATGAGCCAGCAGTGTGCCCAGGTGGCCAAGAGAGCCAGTGGCATCCTGGCCTGCATCAGGAGTGGTGTGGTCAGCAGGAGCAGGGAGGTCATTCTGCCCCTGTACTCTGCACTGGTCAGACCACACCTCGAGTACTGCGTTCAGTTCTGGGCCCCCCAGTTTAGGAAGGACATTGAGATGCTTGAGCGTGTCCAGAGAAGGGCGACGAGGCTGGTGAGAGGCCTCGAGCACAAGCCCTACGAGGAGAGGCTTAGGGAGCTGGGGTTGTTTAGCCTGGAGAAGAGGAGGCTCAGGGGTGACCTTATTGCTGTCTACAACTACCTGAAGGGTGGTTGTGGCCAGGAGGAGGTTGCTGTCTTCTCTCAGGTGGCCAGCACCAGAACAAGAGGACACAGCCTCAGGCTGCGCCAGGGGAAATTTCGGCTCGAGGTGAGGAGAAAGTTCTTCACTGAGAGAGTCATTGGGCACTGGAATGGGCTGCCTGGGGAGGTGGTGGAGTCGTCGTCCCTGGGGCAGTTCAAGGCAAGGTTGGATGTGGCACTTGGTGCCATGGTCTAGCCTTGGGCACTGTGGTAAAGGGTTGGACTTGATGATCTGTGAGGTCTCTTCCAACCTTGGTGATACTGTGATACTGTGATGTCCCCTTGTCCTGTTGCTGGTTGCCTGGCAGAGGAGACCAACCCCCACCTGGCTACAGCCTCCCTTCAGGTAGTTGTAGACAGCAATGAGGTCACCCCTGAGCCCTCCTCTTCTCCAGGCTAAACAACCCCAGCTCCCTCAGCCTCTCCTCATAGGGTTTGTGTTCCAGGCCTCTCACCAGCTTTGTTGCCCTTCTCTGGACACGTTCCAGTATCTCAATATCTCAACATCTCTCTCATTTTATTCTCATGAACATAGTATTTAGTTTGAGAACAACTCTCTGAGAACAACCCATTGTGGCAGAAGAAAATTTTTACCTCTACTCTTTTTTCTTTTCTTCAGTTTCTAAACTTTTAAGTAGTATGAACTAAAGTTTAATGGCATTTTATCTTACTTCTGCAACTGTTTAAAGTCTCTAAACCCTCTTTACATTTAGGAAAAAAATGTCTTGACACAAAGTAAAGAGTTGGCAGCAAAGAAACAATCAGTGGACAAGAGCATGTGGCTGTTCCTGAGCTCAGGGACCTGGAGGACAGTGCAGGGTAAGTCATGGAGTTCTGCTTTCATAAAAGCATCCCTTCATTTTCATAGATGCATCTCCTTCACTGATCATCAGCTGTGGGGTGAGCTGCAGAAACAAAACCACTTTGTTCACTTATACAAAAAGAGAACTCTTACTATCCTTTAACCCAAACACAGGTTTTGTGATCAACTGAGTGAGGAATACACAAAACCAAACCCCAGTAGTTTATATATGAAATTGTCCAGCAGGTATTTCACTGCAGTCCCTCTATTTTTCCTGCCTGGTAAGCTGCCACCTGTTGCTGCTTCTGAGCTGCACAGCTCTTGAGTTTGAGCCAAACATCTCAAACTTTTTAAGAGCAGTGATTTGAAGGAGATCAGCACTGTATCCACGTTTCATGATAGCTTTTTCTGGTAGCAAAAGCAACCTTCTCAGTCTCCAAACCACTAAGAGACCCTGTTTTTTTCAGAAGCTTCTGTTTTTCTGAATGGTCAGACTCTACAGCTGAGATTAGCCATGTGAATTTTCACCCTGTGACTGAAATGTCATACTGAAAATTATTTGCAAAGCTTTAAAAGGCAATGAGGGAAAATAAATAACCAGTCAGCCTTAGTCTTTGGTCACAATTAGAACAAAAACAGGTGTAAGTTTGCATGTACACGTATCTCCCGGTATAAGTAACTGTGCAAACTGGCCACTGTGTATTTTTTAATGTATGATATCAAGAGGGCAGATACTCCTTCAGCTGGTAGATCCATCAGTTTGGGCTCTTTCATCCCAGCTTTACAAACAGAAATACTCTCTGGCCATTGGCTCACTTGCTGTTGAGGCTGTAGAGCTACTGTTCAGAGGGAGAGCATGAGCATTTTCTGCACTTGTCTCTCAGCCTTTCCCTGCACCCACAGTTGTTGTGTCCATGACGATAGGACACAATGAGAATTTATCTAATCCTTTTTGGACTCACTAATACTCTTTGCCTACTCCAAGTTCTGGAAGTTTACTGCACACTGCGTAAAGAAGTGCTTTCTAAGTGTGTTTTTAAATTATTTATCTTTGCAACATGCCCAGGAGGAATCTGTTCATCCTCATTAGTTGGAAGGGGAAGATCAGTGGGTTTGTTTTCAAAAGTACCTGTTAATAGTAGATGCCTCATGCATGAGTTTGTCTAATGTGAGGCATTTGAGGCTTGATTTCTTTTCAGATGCCTGAACTAATTTCTATCCCCGATCAGTCATGCACAATGATTAGCATACAAATGAGGATCACTTGTAGTATTTCTTGATTTATGGACTGATCCATGATTAAACACCAATTCCACGGCAAAGAGGGGTCTAAACCTAGTTTTCCCCAGTCACAGTCAGTTTCCTTTTCCTGGAGGTCTGTATCTGGCTCATCGTTTGTTATCTTGTGCAGCAACATAAAAAAGGGGCCACATGAAAAGCTGGCATCGTTCACTGATGTTCCAGACTTATCCACTGAACAAAGAGTAGTATTTGCCTGCTCCAGGGAAAGCTACAATGGAAAACACAGTGTAGATAGAACTGTACATTTGCAGCCTGTCGGTTGCTTAAAGCATATAGAGAAAGGCAGAGAAGGTTTAACGCGGGGAATCAGAGCATCTCAAGGTTCCCAAATGATGCTGCATTCCCTAATGCGTTTCTCAGTATTTGAAAAGCTGAAGCCCTATGCTATCTCCACCAAAATCTAAAGAGCAGAAGGAAAAAGCACTTTTATTATTCCAAGCAGTGAGTGTCCAGAACAGCTGATTGTTTCTGCTTCCCCTTAGGTCTACTGAAATACGTGGACCACTGGAGCCTGGAGCAAGCCAGAGGTGGGTGATCCCGCAACTGGCAGCCTAAAGCAGAACTATCGCCAAGCAGGTCGGAGTGCCTCCCTGCTTTAGGTGTGACGGGTTCCCTCTCACCCCTTTCTGCGCTCAGATGCGGTGCCTCTCACCAGCAGGGTACGGGGAAGCTGGGCCGGCCGAGAGAGCCCCTGCCCATTGCCTGTCCCTCGCCCGCTGGAGCGAGGAGGGCTACTGGGGAGCTGCCCTTTGGCTCGGCGCTGACTGCCCCGCCGCTGCCGCCCACTGGGGGGCGCCATGGCGCGACTTGCCCCGCCGCAGTTCGGCGGCGCGCTCGCTCGGGGGCGCCATCGTGCGCTGGCAGTGGAGTGGGGCCGGGCCGGGCGGGTGCCCCCGCGGCGCGGGTCGCGCCTCCCCGCCGGGCGGAGGCAGCTGCGGCAGCGGTGGCGGCGTGGGGCAGGCGCACTCGCCAGGGGAGACCCCGCGGAGTCGGGGGTGCTTCGGCGCGCATCATGAATCCCGCGGCTGTCTCCCGCTCCACTGGCCGGCGGCCCGGCGCCCTGCCGCGGCTGCTGCTGTCATCTGCGGCGAGGACGCTGCTGTGGCTCGGTCCCGTGTACCTGGCTGGGTACCTGGGGCTGAGCGGCAGCTGGGTGCTGCTTGGGCTGGCGCTGTGGCTGTGCTGGGGACACAACCGGCGATGGAAGCGGGACCGGCTGGCTGCCGCCTTCGCGCTGCTGGAGGACGAGCGGGAGGCGGTGTGTCAGGGCCTGGCCGCCCGGCACCTGCCGGCTTGGGTGAGTGAGGACCGAGTGGCACAGGTGCGCTGCAGGCTTCGCTTTGCCGGGACCTCCTCCCGTGGCAGTGGCGGCAGCCCCCGGGAGTAAGGACGCTGCGGGCTCTCGCTGGCTCCGGAGCGCCGGGCGGCAGGGCGGGAGCACGGTATTCTGTGGTGAGCTGCTGGAGGGCAAAGGAAGAGGGGTGGCAGTGATGCCTTGGACCGAGCCGTGACCCCTCAGGCTTTGAAGGCTTGCTCAGTAAAGTGAGTACCAAAGTGGAAATTGCTTTAGTCCGGGAATTCTGCGTGTTGCTGTTAGCGTGCTTGTGAAACAGGCTGCTGCGTCCCCGGAGACATCGCACACGTATGTGCTGTTGCATTGCAGGGATTGTGGTGTAGGGGATACCTACTCCAGATCTTCTCATCCAGAAAGTTCCGTCCTCGTCTCTTTAGTGTCATTAAAAAAAAAAAAAAATCAACCCAAACAATCAAAAAAACAACTGACAAAATCTATAAACGTATTTTTTGCCTGCTTGGTGGTATGGCAAGCCGACCCTTCTTAGCTTGCATTTGTCCCTCACTGCTCTAGGTTTTAAAGTTAAGGAAGGAGACTGAAAATGTAGCTGCACGTTTTATTTTATGCCTTTGGTTGTTTGCTGGGTAACCTCGGTTGACTGATGGAAAAGGATGATGAAGGTTTTTTGTTTTCCTTCGTCGTCTTTTGCTTAGCATTTGAAAACACGTCGGGAACTGGTAGGGAAATGCTTTTCTTGTAAGCGGGAATACGAAAGAGCTCTACTTGTAAGGAGTGTTGCGTGGAGACATTTATAGTCAGCAAAGTGTTTTATATAGCCCACAGCACTTGGCTCTCCTTAACTCTGTAGGAAAGAAAAGAAGGCAGTCGGCACTTCTAGGCAGTGAGGGCAGGGTCTGCTGTCTCCTGGCGGAGCTTATGCAGCTCCCTGCACACGTTCCCTCCGCTGGGCGCAGAGATCTGCATTTGAGTGGGGATTCTGCTTGGTTTTGTCCTCGCAGGATTTACAGCTAGCCTGAGCACTAGTGAGCGTGGTGGTGTCAGTTCTTGCCCCGATGCTGTGAAAATGGTGTGTTTTACCCTCAAGTGTTTGAATCACGGTAAAGAGAAATCGAGTCTCTTAGACGTTGCTGAAAAGTCAGAATTGACCTCCCTCCCCCAGCACGCATAAATAGTCTCAAAAGTTCTTTGTTTTTCCGGTTGGAAGTGTCAAGCTTCATTAGTACATGGACAGAAGTCGATGACTGCCCTGAGCTTGGCACTCAGGAAGCTGCACTGAGAGTGCTGTGCTCCCCCAGGAATTCGAGAGGGTTTAACAAATGGAGACACCCCAGCAGAGCCTAATTAGATGGTTAGGAGCTGGAGCACCTGGTGTGTCAGGAGAGGTCAAAGGAGCTGGGGATATTTAGCCTCCTCTAGGAGAAGGGAAGGCTTAAGGAGGATCTCACCATTGTCTTCCATTACCTAGCACGCGTTCACAGAGAGCATGGTATCAGACTCTCATCAGAGACCTTGCTTCTGAGTTGTGAATTGTTGGAGTTTGCTATTGGAAGGCAGGATGTAGGACCTAAGGATAAAGGAGCTGCATGGTGTGCTTTAGTAAGAACTTTTATTCATATTGACACTTCTCTCTCTTTCTTTCCTTCCTCTTCTGTGTTGGCAACGTCTATTCTTCATAATTGGTGTTTGTTTCCACACCACACTTGTACTTAATGGTTATTTAACTCCTCAGTTTTCATTTTCCTTCCATCGTTTTCTTGATTTGATCTTTTGCTTCTCCCCTGTGTCAGTCTTGAAGGCTGATTCTTACCTGCTATCTGTTCAGTTTATGCTTTGTGTTGTTAGAATCATAAAATGGAATCATCAAGGCTGGAAAAGACCTTCAAGATGATGAAGTCCAGCTGTGTACCCAACTACGATGACCACTAAATTATATCCTGGTGTGCCACATCTACATGCTTCTTGAACACCTCCAGGGATGACAATCCCACCACCTCCCTGGAAAGCCTGTTCCAATGTCTCATCACTCTCAGTAAAGAAGTTTTTCCCAATGTCCAAGCTAAACCTCCCTTGGCACAACTTAAACCCATTTCCTCTTGTCCTATCACTAGATAGTAGGGAGATGAGACCAACAAGAGCCTCACTTATAACCTCCTTTTGGGTAAGGTGGGAGAAGGAATACAATCCAGGCTGAAGGATCATGGGTTGGATTTTCAATGTCGCAGTGATGGAAAAAGTTTTGGAGGTGTGAAATGATGGGAAATAGTAAGTAATTGCCTCCTTGCATGTCTGGTAGTGAAGAGTATCCTTCCAGTGGAGAATTCATTGATCGTGATGGTTGGTTAAAACCCCTTCTCCCTGAGAGCAGTGCAGTGGCTCCTTCAAATGGCCTTGAGGGTCTGCTCAGTTATGGTATCAGTGGTTAGGAGGTATTTTCTTATTGCAGCCTTTCCTTCAGGGAGCATGCTGAGAGGGTTTCCCTCATCTACCTAACCATCTGTTTCAAGGAATTTGCAGGGTTGTTTTTCAGCACCAGTTTCTTGACTGAAACCAGCCAGTGAGTTTGGAATAGAGGCATTCCTGTGCTAGACAGCTTACGTGGGCAGGCTGTGCTTCCTAGGGAAGCCAGCCTGGAAATCTGCTCATGCTGAGCAGAGTCAGGTTTGTGTCTAGGAGGGGTAAGATTTCAAAACCAGCCAGTGCCCAGAGCAAAGGTGACTAGATTTCCACCTTCATTCTGGCTACTGGAGGTCGTGATGACTTCTCTGCTTTGGTTTTGCAGCTGTTAGCAGGTTGCAGGTGAGAACATCCAAGTATGATGGGTTTCTTCCTGATGTTAAACTCCTTTTATTGGGAGAAACTGGAAGTCTAAAAAACCTGTCCCTTAAAAACAATCAAAACAGATACCAAAAAAAACCCTAACAAACCCCCAAACATAACCCTCTTGATGAGCAAATTCCAGTGCTGCATTTGAACAGAAGGGTACTGTTGTGTCAGACATGGGTTTTGCTGTTGCTGTGATCATTAGTGTGGTCTGCTCCAGGGCAAGGTGGAACCATGCAGACTTACACATTTTCTTTGCCTGCTAGTAATTGACCCTAACCTACTGGGTTTGATCTTCAAAGCTCTTTTCAAATGCTAAGTAATTTTTGCAGCATTCCTAAAATATTGTCAAGAAGCACGCCTGCTTTTCTGGATGGGGAAAACTGATTTTGATAGTTCATTTGCCCAAGGCTACAGAAGAAAGTCTTATTCTTTGATGATGTTAGCTTTGGCAGCTCTAGGTGGCTGGTTCTGGGCTTAATAGGAAGCGTTTGAGCTTTCTCTTGAAGCTGACAAGGTCAAAGAGAAGACCTTGCTGCCAGGCTTTTTACCAGTTGCAAGGGTCAGAAGAGTCTGGAGCAGATGGTTAGAAAGTGTAGAACTGCAGAGGGCTTTTTTTTTCCCAAAACATATCAAGGCATGGTAAAGTCTTGGAGTAAACTGTTGAGTCAAGAAGAGAACTGAGTGTTACCACTGGGCCAAACTGGAGCAGAACTCTGCTAGTGGAATATGTTGTTATGGGAATACCCTGTGGGTAGGAAAGTCTTTGCTTGGAGCTTAGGTCTTACTAGACAGCAGATAAGCTAGATGTAACACTTGGATAGTGAGGTGTGCTGCTTCTGCCAAACTGCTCATTGAATTTGTACCATTGAGTGCAGCTGAGCTTTGATATCAGCAACCCAGTGAAGTTTGGCAGCCTTTCATAATGGACAGAAAACTGGTTTTCACTAGAGACAAGTAGGCAGCTCAGTTCTGTGGTGTTTGCCTCTGTGAGAGCCCAGGTGTGTTAGGCACAGAGCTCCTGGTGGTCTCTGAGCTACAGAAGTGCTATTTCTTCTGTCTGTCAAAAGAAACTGAGGCACATAATGTCTGGGTAGGAGCTCTGTTGCGGACACATGAATGAGGGATTGTCAGTCAGGATGGAAGTGTACCACAGATGACTGCTAATTCTATCACAGCAATCCCAGGTGTGACACAGTGATATGTCATCCATTGCTGTCCCTCGTGGTTGCATTTGGAATTTGCCTTGGGCTGTCTGGTTTGGGTGTCTGGCTCAAACAGCTAATTCAATTTTGCTTTTGCTGAAGGTGGATCTAGCTACTGCTTCCTTATGAGTTTTGCCTAGTTCTTGAAAAGGACCTGGACGTGCTGGTGAATGGCCATCTGAACATGAGCCAGCAGTGTGCTCAGGTGGCCAAGAAGACCAACAGGAATAGGCCAGTAGGAGCAGGAAAGTGATTGTGCTTCTGTACTCAGCACTGGTGAGGCTGCACCTCTCTTTTTAGACCACTCACTACAAGACATTGAGGTCCTGGAGTGTGTCCAGAGAAGAGCAACAAAGCTGATAAAGGGCCTAGAGAGAACAAATCTTATGAAGAGTGACTGATGGAACTGGGATTGCTAAGTCTGGAGAAGAGGAGGCTGAGGGGAGACCTCATTGTTCTCTACAACTCTCTCAAGGGAGGTTATAGGGAGGTGAATGTTGGTCTCTCTCTTTAGTATCAGGTGATAGAATGAGAAGAAATGGCCTGAAATTGTACCAGGGGAGGTTTAAACTGGACAGCAAGGAAAATATCTTTACTGAAGGAGTGGTCAGGCATTGGAATAGATTGCCCAGGGAGATGGTGGAATCACTGTCCCTGGAGGTGTTCAAGGAACATATACGGACATGACACTTCAGGACATGGTTTAATGGTCATGGTGGTGTTAGGTTGGTGGTTTCACTTGATGATCTCAGAAAATCTTTTCCAGCCAATACAATTCTATGACTGGAGCTGGGTTCCAGCTACCCTCAGGCTACCCAGAATTTATTTGCCCTGGTGGATCTTTTGGTGAAGAATGAAAGGCTGGCAGATGGAGGTCCCCTGATTCACATAATCTGCCTTACTGTAAAATATCAGCAGTGTTTTGTCAGTATGGATTGTCCCTTCTGGTGCTGTATTCTCACTTTATCTTGCAGACAGAGATGAGTAGGCTGACATTTCAGTGGACTTGAGTTGTCTTATTTAATGGAAAACTTGCTATTTAGAGCATCAAAAGAAATGCCACTATTACCACTTTGGGTTTTGTAATGTAATAATTGGAGATAATTTTGTGGCATTGCTTGAGCAAGAGAAATGGATTCTGAAATCATACACGAAGCTGGAATAAAAGGCAGACTGCGCTTTGTTACATCCACACATCTCTCAGTACTTCTCTGGAAGCTGATGAACTGAACAGCGAGGCTTTGACTGGAGAGTGTAATTCACAGCTCTTGAATAAGGAGGTAACATTGTACCTGGTTAGTCTGATCAGCCTAGATCCCTTTCTATTTTGATGTTCTTGTAGAGATGAGCAGGGCCTGAGTGTCTGTTATGAGAAGCTGCAGCACTGACCTGTCCTTCTGCCATAGTCTGCTACTAGCTTGTAGCACTGGCTGAAGATGCTGCATGTGTAAGACTTTAGTGTGTGTGATTGTAGTAAGTAGTCTGTGGCTCTTCTCTCAGCAGCTTCTTGGCAGGGTGCCAGAAATCAGTTACTTGCTTGAGAGTGTCCTCACATCCGGTTGCCCTGATGGTGATTAAAGGAGGCATCACTTGAGGGAACTAGAAGGATTTTGTAATGGAGATGCACACTTTTTGTTGGCATGTGGTCTGTCCAACTTGAAAACATGATGCATGAATGACTACTCCATTTTAATCTGTTCTTAGCATCTTAAAAGGCCCTGAGAGATAAAAACACTGGACTGTTACACGTGATAGATAACCTAACTGGCTTGAACTCTCACAGTGCTTCTTTTCCCTGAAGCAGTTTGCACTATGTTGCTGTTAGTGGAGAAATGCTGCCTGTGATGGTTTGAATCAGAACGAAAGGGGTGAAACCAAACCAGCGGGTTAAGCTGGCTACTTTGCCAACACAGGAGTGAGGGAAAAGTAACACACAAAAACTCAGGATTGAGACAAAAAGAAGTGAGATAAGAATAAAGTACTGATCAATAATAAGAAAAACATAGCACAAGATGCATCATTACCTTAGCCTATTTACAGAAAAAGCACTGCACAAAGCAGCAGCAAAGCAGAAGCAAGTGAGCCAAAAGCCCAAGCTGGAAAACTACAATCCCTCCTTGTCCCTCTGCCATCCCAGGGGAAATTGCAACACCCAAAAAACCCAGAAGCAGCACAGTATCACAGAATTATTAGCATTGGAAGAGACCTCACAGATCATCAAGTCCAACCCTTTACCACAGAGCTCAAGGCTAGACCATGGCACCAAGTGCCACGTCCAATCCTGCCTTGAACAGCCCCAGGGACAGCGACTCCACCACCTCCCCAGGCAGCCCATTCCAGTGTCCAATGACTCTCTCAGTGAAGAACTTTCTCCTCACCTCCAACCTAAATCTCCCCTGGCGCAGCCTGAGGCTGTGTCCTCTCGTTCTGGTGCTGGCCACCTGAGAGAAGAGAGCAACCTCCCCCTGGCCACAACCACCCCTCAGGTAGTTGTAGACAGCAATAAGGTCACCCCTGAGCCTCCTCTTCTCCAGGCTAAACAATCCCATCTCCCTCAGCCTCTCCTCGTAGGGCTGTGCTCAAGGCCTCTCCCCAGCCTCGTCGCCCTTCTCTGGACACACTCAAGCATCTCAATGTCCCTTCTAAACTGGGGGGCCCAGAACTGAACACAGTACTCAAGGTGTGGTCTAACCAGTGCAGAGTACAGGGGCAGAATGACCTCCCTGCTCCTGCTGACCACACCATTCCTGGTGCAGGCCAGGATGCCACTGGCTCTCTTGGCCACCTGGGTACACTGCTGGCTCATGTTCAGGTAGGTATCAATCAGCACCCCCAGATCCTCTCTGTTTGGCTGCTCTGCAGCCACTCCGACCCCAGGTTGTATCTCTGCATGCGGTTGTTGTGGCCAAAGTGCAGCACCTGGCAGCTGGAACAGGAAGCCTCCCATGTTGCAATCTGAACTTAAAGCCCCATAGTACTTTGCTCCTGTCAGTGCTTTCATTTTTTGGAGAT